>NC_057349.1:47802074-48137074 GCF_016509475.1 Prionailurus bengalensis
CTGTATTATTGACTTTGCATTTGGATCTAGGATCATCAGAATGCCAGCCGATTTGATAGGGGAGTACAAAAATACAGAATGTGAAGTCCTTTTCTCTGAGGCCATTCACTTTCTCCAATAGAAGAAACCTTCAATCTCCTACCTGTGATTTCCAGCCTGGGAGGGAGCAGAATTATGACTGTATTACATATATATTTTTTGATTGAGGGAGGGGGTGGCTGTGAGTCAGCTGTCCCACATATAAATTTCAACAAGTCCTGTTTTTATCCACATTTCTCAACTTGCACTCTGGTTTCTCTTAGATCTAAGCCTCTGTAAGATTCTAAGAGGCAAGTTGGCTCCTTTGCCCATATTCTCCTTTATGAAGATCAAAGCTACATCTTTCTTTGTCCTACTACATGAATTACCATGCTATCTGCTTTTCATCTTCCAGAATTGCTGAAACCTCTTGATGCCTGAAGGACACTCTCTTCTTCAACTTTTATCTAGTATTACCTAACTTTACATGCTATTATCTACCTCTATAAATTTACACGTGTTTATTTCTTTAGCATTTCAGAGAGGCCTTTAGAGGAAGAAGAGATAAACATGTTCTATCTCTCGTCTTCCAGTGGGGCCTCTATTTTCTTTCTAAACTTAAGTTCAGAGCTAGTATCACTAATTTTCTAGATCACTGTTGATCTAAACTCCCTTAGATGGCTAACCCAGATCTCTGGGCACCACCCTTACTAACTGATTTGGAATGACTGCATTAGTGCTAAAGTGAATATTCATTTTTTTAACAAACACTCCCACATTTATTCTAATACAGTGGTCCTCGAACACCCTGAGGAAAACTGTCCTAGATAAACTGAATTTGACAAAAGATTTTTTAGAAAGTTGAGTGAACAGAGGTGTGGGCTTCCAAATGACTGAGAGGTTTTCAACTGTTTCCCAATTTGGTACCTACATCTACTCTATTGATACACAGATTAATTGTGGTTTGTAACATGTCTGCTTTTATTAGGACTCCCTTTAGGGGGCTAATATATAGCCTTTTAAAAAAAGTTTCATAAACATGTTAAAAAGTTGTGTTTTCTATATGACAGAGAATTTAACACACTTATTATTAGATTAATGATATTAATTCTATTAATTAAATTATTAAAATACCTATAGCATAATTTATAATTTGTGTCCCAGATTTATCAAGAAATCAAGAGTATATTAATATTTACATCATCATCACTATACATTCAATTCTTTTTAAAATATCAGAACACAGTTTCACGTATTTTCCTGCTTTGTAATTTGAAACATGTAAGTTCATTACATTTGATGTAATTTTTCTTCAGCCATACTTTTCATCATTACTCTTAATGTGGTTGGGTTTTTCCTCCTACATTTTAAGCTTTTAACCTGAACTCAACTTATAATAACTTAGTTACTGATTAGTAACTGGTTTGTTCCTATTTTTTGCTTTTCTACTTGTAAACTGAGATTTTTTTTTGTTTTGGGTGGCAATCATTTTTGTTTTGAATATAATTTCATATTCTTTTTCTTTTAAAACTATGTTTATCCCAAGACATATATCATGTACTTCGTATGATATATAACATATACATGTTCTATGATTTTTTTATTATGTTTTCAGTCTTATAATTGTCATTTTATTTCTATTATAATTAGTTTATTTTTCCTATCTTTGGCAATAGGTCTTTATTCTTTAATTTCTCCTTCAATAATTTCGTAATATAGCTTATGTTGTTCATTTGTTTTTTAAGTTATTAGTTTTTAACTTAAAATTATATTTCATTATTTTTTTTCACAATTTAACCAGAAAATTAAAATTGTGTCTGTTAATTTCTCAATAAGAGAGATATAAATATTAGCTCACTTTTTCCATGAACAGTTATATTTTGCTTGGCTTGGTTAAATATTTGTATGATGCATATAAACCTAGATACTTAGGTTTGTGTCGTGGTATGTATCTAAATTGATTTTTGGTATAAATATTGTTCCTAGGAATCCTAGAAAGCTCAACCAGCTTGACTGCATAAGCTTAACTAGCACTATGTATCGCTCTATTATCAGGGGAATCATAAAAATGATGCATGCATCCATCTATAATTTAGTTTAACTTGTATTAATAGTTTTCATTCTCCATCAAACTTGGAGGTAGGGCCAAGATCTCTTCTTTGAGTATGGATCTCCTGATTGAAGTTACTATTTTTAAAGCAAAAACCATACCCATAAAGTATTATCCAGTATTTTTAGTTTGGATTTCTTTAGAATTGAGCGTCTTGATCACATCTGCTAAGCAATGTATAGAATTGAAAATGTTTACCTTTTTTCTATCATATTCACAAGAGAGTTCAAAATCTTGTACTGAAATTTATTTTATCAAGTATTCTTTAAGTATTCAACAGTTGTCACAGAGACAAATATTTAGCATAGATCTTATTGGTTGATATAATTATAGTGAAAAATACAAATTTGGGAAAACAGAACTCATGTGTGGTAACCATACATCTCAATTGATAGAAACAGAAATGCAAGGCTATTATCCTGAAGGCCATTAGCTGCCAGCACCAGCCAGTTTTACTGTAAGAATGAAGAACCAATTAAAGGCCAATAAATATATTGACTTTCCTATTACTAGCATATATCTAAAATCCAATAAATATATTGGCCAATAAATATATTGACTTTCCTATTACTAGCATATATCTAAAATCCAATAAATATATTGGCCAATAAATATATTGACTTTCCTATTACTAGCATATATCTAAAATCCAAGGGTATAAATAGATCACAAAATGAGCAAAAGTGTAACATGAAGCAGGAAGCTAAAAAAAAAAAAAAAAAAAAAAAAAAAAAAAAAAGGAAAATTGACCAGAAAAGGACAAAAGAAGCTATTAAATTGAAGGCTTCACGCAAGCTTACTTAAGCCATCGAATGCATGGAGACATTTTATTATTACTGTTTGTTGTTTGTTCTTGTCTCCCAACAGCTTGAGTTGCTATGTAAGACAAAGCAGCACATCACAGAAACATTATTAAAAGCTATTATTTGTAAAGAGAGCAATTTATTTTTTAAAAAGGCCAAGACTTAATGAAATATTATTCACATGTCCAAAAAACTGTGCTAAAATTTTTGCTAAAGCATCCTCTCCCACATTCCTTGCAGTTTTGGTGTGGAGGGGGGTATAAAACCCCTCACCAAGAGATCCTACTTAACTTCATGATTGTGGGTAAAATTTCAATAACATGTAAAACTGTCAGGTTGAATAAAATACATTCCATTTTTGTATAATGAATTATTTGAAATCAAAAAACCTTTATTTGGTAAATACACCACCAAATTCATCAAAACAGAATTTCATATTGACCCTAGAAATGAAAATGGAATTTTCTCTAGATTTCTAAAGTTCCCATATACCATATATCCTTAAAGGGAAAAAAATGGTATTGGTTACCATTATAGAAACTAAATAAACTAAATAAAATACGTGACTTATTGTCTTAACCAATGGGATAATATTTCCTGATGTTTACTGCTATTAATAGTATTAGGTCAATATTACTATTCTCTCTGCTGGGTCACAGACAGGGCTGTGGAGATGTATTAAGTATCACATGGTCACTATCCTGAGGCCATTAACAGTCTAATAAGAACAAAAAGGCAAACGTTAATGAGAAGTTAACAAACAACCCAAAATAATATGGGAAAAATACCAAGTGTGCCATCTAGGAAATGTAGTGTCGAATAACTTATCATCCCTACATCCTTACTCATCGAAAATGTAAAATATAATTATGCCTATAAAACATCAATCTACATTCTGTTAATTATTTCACAGCTTAATCAACTTCTTAGTGATTGCGGGGTTTGGTTTGGTTTGGTTTTAGTGTTTTGCACTTTACCTATGTGACTGCTGAAATCATTTATGCCACCTCTGTGTTAAGCATAGATCAGTTTATGAAGATAGCTATGTAAAAACATATGTACACTTCACCATGCTTGGTAGTTTTGCAATTTATAGCCCTTGTAAACTAAGCATCCAAATGATATCTTGATATCCTTTATAATAATAAACAAAACACAGTAACAATTGACATTTTTCCTGGATTAATTTGTTCGTTCCGTGATCTATAGCTCACTCTTATCTGTTCCATGTCAGAACCCTTTGTTCTACAAGATTCCTTTTCTTGCAGTATTGATCCTTATTGATCTTAACCTAGTACAATAGTGAATAATTAAATATTTCCTCAAAGAAACAAGTCTTTCCTTCTTTTCAATATGACCTTCACCCGATGTTCAAATAGTTCCAACGTTACTGAGGAATCTTTTTGGTGCAAACTTGACCTCTGTTGTCCTACTTTGAAAATGCACTTGATTTCTAACAAGAGCTTTTAGAAATGTAACAGTGCTGATTTGTTAGATAATGAAATCCAAATTGTTCTAGAAAAAGGTGCAATTATACAGCATGTAATACACAAATAAATTGACTTAATGTTACATTATAATGAAAACTGTGCAAAATCCTCTACACAAGCACAATAAAATAATAAAAAGTAATAGAACAGGTAATAGATGTAAAATAAATGCTAAAAAAGTAGTTCAAATCATTTTCATACCAGTCAAAAGATACTGAGGAGGGCGCATCCAATCACAATAAAACACCAGAATGAAACACTTCTAAATAGTAATATAAATTTTTGTGGACACTTCATGTCCCATGATGTGGAATTGACATATAGTTTGATTTTCTTTTTCCTAATGTAAGCCACAGTTTTACAGTCCTAGTGAAAACATTTTATTGCTGGGGATGTATTAGACATGGTTCATTTCCTTTCTCAGTATGGCTTTAATTTTCCACATCCATGGCTTGACACAGACCCAAACACCAGAAGATGGTTGTCTGCTATAAACTGTTTGGTTTTCTTTGATTGCTTTACAATTTAATCTATAGTTCATTCCATTAACCCTTTCCATTTTAATGCTGCCAAGTCTCCCAGCTCCTTAATATAAAGATAAACTTCCCCCAAACATTTATGTGTATTCCGGTTTCTCATGCCCAGAGAATTACGTGCTGGGGGGAGGGGGGGGGGCAAAAAAAAAAAAAAAGGAAATGTTTCTTTCCTAGTTAACTTTTTCGAGGCTTTGGGTAATTGCAAAATAATTGATATTTTACAATGGTGGAGGGGTTCCCTTTTGCTTCATAATACATTCGTCATTATTCATTCATTGGGTTCAGTTCTATTCCTACTGATGTGCTGAGCCAAGAAAGTGCCACTGTCATTCTAACTTTCTCCTCAAATCCCTGATCTTTCAGAGGGTGTGGGGTGGACAGCGGGGAGGGGAATCCTTTCCCTGGCTGCAGTGTTGTCACATCCGATATCCTGTTCCTTCCGGCAGAGAAAGTGTATCTGGGAGGGTCACCGGATCAGCCTGTGCCTCCGGGCGGCTCGCCTCAAGTACAAAAGACTCGACTCAACTCACGTTAGTCTTCTAGGTGGCCTATCGGCGGTGACGGACTGCCAGCTCGGGCTGTGGGCGAGCAGTGATGACTGCCTTGAAATGCTAAGTGCTTAATTAAGGACCTTTCATATCAGTTATTGAGGCCTCTGTCTCCCATAGCCCTGGGCATTGTACTTTACCAAGGGCTCCCTGGAGCCAGAGCCAACTTTACTGCAGTGACAAGTGGAGAAAGAGAGAGAGAAACAAGTGGTTTCAACCCTCTCAGAGCCTTCCCCAAATCTAAATACAATCCGACAGCTGACTAGTCATACTTGGCCGCCTCCTAAAAATATACTTTTTCATGTTCACGGAAATACTGCAAACTTGTGTCTCACTTGCAGTGATGGACCCCGGAATCCTAGGACAAGAGCAATCTCATTTTCCGTGGCCGCGAAGCAAGCGCTAGGCAAAAGCCTTTCTTTTTCCCCTTGCTCTCACCAAGGCAACCAGCTGCACCCCATGGAGGTCATATTTTTAAAAGATGATGCTTCTGCCTGATGTCTTTCCCATTTTCAGGAGCCCTGATACTATTTTTAAAATCCATCTTAAATAGTGTACGATGGGGAACAATTCTGCTTGTAGCTTGTGACCATTTTATACTCTTTTAGAGTAAAACTCTTAAGTTAACTACTTGAAAGGACTTCTATATATCTCCATTGCCAAATATTTTTGAAGTTACTAAATAATGAGAGATAAGTAAAAAAAAGAGCTCCAGCTGATGGTGGTATTATCTTGATTAATAGCAATTTGGCTGATCACTGACAGATGAAATGCAATGCGTTTTAAAGCAAAATACAAGAGGAATACAGACTGCCTGCACCTAAAAGACAAAGTAAAAATAGAGTCTTCATTCATTTACAAAAAAAAAAAAAAGGCTACTATTGCCCAGCACATGTGATAAAACACAAACTATGTATTTTAAAATTAAAACAGAAGAACCATTAGCAAATGATTTTGACTATGACTAGAAATGAACAAATCCTGGCAAAGAGAGAATCTATGAAACAATCATGGTTGATATTACACTGCAGTGTGGATGCAACATAGCTAAAATTTTTAAGACAAAAGAATGTTTGGAGACCACTTTCTCTACTCTCCGTGTAGAGCCATTTTTTGGTGACAGAATGTTTCCACATCAAATGCTAGCTACCACTATCTCTTCCTAATACACCTGGGGATCATTTACTAATTTCTTATCCTCTCAGTGAGAAATGTTTATATTATCACATGTATATATATTATAGTTATATTTATGCACATATAAATAGATGCATATTAATATCTAGAAGACAATGCTAGATTTTCATTATGTTTTCTGAGACAAAGTAGTCCATGAACAAAGCTCATGAAATTGAGCCTCTGGAGACAGTTGGAATTTCAATGTTGATGTTCTCGCCTGGTTCTCAATGATCAGGTTAACAGCAGAATTGGGATGGAGGGTCATAACATTGTCTCTTAATTTGTTTCTAGGGTGACTAGGAGAGGGCACTTTGGTGATTTACATTTACAAATCAGAAATGAGTTTTAACTCATAAGAGTTAAGATATCAGCCTTCAGCAATGTACACACCCGTTAAAATTCAGTATTCCCACCTCAGAATACTGAAAAGAAATTGTCCACTTCAGAAGCTACTTTTATCTAAAATTACACCTCAGCATTTAAATCTTAGTCACTGCCCTCTACACATGTCCACGTTGAAGGGATTAGTCATAACATTTTTGGTTAACAGAAATGTCCTGTGCAAGTTAGAGCAGTATATTCACACAAATAAAATATTTACCCCACACCCATCTTTCCATACTAGAAGTCCAGAGAATGAAATTGCTGAAGCAATTACCTTAAACCTTAGCTCATAGAACCATCTATATAGTGTAACATCTACAGAAAGGGGCAAGCAGGAAATTCCTTCCTGGAAAAAAAAATACCATGCAAAATATTACAATACACTTATTTGTAGCAATTTACTTTAATAGTAAGATTTTATATTCATGTAGAATCTGCTCCACATCTATATTCTATTCTATGGTTCTGCTAGTAACCCTAGGAAATCCTGAATCAGGGCTTAACCCTATCTACCCTTCTGATTTAATACAACCAACCAACGTAGATTTCACTGAAGGACTACTGAGAGAATCAAATTTCATAAAATTTGAAAATCTGTAAGCCACACACAGTAAACTATTACCTTCTCTTCCTCTTTTACTTCTAATAAAGAAAAGAATTAAATAATCTAAGTTCTCCTAAATTTGATTCCAAATATTAGAGAGATGAGTAGCTATCTCAAGAAATTCAAGGAGCGCCTGGGTGGCGCAGTCGGTTAAGCGTCTGACTTCAGCCAGGTCACGATCTCGCGGTCTGTGAGTTCGAGCCCCGCGTCGGGCTCTGGGCTGATGGCTCAGAGCCTGGAGCCTGTTTCTGATTCTGTGTCTCCCTCTCTCTCTGCCCCTCCCCCATTCATGCTCTGTCTCTCTCTGTCCCAAAAAATAAATAAAAAACGTTGAAAAAAAAATTTAAAAAAAAAAAAAAAGAAATTCAAGCAACATAGGGAATATATCTCAATGGTTTGATCATGAAAGGGGAATATTTTAGAATTTGAAAAGTCCAGCATTATTTTATCTTTTTATTGTCTGTTGTTAGAATTCAACAGATAATAGTTCAACTTTCTAAACTTCTTCGGTTAAGTTTAAAGAAATGGAGATATGAGACTGAAGAGTAAATGTAGCTGGGTTAGCCACGACTTCACTTTATAGCAAAGAACAAAAATATTGGCCTAGCGTCCCCAAAAAATGACAGGTGGCTGCATTTGAACCTCATCATGCAGATACTACCTAAGCCACTCATCTGAATATTTTATCAAATACCTTCCTGAGAGCCACACAGAACCCAATTTGGGGGATAGGGAGGGTTGGGAAGGATACTGATACCACAGGAGATAGATATAGACAAGATTTGATTAAAGAAACTAGGTATTTGGATAGGGGTGTGGTAGTGAAAAAATGATAGACCTGTCTAAGAAAAGTGTAGATTTTTATCATTTAAAGTTGGTTTCAAGAATCTAGATTTTTTTTCTTTTTTTCTTTTCTTCTTTTTTTTTATTTTTAAGCATTAACATCTGACATCTGTATGCTTGCATCAGCCTTGGAAACACTCAGCATCTTCACTCACATATCTGTGAAATAAGGCTCACACCACAATCTGACATTAGAATTTAATTATAACTAAAGATTAATTGCAGAAAATGTCATAAGAGAATTTTAATGCTTATCTCAAAGTCAAATGGGTACAAATAAGTCAGAAATACGTGTGATTTTAAAACACTGAATTATTATATCAAGAATAACTACAAAATAAAATAAAATTCTCAAAATCCAGACCATATGATTTTTTTTCCATCTTCTGTTCACTTGTACTTCTTCAATTTACAGAATGGCACAACTTGTTTTTTCATATGCGAATACACAAATACTAAATATAGCTATGTATATTTTATTGCACATTATTTTATTTGCATATTAAATGTTTGCCCTTAAGTTAAATTATTTGCATAGAATTTAACCTGATCCCCTAAAATCTGTATCTATCTAGTTGGAAGAAGAAATATAATACTTTGAATCATTATTCATTTGCATTTAATGAGCTTTTAAATCACTTAAAGGGAAATCCAAAAATGTCAAATACTTATAATACTACTCATAAAACTTAATTTGGCAGATAATTTTCTGAGATGTTTCAATACACAGAAAAAGCAGGAGTATCTTTGTTTTTTTGTTTTTTCTGTTGTTTTGTTTGCAAAGAAAATTTGAATCCATTAAATGAAACAAACTCAAGAATGGATGGAATCGTACTTTTGAATCAGGTCAAATTCTGGCATATAAAGGGAATTCTGGGGTGTGATTAAATTCCAGAGGAAAAGAAAGCCAGAGAGGGAAAGAGAAAGAGTGAGAAAGAGAGATCACTAAAAAGATTATTGATAATTCAAAGGCCCAGCGTCTGCACTCACGCAGCAGTGTGATACTGACAATTATTAACTACAAAACTGTGGCCGCAGCGGAAGGGTAAATAAGCTATCACCATGGAGCTGAGTGGTGGGATGGCGTTCCACTGGAATGTATTTTCCGGCAGCAGGCGCTACCTGATGACAGCTACAATCAAGAGTGGCTGCAGGCAGCTGCCTTGCTCCAGGCCACATTCAATTATGTCGGACTGCATTAGTCCCTGGCGAAGCTGTCACCTTCTAGCCTGTGAAGTGATAGCGTGAAGAGGCTCCTGAAGTCTCTCCAGTCCCTTGCTTCGGGTTTTAGTGGGGAGGAAGGGAAACAATGTAGAGAAAAAAAAAAAAAAAAAAAGACCATTAGTACTCTGACTGCTTGCAGTATTCATTTTGCTCTCAGAGTAGAGGGGAAAAAAAATAGCTTAGGTGAGCTGGATTCAAGAAGTTGTCTGGTGTTGGGATAATTGCAGGGTTATTTTTTTTTCCACTCCAACAAGTAGCTCTTTTTCAGGACTAGTGCCAGGAGAGTGTCCTATTTTCAGGATGTGAGAGTCACTGTGTGGCTCACCCTCCTCAGGAGATAGCATTGCACTGGAATATATTTTCTAATATGTGATATCCCCCAAGGAGTCTCTAGCAGTCAAGATATTTTGCAGAGTCTGATCTGCAAGTGTGGAATATTTGATTTCTTTTCTAAGCTTTCTAGAACTTTAGCTTGGATGGATTTTGAGATTTCCTTCCTAAGGGATCACTTGACTTTCAGAGCTAAAGAGAAAAAACTCAGGTTATTCTGGGAAGTTATTTGGGGACATAATGTATTTTTGATGATCCACCTGCCCAGAACAGTTTGTAATCTTTACCACGCTACAACCAATGTCTGAAGGAGGGTTAAGATTAGAGATCTTCAAGGGTAAGTCAGTAATTTCACTTTTACACAGAGATATGAATTCTCAAATTGAGTTGAGTGGGGTTATTGGGACCCATGATAGTTCATGAAAATGTCTTATCAAGTACCAGTACTTAATGAAATTAGCAGGGGGACAGGAGTTACTTACAGAAGGCACTAAATACATTCCAAGGAGAATGGTATAAAAATGTGATGTCTATTCTAGGAGAAACATAACGTGTAAAACATTGAAAATCAGTTCTAGAATATACAGGACCCTTTCCGATGACTCACTGGGTAATACTACACAAGTCACTTAATCTCTGTTTTTGAGTGTTCATGGTAGAAAAAACAGGTACAAAGATGTCTCCAGATAGAGATTATGAGAGAATAGATGTTACATGCTTTTTACCACTTCCAAATAAATTTACCAAAAATGCAAAAATTTTGAATTTTCCAGAGTATTTTGCTAATTTAAAATTCTTTTGTTCATCTGAAACATTTAAAATATTTTTCATTACATATTGGTAACTTTGGGGATTTTGTGGCATCAGTATAGCAAATGATTATCTAGTGATTATTTAATGAATGCCCAGCAGCACCATGGTCATAAATGGACAAACCTCTTACAGTTGAAATCTACAAATTGTTATTTTTTTTAAGTTTATTAATTTATTTTGAGAAAGAGGCGGGGAGAGAATTCCAAGCAGGCTCCGTGCTGTCAGTGCAGAGCCCAACATGGGGCTCAAACTCATAAACTGTGAGATCATGACCTGAGCTGAAACCAAGAGTCAGACGCCTAACTGAGTGAGCCACCCAGGCACCCCCAAAGTGGTATTTTTTTAGACTAGGGATGGGTTGTGTGGCTCAGATTAAATTGGGCTGAGGAGCTGCCTTAGTTTTGTGAAGCTGTGGGACTCTGACTTCTTAGTGACTCAAAAAAGTAAACAACTGAAATAGCAAAAGCTGTGGGGCTCAGATGCCATCATGTCCCTGGCATGCTGTGAGGTCCTGGAGACAAAACCCTCACTCCCCCCAGCGATGGCATGACAGACGGTCTCCGTGAGTCTTCCTCCAGCTTATAGTCCTCCACACTTGGAAGGAATCAGTAATACACCACCCTTCCTTCTCGTCCTACTTCTCAAGGTTTATAAGAAACATGATTGAAAATCTGAAAACCAAACTCCCCCCAAAAAGAAAAAAGCCTTTTTTGGCAGTGGCAGTAGCAGTAGTAGTAGCATGTAGATCTTTGGAAGAGTTTTCAAGTTTTGCACTTCCTATCTGCTTCTCTGTGGTTTCATTTCACTGCATGGCCCTGGAGTTTTATTAGTGGTCTAGTTATATGCAGGCTACACTAATCATTTAAAGTAAAAACATACAGCCCAGCCCCTCTGTGAAAAGAACACCAGCTGGGGCGCCTAGATGGCTCAGTCTGTTAAGCATCCAACTCGATTTCCGCTCAGGTCATGATCTCACCGTTCCTGAGATCAAGCCCTGCATCGGGCTCTGTGCTGGCAGCATGGAGCCTGCTTGGGATGCGCTCTCTCCCTCTCTCTCTGCCTCTCCTCCATGCTCTCTCTTTTTCTCTCTCTCTCTCTCAAAATAAATAAATAAATAAACATTAAAAAGAAAGAAAGAGGGGTGCCTGGGTGGCTCAGTCGGTTAAGTGTCCGACTTTGGCTCAGGTCATGATCTCAGGGTTCACGGGTTCGAGCCCCATATCAGGCTCTGTGCTGACAGCTCAGAGCCTGGAGCCTGCTTCGGATTCTGTGTCTCCCTCTCTCTCTATTCCTCCCCTGCTCTCACTCTGTCTCTCTCTCACTCTCTCAAAAATAAGTAAAGATTAAAAAAAATTAAAGAAAGAAAGAAAGAAAGAAAGAAAGAAAGAAAGAAAGAAAAGAAAGAAAGACCAGCTGATACCTAAGGCATTAAGAACACACATTCAGGGGCACCTGGGTGACTTAGTTTAAGCATCCAACTTCGGCTCAGGTCATGATCTCTCAGTTCATGAGGGTTTGTGAGTTCAAGCCCCACAATGGGCTCTGTGTAGACAGCTCACCCTGGAACCTGCTTTGGATTCTGTGCCTCCCTCTCTTTCTCTCTGTCCCTCCCCCACTCATGCTCTGTCTCTCTCTCAAAAATAAACATTAAAAAATTTTTAAAGAACACATGTTCATGCTGATCCATCTTTCATAGAATCCTGGTAGATAACCCACGCTTCTAGATATAGATACACCTCACAGTTAGGATACACGCTCCTCTGCCTTGTTGCTAAAGTGGCCTTGTATGGCCTAACTTTTCCTGTTTTCTGATGATTCAGGCCTAGAATATGGCTTCACAGTTCATAGTTCTAAGGATATTAATATGGAAAGGTTGAGCATGGAACAGATTGCACAGTTGCACACAGGAGTAAATGCACCATAGGCTCAAAACCATTATCACTCCTCCCGTAATCACAGCCAGAACGGAAATCCCGGAGGGAATCTCATACTGGAAACAGAATGCCTTTATTTATTTATTTTCGTATCATGGAATAATTTCCCAGCTGCTGGAAAAAGCCTTAGTGTGCCCCTTTATCTCAGAAAAATAAAACTGATGCCATCGTTAATAGAATGAGGCTTCACTGTGTCTCCAAAGTAACAAGGACTCTACAACGTGCTGGTCTCCTAAAGGAAAAATATCTCATGGCTAAAATAAAACCATATTGATTCTCTGAAATCTTTCTCTTTTAAAAGAGTCAAACAGTAAAAAAAATAAACAACTGGGAAATAATATTTTCACCTTTTGAAACAAATTCCTGTGGTTTAAATACAAAGATTTCTGTTTTATTTCTTGTATCCTGATGGTGAGGATAAATGATATAGCCTTTAGACCCCTACTTTAGCAAACATTTATGTATATAAACGGAGGTGACCCCAGCTGAGGTGAAAGACAGTGCTGCATGTGGACTGGAAGAGAGAAGAACCATGTGGAAGATCCCACTGTACAAAGTAAGTTGTATTAAGGCAAAGAGAGGAAAACAGAGTGGTGGGGAGAGGCAGGAGGACCAGGCTGTCTAGACTAGAAAAGCCATGGTCAGAAAAGTTAAACCTGGCCATATTTTAAGAGGTATGAGGAGAGGAGATGCAAATGATACTTACAGGTGGTTGACAGAAACCACTGGATCCCCTGACATTCACTGAAAGCACTTTGCTCTCTGAATTACTTGGTCCATTTTCTCTTTTGTATATCTAGGAGAATTTACCAACAGGCACTTTGGAAGTGAGAATGAAGTGAAGAATATAATTTACAAAACATACCTGACAATGCATCATGACAGTAATTTCTCAAATAAGGATGGGCATATATTATATATATATATATATATATATATATATATATATATATGTATATGTACTTATGTATACATACTTACTGGCTACACATATATATATACATATATATCCAAAGGTATATATCCAGATAGCATGCACACAAATCATTTTTCATGTTAATGAAGATCTCTGAACCTCCCCCAAAAAAGATTCTTGTAAATACTTTGTTTTGTAGAGTTTTCAAAACAATTTTCAAAAAAATTGATGCCTTAAAGGAAAATTAAAGAACATACTAAAATACCTACACAAGGCAGATTCTTGAACATAGATGGTATGCCAAACTTTCATGACTAACAACATTGTGCTTTTAAATTTTAAATGTTGTTTTGAAAATTGCTTTTTACACATGCAATGGCATTTCATGTGCATAAAATATGTGGTAATCACAAAGCCAAAAGTTAAGGACAGTCATTTTTAGGGTCACAAACATTCATGTTCCCCGAGTTTCTTCAGATGTATATGAAGAGAAGTATGGATTGAATATTGATATATATCTGAGGTAAAGTATTAAGCTTCAGCAGAGCACACAGAGATCAAAACCTCCTTGTTCGCCCAGATGAGCAGCAGTCAAATGTTTTCATCATTGGATTTTGTGAACAGAGACCCTTGATTAATCACATAAAGGCTCCTATAGTTTTAGCAAGTGGATGAAGAAAGGAGCCAAGTTGATCAGAGCAATGTACACTTCCCAGGAAATTTCAAAAGACATGCTTAATAGAAGCTCCTTGAACCGAAAAGAAAATTATATGTACGTATATATATACCTTTTGACAAAAGTAAACATATAGAATGGAATTTTCAAAAATAAACCAGGTATCAAAGTTTCATATCATATTTTGCTTTGCCTTTTTTCTTTTAAGATGATATAACACTAGGATATAAACAAAAGGTGATTTATCTATCTCCTTTTCAACTTGGCGAGAACAAGGCTGTAATGTGCTATTACATCAGAATGGTTTTACCTAGTATGTGAAGCAGGAAAATAAACTCTAGTGATCAATATTTCTCAGTGACAGTCCATAACTGCCTTTTCTGAATATCACTTGTTCTCTTTAGATTCCAAATAAGAGCCGCCATCTACTTAGAAATATAATCCACATACAGGGCTGCAATCCCCTATCCCAAACATGGGGCCAGATGTATTTTATGATTCAGAATTTCACAAAAGTTTAAAAGTAATATACTATACATTATGTAGAACCCTCAGTGGGGCCTAGGGCTGGATCCTCATGAACACATTAACATTTCCATAGTGAAATTTGTGAATATTCATAATAACTAGGATGAATAAAGTTTTTAAATAGCCTCCTCAGTTTAGGTCAATCTTTTATGCCAAATTAATTTCTTACAACTTAGGGTTTCCAGGGGCTTTTGGATTTCAGAATTGAAGATGGGAAATATGAAAATGTTTTTAGAAATTTCTTACTATTTTTAAGTTATTACTTATAAAATTCACTTATTACTTATAAAAATGAACAAAAGATTTGAAAAATTCTAAAAGCTATTCTCACTAAAATACTATTTAATGTTTTTAAAAGTATTACTTATGGGATTCAGAATTTGTTCAAGATTCACTACATCTCTAATTATTTAATATGTTCCACATAAATATTTTCCATATTTCTATTAAAATATTTTAAGGGGCATCTGGATGGCTCAGTTGGTTAAGCATCCAACTCTTGATTTCAGCTTTGGTCATGATCTTGTGGTTCATGAGACTGAGGCTCATGTCCACTCCCAGCTCTCAGTGCAGAGCCTGCTTGGGATTCTCTCTCTCCCTCTCTCTGCTCCTCCCACACTCATGCACTTTCTCTCTCTCTCTCTCTCTCTCTCTCTCTCTCTCTCTCTCTCTCTTTCTCAAAATAAATAAACTTTAAAAAAAAACTTTTAAAAATATGAAGAGTCTACACACAACCTGAAACTTTAAATATTTTTGATAGAATAAAATGTGGAGCCCCAGGGATATGAAAGGACATTAAGTATTAAGATTGAGAAACACAAATTTTATTAACTTATTTGGTTTCATCCAAAGGTTTTTTTTTTTTTAAGATAGCAATTTTCTATTCTTAACCTAGAACATCCCAAAAATGTGAGCCTTGCATGTTAGTCTAACTTGAGATATTAGAAAATTTGTTCCTGTAGGGATTATATTTCACTTAGGAAAGAAATAGCAAAATGTGGCTTTTTTGCTGATTAAATTTAAGTCATACAATTAGAATCCCTATCCATGATTACCATATATATCCCAATAATTAGGCAAGTCCCAGATATTCCATTCTGGATTTTTTTAGCATACCCACATGAATTGAAGAGAGAGAGAGAAGAGAAAAAGAAATGAGAAAAGTGAAGGAAGGAAAGGGTAAATGAAAGAAGGAAAAAGCAGAACAGACAGACTGATTTTCCTCTGAGGCATTGGTTCTTTGGCATCTTGACCCTAACTCTTCAAGGATCAAAGTGAAGAATGGTGTCCCCTATGGATGCACTATTTGTAAAAACCCAGGAAAGCTCAAAAAGGGTCTCTAAAGAATCAGGCTTGCAAACAATGCCGATATCCATGAAATGAAATGGAACCTGAAATAGACACTTAGGAATCAAAACCACACTAACAAAAGCAGCCGGATGCCCAGAAGCAAGGGCCACCCATGGGGAAATGCAGACTGAGACAGTTGGGTGCTCTTAGACCCAACTTGAGAATCTAAAGCTGGGATCTCAAATAAGATCCAGAGTTAAAATAAGGCACAAACATAATCCATGTAGGCTGAATACTGGTACAGAAACAGGATCCTCAGACATGCCCTTCTCTTATAGAAAGAGAAAACCAGTAGCCCAGGCTTACAGAGAGCCCATATCTGGGCAGCAGGTTGCTTGGCCTTTATCCAGTTAAAAAGCCACTTGCAGAGCCATAGAGCTGGCAAGAACTCACACCAAGTGTATAGTACATATATCCTTATGCCTTGCAGTGGTTTATAGCACACAATACACAGGACATCAGAATAACAATAAGTGAATATGACAACCTGAGTTCAGAAACATAACAGTAGCCCCCACGTAAGTATTAATTACACACTCAGCATGAAAACACAGCCAGATAGAGGGCCTTCTTGCCGCTTTCATAAAAACACTGTCAGTAGGTCTCCATCCCACCTCTCCTTGTCTTCACATCCCTGTCTTGTGCCCGAGAATGACTGTACATAGGAAAAGAGTGAGAAAGGAAGAGAAAAAGAAAGGAAATAAAAAAGAAACGGCAGAAACTCCCTCAGAGGCATCAGTTATGCGTATCAGCTTTGTCATAAAGATTGCTCATACGAACTGTCAAATGTTATGTTTGCTCTGATTCCTTAACTCCTAATGTCTTTAAGAAGCAAAATAATAATAGTAATAACTATAGTACAGTTTATTCTTGGTCACAGAGTTAATCAGTTCCTGCGGTGCAGGAGTATCATGGGCTGTAGACTGAAGATGTTTTTCATTGGATATTTTCATTTTTGCCTTTGGCAAAAATTCCACCAGTAGTAATAAATAATTCCATACCCCTAAGTGGGTATTATTATTATTTTCAAGTGTAAACCACAGTGGCTCCTAGCCTGTCAGCTCTCCCAGAGTGGCAGATGCTGTGTGAATACCTGTTGACAATTCTGTGGGCAGAAACAGCCCATCATTCCCCCTTCCAACCTTCTGCTCTTTCATCCTAATGGTGTCCCTTGAAAACACAGCCAGGGAAGGGAAGAGGGACAGACTGAGGCAAAGGTGCAAATAGACAGTGTGGATTTTGCCTGCAGGGTTAGAGTATATACCTACTTCTCAGATGTTGTGTTTCACAGGCAGCTGACTTGTTATATGCCAGGGAATGAATGAAAATGCAAACCCACCATTATTTTAAAGGACAAGCATACTGTCTTGCACATAGTAGGTACTAAAAATTGCTGAATAAATAAAAAAAAGTAAAGGAGGGCTAACATTGATTTTGCTTTACTTCTTTAAAATCTATGGGCCTCGATTTCTCCATTTTACTATCTTCCTAAGGTCTTTTGACAATCATATTTCTCCCATCCCCTGGTGTCTCCTATCTTCACTATAATGCTCCCTGATTGGCCCCAATGCAATAATCCACCTATGCTCAGGTATAATTTTCTTTTTACACCAGATTTTTAAAAAATGTTTATTTATTTTTGAGAGAGAACACAAGTGGGGTAGGGACAGAGAAAGTGGGACAGAGGATCTGAAGCAAGCTCTGAGCTGACAGCAGTGAGCCCAATGCAGGGCTCAAACTCACCAACCATGAGATCTAGAGCTGAGCTGAAATCAGATGCTCAACTGACTGAGCCACCCAGGCACCCCTTATTTTCAGACTCTTATCTCTTTTCCTCTATCAAAATGTGCTCTTCCAGCCAATCAAATGTCCTATGACAACCAGTCCTAATTACTTAATCGGATGACAAAATATTTTTAAATGTGTTACCCACCCAGCGATTGGATTACTCCTTGTCTGTATCCGTATCCTAAACTCAGCTATGGAATTTGTGAAACAATGGAAATTCCCAACATAAACTGGCTGGAAACTAGTGAACAGAAGACTTATTTGCAAGTGCTGCTGAAATTGCATTATACACTCTTTGCCATCCCCAGTTGTATAGAGCTGGCCATCTTTATTAGGCTCAAATAATGAACCCATATTATTTTTGAAATAATATCATCTATACTAATTAACAAAAAGAAGGGAAGATTAAAATGAGAGAAAGGGGGCATAAAACATATCTAAAGAAAAGTGTTTTAGAGTAAATTTATAATATGGAAAAAATATATATATTTCTGGTATTCGTAAAGGATTCACAGACCACTCCCCCATAAACTAATAAGATTCCTTCAAACACTTTGTTACTGTTAATCAGGCATTTTACCTAAACATTGAAAAACAACTCCCCAAAATGTAATTTTCAGCCTACTTTTGAAAACTAAACAAGTCAAAAAAAAAAAAAAAAAACTAAACAAGTCAAGTCAAAGACTCACAAGTGAATTAATGGTTTAATATCAGTAACAATACTGTCCATAGTTTTATGGGAAGTTTCGTGACTAAGAGAAAACACGAGACTTTGACTAAAGAAAAGTAATTTTTATTCCCATCTTTGCTACCAAGTAGTTGTTCAACCCTTAAAACCGAGTAGAATTAAAAAAAAAAAAAAAAAGACCATGTTTAATGAATAAATAGATAAAGGGGTGGGTGAATGGTCATGGACTGGTCACTTTAATCACTGTGAATCTGTAAAATGAGGGAGTTGAACATGAAGTCTCTATAGTTTCTAATACTGAAATTCTGTAATTCACCCATCTCTCCTCAAGGAAGCCAGGAGGTATGTTCTGAAATAGAGATGGAGGAAAGCAGTTGGCCACAGGGAATTGGATCAAAGAAGTATCTTTGCACCCTTCCTTTGCCCTCCCTTCTTTAGGCTGGAGGGAGGGGATTAAAGGTGTATGGATATCATGACAGTTCTCCATGATGGTGGCACTGCCCCAGGCACCAAACCCCATCACCACTCTTCCCGTCCATTACACACCTGAGGTCACAGAACTGCAAAGCAGAGGAGGAAAAAGCACCTGTAATTTGGCACCAGTGAGCTGAGTACTCTAAATAACCATTTCCAAAAACAGTTACAGTCCATCTGTATAAAGCTTAATGGCTTGCATAATGGGGGCATCAGCCCTTACTTTACTGAGTATTAGAATTCATAAAAACAGAATGAAGAAGCTGCTAAGAAATATGAGAAAAGTTTCCTTGCAGTATAAGGGAATGTGCAAGTTCCCTCACATACCAAGGCATCATGAAAGGCAACCTTGTTTGGAAAGAGATTTCATAAACTCTAAAGTGCTACACGAATGTACATTAGATCTGAGGCATTTCTCCACCTTCTCTCTACTCACAGAATCTTTTTTTTTTTTCCCCCAAATCAAACAAGAAAATGATCAATACCATAGTTTGGGCATCAAAATAATTTTGAAGAGAGGACAGAAATGTGAATTTCACTGGTTCAGCTCACCACGAGCTATGTGACCCTGGGCAGTCATCTAACTACCCTAGTCTTCAGGTTCCATTTGTTTAGGTCATTTGGGCTAAATAATTTCTAAGAATGTATTCCAGATCAAATGTTCTAATGACTATGACATATAGCACATGATGGTTATTCTCTTCAGAGCTATTTTGAAGTGACAATGAAATTTACATGGCTAGGAAACTTAGACATTGATCTTCTAAAACATACTTCTGACATTTGTAAAAAATACTGGCAATCTACCAAAAACAAGGCAAAAGAAATACCAATCCATAACATTTTAATGTGTCAGAGTAGAACGCAGATCTTGAAGCAAGGAGTAACCAGTTTTCTTCAGAAAATCTATGCTAAGTCAGAGAAAAGATTGGATAGAAATACTAAAAATGGTAGCATACCATGAAGCCAAGCCAAACTACATATTCTAAGGGACAAAGATAGGATATTTTGAATGAATAGAAAAAACATAAAATTTGCTAATATTTATGAAGCACCCATATTCTACCTGGCATTATGACAAAAATTTGAGATGGTTTTGTTTTATTTAATCCAATAGAAAATTTACACTTTACAAACTTTTTGAGAAATAAACTGAAAAAATGTATTTTTTTTTTAACGCTATAAGTTTAGGAAGCATCGAAGTTAGGAAGAGATGTTGATTTGAGCTCTTTCTGGATAGGCCTTTTCTCACTGATGTCAAATGGGATGTGCTCTTGATTCTCAAGATATGACATCAAGATATGACAGTGCCTCTGTCATGTTAGCATTGTTAGCTGTTAGGGGAGTTTTGCAAGTGACCACGACTTAAGAGAAATAATAGTAATAAAAGACAGCATCACATCAATAGTTACATGAAAGTTTATAAAGCTTGGAAATTTTTGGCCTTTAATGAAGATGAATTACAAGCAAATGACACATTTTTCGACTGCCTTTTTAAAAAATGTTCTCGGTCATGAAGTAAAGTTAAGACCGTGTCTATGCCTTGGGTAAATTCAAATTGACAACTAGGGAATAATCCTCAGCTTTCAGTTGCTTATGTAATGATTACAGTCACTAAGAAAAAACCACATGGATGAAACTCTTTTAAGATCTCAGCTTTCAGCCACCTTAATACAAACATATCAAATTCTACCTATATTTAACTAAGAATTTTTGCTTTTTTGGCTAAAATTTAACTGCAGCATATTAATATTAAAATTTAAAAACTATAGGTAATGGAAGCATTTTAAAGACCTAAAGATTCCTTCCATAGGACATATTCACTGCTTCCCTGAAACCTTTGCATAATATTCCTGCCCAGGTATGAGGAAACAGGAGAGTGAGTCTTTTTCACCTCTAAGAGAAAAGAAAGAAAAAGTTAAAATCGGGTTCGATCTTGCTTCTTGTTTTACTAGTGCCCCCTCTAGTGGAATTTTCACAGCAACGCAAACCAGAAAAAGAGGTGGGGGGGATTTGAGCCACCAAGCACATATTTTGTTTGCTTTTTTACATTTCCTTTTTAGAAACATTCTAAACAAAATGATGTGAAATAAACAAACATAATAGTGCATAATAGACGTACAATAGTTTCACCAGCAATTGTAACTAAACAAGAGAGTGATAAAAATCTGTGCTATATTCAGAACGGAAAACGTTTTCAGATGCAATGTGGCAGACAGACCATGAAAACATATTTTGCCAGAATTCACTGTCATTCATTTTGTGACTTGACTTTTTTCCCTTCATCAGCCTATTTGGCCATTAGCCTAAAACTTTGCTACTTCCTTCTCATTTACTTCAAAACTTATCTTTCCTCTCTCGGTTATTTGCCATCATTCCTATTTTATAACACCATTAGGTGGATAACACCCTTAGTCTCAACATTTACAATTCCTTTTCCGTCTGTAAACTGCCTTGATGCCTGAGAACCAAGACATATAAGCTAATGCTTTTTACAATTCCAGAGCACTCTTGTTCTAATCGTTTTCTCGAATCATTTTTTTCTCCCATGCTAATTTTATGTTTGTACTAAGTAGGGGGAAAAAAAAAGAGAGAGAAAAACTACCCCCACCCCAAATGACCATTCTCAACACGGCCACATAGGATTCTTCCTGGAGAAGTCTTAAGCTTGGTAGATGCATCTTGTTCTACAGGGATCTCTGTCAACTTCTCTTTTTATGCATTTAATGTGCTTCCCCGGTGATAGCCTAAGGGTGCTTTCACTAAACAATTAATGTAAGGCATCTCCTGGGAACCTAATGGGTATTTAGCAGTAAGTTCACTTCCAGTGAATTGTATAATGTGATATTTTGACAATGCATATAGAGAAGGTGCAGAGAGGTGAACTTTTCTCCAAAAAGGTAATAAAACTACTTTCCCAACTTCTCACCTTTTTGCTATTGTTTGGGGACAAAGGAGAACCAAGCTGTAATTTAGGATATTGTCATATGTGCCTGCCTTTGCCATTTTGGCATAATACCACAATACTGTTCACTTTTACCGATGTAATGTACAAGTCTCAATCTATTAGTGAAAGTAAAATTTGCTGTGACATTTTGATTCCGAAGCCGCAAGCAATGAAAGGTGTAGCACTGCACAGGATATTTGTATTATGTTAATAAAAAATGATACTACCATATGATCCTAATACGGAGCAGAGAACACTGATTAGTATTTTCCTGACCAAAGTTACAGTCCAGTGTTAAAGTGGCTGAACACTAATGTTTTAGATTTAATCACCCCATCATCTTAATAAACATTCTTTTAAAATGTTGCTTGAGTTGTCTTTTGCTAACCTCGATAACTAAAACAATAAGATGGGTACCTAGCTTTTTTTCCCTCCTTAAGATTTCCTAAAAATAAAGATCATTTGTATCTGAAGAAGGTTTTATCAGAACAGTACATTTTCCTATCTCAGAATATGTCCTTTATCTAGAGTAAAATTATAAGCAGAAATAAACAAACTAAAATAATAACATTTCAAAATAAATAGTGGATTTTGTACTGTCTATAGTAAAGTGAGAATTTCTATTATCATTTCAACTTTACAGCACATTTCAAAAGGCGTTTCCTTATAAGTTTGCATCCTGCTTGCCTGAAGTGCACATATAACATATACAGCTAGGACTATCTACATGTGTGTATATGAGACACATAACATTTATATAGAGGGTTCAAATGTTTGCTTTTAACGAATCTGGTTACTTGCAAAGTTAATAGAAAGCAGCCATCATTCCAAACTCTAATCATTTGAATCCACATCACATAAATCATCTTCAATTTTGCTTGCTATTCCAATGAAGTTTGCATTCACACTTTTATTTCATACCATTATCTTCTGTTCCTTGTCAGAACAATACTGGATGAAAAACCTGTGACAGAGTATACAGCATGCCAAGAACAACCTTCCCACACCCCCAAGGAAGGAGAAATTACTGTTGTATTATCGTTAGCATTACTGTTCCTGTATTTTTATGTCCATAGTGATCTATGAATATTTTTGTGGCATCTTCAAGAAAATGAGTTCCAAATCTGCAAATTATATTCTCTAAATCAGAATTCACATGATCTTAGTGACTATCCTGAAAACCTATTATTTCCCAATGAGACCCAAATGTGGGCAGTAACAATTACAAATCAATTGCCATAAAAACATTTTATCATTTTTGCCCACCTCTTCCATCTCCTTGGGGCTCTCAACCGCTATTTTCCTACGTACTGCAGTCTCCGTGCTCCTGTCTGTGAAGCTTATTAAGCGGGTGTGCCTGTTTGAATTATCATTGAACTTGTGTAGCAAACTCATATGTTGTGAAAAGAATTGCATAAACAGCTGCGTCAATCTATTAAGCATAGCGATTGCATTATGAGGTCAATAAAAGATTGTAGGCAAGATATCTGGAAAGTAATTACTTCTCTTTAATGAATATATAGCCTAGTAATTTCTGAGTGCTGTAGGCATAACAGTGCTATATGTTTTATAGTTTATAAATAAATAGTTATTACCTTACACAAAGAGTAGAAATACATCCTTTGAAGAAAAGTTAATTTGTTGCAAAGAGGCACATTTTGCTTAAACTACTTACATATAATGGATTATCAAGTAATTCCAATATGCTGTAATTGAGAATTACCTCTCCCAACGTAGAATATTCAATTGCATTTGGTATATCTCAGAGAAAACTGTATTTTCACCTCAGCTATTCTCTACATTAAAAGCATGATTTATAGCATATATTTTATGTAGGGAATAATGGCAATACAAAGTCAACCTTATGCTATGAATAACTTAGAATTATTTTCTTCAGTTTAAATATATTTACATGCAAATTACATGATATAATTATTCCCACATCACAGTCTGGCTTGCCTTTTTTTTTCTAGAGGCCCATTTCTCAAGATTTAACCTCCACATTTATTGTGAATTGCCAATTCAAGTATGCATACTTTGCAGGCACGGTGTCTCCCTCTCCCCTAAGCCGTATTCAGACTAGAATGTCATAATATCATTTAAATATTAGGAAACGGGTTCATCGAATTATTAATTTCCCATTTTACCAAATAAAACTGTAATAACCCCCCTTGGCATTTCTATGGAAAAACTAAATGTAAAGAGTCTGAAGGGCATTTTGCAAGTATACAGAGACCTCTCTGCCTCCATTAATCCTTGAGATACTAAGTAAGAATCACAGAGGAAGATCATGGTGGTTTTTTTTTCAGTAACAGATACTGTGACAGACCAGCAGCAATTGCTAATGCTCCATTGTGAGTACCACCTGTTTATTTCTAAGAAGCTCTAGTCTCTTTTAAAGATTCCACACACCAATTGAGAAAATCTCTAATGTTCAGCAGTTGGAATTAAGTCCTTCTGAGAATTCTGAAACCACAAAGACTCACCTAGCTCTTTAAAATTAACTTTCAATTTCTCTCTCTTAACTTTTCATATTTTCTCCATGCAATTGAAAAAAAAATACCCATCCATGTTTGAAGATGTCACTAAGTAAAGAATTACGTATTTCACCTAATTCCCAGAACTGAACATTTCACAGGCCACAAAACAGATTAAAAATTAGCCAACAATGTCACTGGGGACATCCACATCTGCTGCAAAGCTGACCAGCAATTCTGAGACACCAATGCAAGGGACCCCGATGTTGTGAATTGCCACGCTTGCTGCAGGATAGGGCAGGAAGGGAAGCAGGAGGAGATGAGTCTAAGTAACTAAGCATTAGTTTCTCTATGTGTAAAAATTTTCCTGAGAGGAGTCACAGGTCCTTTCAATCTTAATTTTCTATTCTTCCAACTTATGGAGAACAACACTAGCAGAGGAATGTGATGCCAGCAAGTAAGTGTCAATATTTATTAAGTGCCTGACCATGTCCCTGGTTCTGTTTTAAGGGTGTTCCATTACTAGCTCATTATTGTTCTATGAGGCAGGCGCTATTAAAACCCCACTTTAGCATTGAGGAAACTGTGGCACCAAGGGGTAGGAAGCACAGAACTAGAAAGTGCCAAAACCAGGATATATAATCATCCTTGTTTGGAGTGGATGCTTGCCTCTCCACAAGTGATAATGGAGAATTGGTACCATGAGAGATTAACACAAGCCAGGAGGAGAAGCATCAGCCTAGTAAGCAGTTGGTCCCACAAACTGACAGAAATAGGTTTTGAGGACGTACTGAAGGGCCATTAAACAATTGTTCACTTGCCTTCATCTTGAGTTTTCCCATGTGATACCATTTATAGATATCAACTGCACCTAAAAATATTGAACAATAGCTACACAAAACTGGCATGACTTATTTTTCATAGATAAACAGATTTTTAACTAGCTAATTGATTACACATCCTGGCACTTAAAAAAAACAGTTTGGGGTGCCTGGGTGCCTCAGTAGTTAAGTGTGCAACTTCAGCTCAGGTCATGACCTCACATTTCATGGTCTGAGCCCTGCATTGGGCTCTGGATCATATCAGAGCCAGGAGCCTACTTCAGATTCTGTGTCTCCCACTCTCTTTTGCCCCTTCCCTGCTCGCACTCTGTCTCTCCCTCAAAAAAAATAAATAGACATTTAAAAAAATTAATTTAACCAAGATTGTGCAAGTATCCTTCCATTAAGCATCAAAAATGAAACATATCTGAGAGCTTATAGTGAAAGAAGAATAATCTAGGAGTTTAAAGTCATAAATTCTGCTCCTAGGTCCATCTGATAATTAGTTTTGACAGCTTATCTAAATCTCAGCAAATGGTAGGTCTAAGTTTTCTCATTTATAAAATGAATGGTTGATTCTAGTTTCTCATCCACCTCTAATATTTCATAATTATTTTTTAAGCTCCATGATTATCATAACAGAACAAGACTGTTAAGCCAAACCCATGCACAATTTAACCATTCGGGCTCCCATTTGGAAAAGCTGGATCATTGGGCTGCCTCAGGTGCACCTTGGTATATTTAGTTTAACATTCAGGGCTAAAATATTTATTGAGTACCTACTCTGTACACAGACAAATAAGCTATAGCTCCTGCTCTGGAAGAGCTCACACTCTAGTATGGCTTCATATGTTAGTCATATACAAAGACGCTGCTGCTCTCTTAGAAATACAGTACTTTGATGATTCCATCACTGGCAATAATATCAATCAAATTTTTAGTTTGCACACAAGAACTTCAGGGAAAGCTTGTTAAAAAACATGACTGATTCACAAGCCCTAGGATCCAATACTTCAGGTGATTCTGAAGCAAATGGTCTAAGTTTAAGAAACACTAACCCAAACCCTGTCGTAAGTGTGTTTAATGGGACCTATGCACAACAGGGGTCATCCTCACAATATTATTCATAGCTTAAGAAAATCCAATTTGCAACTACAATTCTACTTGACAAGTCTAAAAATTAAGAGTCTATTAAAGCCATTTCCAAATCACTCAGAAGGGACAGCAAAACCAAGCCCTCCTCAATCAATGTAAGCAAGCTAAAAGATGGCAGAAGATTAAACACAAAAAACAGCCAGTCCAAGGAAAACAATAAAAGAAGTGGACCTGGAATATAAAGGATGTTAAATCAACAATAAAAGAGAACTTCACTAGGTTTGAACAAGTGGAGGCAGAGCAAGAAATCAAATTTCAAATATCTCCCCAAGTTGTAGAATTTGACAAGTAGCACAATTTTTATGATAAAGGTTAAATCTCCATGAATACTTAGCAAGTTAATAAACCACTATTCTGTGAAATGGTGCAGGGAATCTCTCTTCTGATTTGGTCTTCAGAAATAGAATAGCTTTTTTGGAAAATCTTTAGTCAAGCCAAAACATACAAGATTTTAGGAGCCTGAGAGCATTTAATAATATCAGCCGACTACACGAAGGACTAAAGAAATAGGACACACTACAGATATACCTATAGACATAGTATTTTCTGTATTGTACCTCTTTCACAACCACTACTAACCCATGGGGTTTAACAATAACTCCTATTAATAGCATTCCCACAGAAATTACTATAACTACTGCACTTACCATTTCTATTACTTCTACTACTGTTATTCATATAATGACTACTTGTCTACTCAAAACCACTTTTAAATATATCACTTTTTGTGATTTGCATCTCTCCCTTTGAGGCGATAAAGCAGATACCATCATCTTTAATTTACAAATTAAAAAAAAGGGTCTCAGATATTAAGAAACATACTATCAGTTAGTTTGTAAGTAACAGAAAATTGCCAAGTAAAATGGGAAAAATAAAATACATTCCTAAAAGAAGGAAGAAGATCCGCACATGACTGAGGTATGGAAAACCTTCGTCAGGAATAGAACTAGTTCTCCTTACCTAGAGTTTCAGAGGTGAGCTGAAGTTTTTTATAATACTTTCAAAAGTTAGGAATACTTCTTTTCTCTAGGCCTAATCAGCCTTCAAATCTTTTGGTGACATAGAAGTAAAAATTGAGATCTCCAAAAATCAAAGGCTGCTTGTCAAAGCATTCACAAGCCTTGTATTATATATCAAATGCATGCAATATCAAAGAAAATCCAGATGTTAGGATATTCAGCACTGCCTCAAGCCCTCTTCCCCCTTTTCTAAAACCCAAACATTCCTAAACTCAGGAAGAAGCTCTCCTTAGGGATTGGGGCAGATGACCTAGGTGTGGCCCTAGCTTCCAGCTCAACTCCTAACAAACAAAGGTTCTACTAACCTTTTAGTTTTAATATTTTTTCAAGGGAACAAACTGTGGGCTTCTAGTAGAATCCAATAACTTCCTTTCACCTTATATGGAATGGAAAGTACTGATTTTCCCCCTAATCTATCCATGAATGTGTAATGTTAAAAAGAGAAAGCAGGGGCGCCTGGGTGGCGCAGTCGGTTGAGCGCCCGACTTCAGCCAGGTCACGATCTTGCGGTCCGTGAGTTCGAGCCCCGCGTCAGGCTCTGGGCTGATGGCTCGGAGCCTGGAGCCTGTTTCCGATTCTGTGTCTCCCTCTCTCTCTGCCCCTCCCCCGTTCATGCTCTGTCTCTCTCTGTCCTAAAAATAAATAAAAATGTTGAAAAAAAATTTAAAAAAAAAAAAAAGAGAAAGCAGTTAGGATTCCTAAACAAATTATGTTTAAGCAAAGTATTTGAAAATGTTATTCATGACCCCTCTGTGTGAATACACAGTCTTGCTTTTAGGAAAGAGCAGAGGACATATGGCATTCTCTGCTTAAGAATAATGACCATAATCTTTTAGCCACATCTATTCCCAAGAGAAGGAAATTGTGACAGGAAGGTATGAGGTACTCAGTCTTCATTTGAACATTTTCCCAAGGATTTCATGATAGGACACTGTAGAGCAATCTGTATATGAGTCAATACCAAAGCAGAATCCTTCTGATATACCATGGATGCAAGTTATTTGGGCATGTGTCTTCTTTATAATGAATACAAAGTTTAACAAAAGGAAGGATCTTCAACACTCATAACCCTGTGCCTGTAGGAAAAGAGTTGTAAGTCTCCATTTCTTCTTTATCATTCATAATCTAGAGGTGGCAACTGCTTTAAGCAGTTGTAATATCAATTTCTAGATGAACTGAATATTCCCCATACTTTAAAATTATAGAATAAAGATCATTACCTATGGGAAGAACTAAATGTAACATGTATTTATTCCAACTTCTTCCATTTATAGATAATAAAACTGAAGCCGGAAGAATATGCTAATCAATAGCACTGCTTCACTCTTTAAGTCTCTTTGGTAGAAAATAAGATCGATATATGTGAAAATATTCAAATACTTAATACAAAGGCAAATTTTTAAATTTTCAACCTCATACTTGTAAATCACAAACAAGACATGAGGTAGCAGTTAAGATTCAGCTTTGTCTACAATATGTTTTCTTATGGCATATTTTACTTTAATATTATTCCAGACCTCAGTAGAGATCACTTCTATCTTTGGATTCATTGCACTCAAAATTTACATCCCAGCTGAGCACATAAAATATGAGGGTAAGGTGCTCAGGCTCTGTGGGCAGACAGATTTGTTCCAAATCCTGGTTCTATCATTTACTGACTGAGTGAACTTTGGGATAATAATGGCAAAATATTTGCTGGATACTTTTAATGATGTATTTACTAAGATTAGAAAATCATATAATGCTGTAAAAGAATACCTTAAATTTATATATCACCTTCACATGTAAGGTATTTTGCATCCAGAACGTTTTACAGAGATGATCTAATTTGTCATGCTGCCATCTAGTGAGACAGAATAGTGTCATATTAACCAAATCCCATTTTAATTAGTTTCTATTCCATATAGAATTAAATATATCAGACATCAAATCATGATCAAAGATATAATATGTGGAAACTGCCCTTTTAGCATGATTAAGACACAAAATAAATGTCTATCATTTCCTTCAATGCTAGTTTAATAAAAGTTCTGCGCATTATGTTCCAAATATAGTAAATCAAGTTTAAAGAAAAAAAAAGGAGTTTTAAGGAGTTTTCTAAGTTTTTGCACCAAGATTGTGAGAACCTAGACTAAGAGCCAGATCCCTTTCCTTTATCTTTTGCACAATCTCTTCAAGACAATACTATGGCCTTTTAAGTTATTACCTTTAAGTTACATGTCCCTGGTGGGGGTCCTTTGGAAGGAGAGAATAAAGCAATGCCAGTTATCAGGCCGCTTTTAAATACTGTAATATATACTATAACCTCCAAGCATAATAAAGATTTCTCTGTCTTTATAATAATTGCTATATGAGAGTCACTTGAAACACAAAAGTGTATTGCTTTGTACTGTTGGCTTTTGAGCTCATAAGTTTATGAAAATTTCCTTTGTGGAAGAAGAAGCCCTTCTATGAATCATTCACTTCTTAAGCAAGTCCAAGAAAGGGAGAAGATCTAAACAATTTTGACACCGCTCAAACTCGTTATTTTAAAACAATGCAATCCTTTTTAGCATCTAAAAGATGAATATGGCCTCTGAGATATGTGTGATGTTTATTTTTTCAGGCTGCCAATACCCATATTGAATAGTAAGTTCAATAAGAAGTACATATACATATTCTGGTTTTTTCCTCCTTCCTCTGCATGATGAAGTAGATCCATAAAACTTTGTACCACACGGCCATTGCTTACTAAATTCCATTCTTCCATGTAAAATAAACTCTGCTGTTAGAATCCAGATTATGTCTGGAAATGTAAAAAGCAAATGACAGTACCTCAGCAGCCCTCTGCCACTCATAACCCCTCCTGATCTTTAGCATGCAGTGGGTATGGTGGTAGACATTACTGGGCTGGTATTTCATCCCATGAAACAGGTCCTGTCAAAGACCAGATGCAAAGTAATACTTCATCAGTGTGGATATTCAGCCAGGAATCAGAATCCCTGAATTATGTGATAGGCAAGAGCAAGTCAGGTAGTAGAATCATCAGCAGATCAGTCAAGAAAATGCAGAGACACATTCGAATCTGCCAATCACACAGTACAAGTCCAAGGGATAGACTTTCCTACCAGAAATCACAAGGGCTATAACGAGGATGAATGAGATGGCTCTGATAAATATTCTCCTACAAGTTTGTATTGTAGTTACCTTTTATTGGCCTACGTATGATGTATAACAGATTTCTTCTCACATGCATATTTAGAGGCACAGAACCCAGTTTTGAACACATGGATAGAGGGAGGGCAATATATGAGAGTATTTACGCACATTATTAATGAACTATGCCTATGGGAGGCAGAAGAAGAGCAGCTATGCCAATGTCTAGACAATGGTTGGCACCTATCTCCAAAAGGGGATCAAGGGGGCCCTGGCATTTCCCTCAACTTGACTGAACTGTACACAGATTTCTTCCTGACTGTAGGCCTCTGACATCCCTTACAGCATTTCTTTTAGAAAATTTGTAACTATAAATTCTTCCTCTGCCCCTTGAGATATAAATCTTTCAAAGCACCTCTTGAGAGTTTAATAACCCAGGAATGTCTTTCTAAAAGAACTGGGAGTCATCCCTTTGAGATGCAATATCAAGGAAGATGGTGTCCCTATCTTCCAGTTTCTGTGGGAAAACAAGATGCTAACTTCAATGACTGCCTTGCCCTCAAGTTGTCAAACACCTCCTGTCATAAGATATGAGAAAGTTCTCTTTTGCTTGGGTAAAGTTAATTAGCACACTCAGATGTCCCACCATTGCCCCCAATCTCAGCTCTCCAGCCCTTTGTTTCATTGAAGTTGATCTCTGACTTTGTTTCTCACTGACTACAAGAAATACTTTATTTATTTTATATAACAATATTACCATATCACTGACTATATTCCTTATGCTTTTATTCCTGTGACTTATTCATTCCCTAACTGGAAGCCTGTATCTCCCACTCCCCTTTACACCCTCCTCCCTTCCCCTCTAGCAACCATCAGTTTGTTCTCTGTGTTTAAAGGTTTGATTCTTCCTCATTTATCTTCAATTTTACAAGCTTTAACTTTTGTTAAAGTTTTTTTGTTGTTGTTTTCTCTCCCCTGTTGCAATAGCCTTAAATAATGTCTTTCTTGACCGTTTCGCTTTTTCCTGTGAAATGTTTGCTTTGCATTGGGCAACCGGAAAATATATATTTTTTAATCCATCTTTATGGGAAGATGGAGTAGATATAATCTTCCCACTATATACAACTATTCCTTTTGCTGAATACAATTAAAACCGGTAGATAATATATAGAAAACAAACCGAAGAAGACTATGAAAGGTGGCAAAAAGGAGGTAGACCAGCTTGGCACTTCAGGTGCCAAGAAGCAACAGGATAGTAGCTTCCCTAGGTTTTGTGTTTGCCTCATATGCCAGACTCAAAGTGGAAGAAGACAGCAACCTAAATGCCAAGAGTCACAGACAAAATAAACCCTAAGAAAAAGCTCTTTCTCTTTCCAAACAAACAAAGAGGAGAGCAGCTTAGCAAGAAAGAAAAGTCTTAGATAATAATCAATCTGCTCCAGCCAAACACCAGAGAAAAAAATTGTAGCCCAGCCCCACCCACCCAGGCCAGCAAAGGCTAAGCTGGGAGCCTATACTTCCACCCTTCCTGGGCAATAACAAGAAACTTCAAACTCTCATGTTCTCATCCCCAGTCACCACCAGGGTGGCATCAGAGAAGGCCAAGTAGGGAGCCAGGAAATTTCATCCTGACTTGATAAATAGTCTTCCTCATTAAACCCCATCTCTGCGGTGGCAGTAGAAACCACATAGAAAGCCCAGATTTCTACCCACGTCCAGCAGCAATGAGGTGCGCCACCCTCCCCATACTGGGTTGATGTCAGAGGAGGCCTAAAGGAAAGTTGGGATTTCAACCACCCCCAGAGGGCCATTTCATTTATTATTTTAGCAGAAGCCATGTGGGGAGCAGTAATGAGACATTTCTAACCCTGTCAGCCACAGAAGTTATCTTTCAGGACTATTGGAAAGCCAGAATCCATACCCCTTATTCAGCAGTAACAATAGAGTCCCCTCTTCCTCAGGTGTCAATGGAACATGGACATCTACCTCCACCTTACAGTAATAAGGTAGTGCTCTCCACACTTCCCCTGCCAGAGTAGTGTCAGAGGAAAACAGCTAAGATAGAAGGCTTATATGAGATCAGTCTCATAACATAATAACCAAAATTTTTGTGTTTGCCTCATATCCCAGTTTTGAAACCTGAATACAGATTTCAATAGAAAATCACTTATCTTACAAATAACCAGGAATATTTTAACTCGTTAAAAAAAGACAATCATTGGGGCACGTGGGTGGCTCAGTCAGTTGAACGTCCAACTTCGGTTCAGGTAATGATCTCATAGCTTGTGAGTTCAAGCCCTGCACTGGGCTTTGTGCTAACAGCTCAGAGCCTGGAGCCTGTTTCGGATTCTGTGTCTCCCTCTCTCTCTGCCCTCCCCTGATCATGCTCTCTCTCCCTCTCTCAAAAGTAAATAAACATTTTTTTAAAAAATTTTTAAAAAGTCAAGCATAGACATCATATCAAAATGATAGAGATGTTAGAATTATCTAACAAGGAATTGAAAACAGCTATCTTGAAAATGTTTCAACAAGCAATTGTACACATGGCTGAAGCAGATGAAAAAATACAAATTCTCAGGAAAAAGTCTCAGCAAAAAATGGAAGCTATAAAAGGAATCAAATAAAAGTTCTACAACCAAAAACTAACTAATAAAATTTAAAAACAGATCACCTCAGTAGTACTATAAAGGGGACACAGTAATATCAGTTAACTGCAAGAGAAACAAAAAACAACAAAAAAAAAACACAAAAAAACAAAGAAACAAAAACAAACAAACAAACAGGAGAAATTACCCAATCAGAACCAGAAAAAGAAAATAAACTAGCAAAAGATAAATGGAGCCTCGGGGACCAACAGGACTATAAAATATATATGTAGCAATTGTGTCCTTAGAGTCCTGAAGGGGAGTAGAATAAAAGGTGAACTAAAAAATAGTACTCAAAGAAATAGTAGTTGAAAGCTTCTAAAAATACAGAAAAAGAAATAAACCCATAAGACTCAAGTAATTGATGAATTGTAAACAAAATAAACTTAATAATATCTACACTTAAGACACATCAGAGCCAAACTTCTGGAAACTAAGGGAAAAAATCTTAAAAACAGTGAAAGAGTGGGGAAAAAACAGTGAAAGAAATAACATCTTCATTACAAAGGGGAAAATAATTTGAATGGCAGCTGATCTCTCATGAGAAACCAGAGAAACCAGAAAGAAATGGGACATGTCAAGTACTTGGGGAAAAAAAGAATCAATTCAGAATTCTATATTGAGTAAGAATATCCATTAGAAGTAAAGGAGAAGTCAAAATATTCTCAAATAAAGGAAAACTAAGAATTTCTTCAGCATAGCTACCTTAAAAGCATGGCCAGGCAAAGTTCTCTAAACAAAAAGAAAATGATAAAATGAGTGATCTTGGAACATCAGGAAGGTAGAAAAACACATGGTGAGCAAAAAATTGTGGGCAAACACAATAGACTTTCCTTCTCCTGTTGAGTATTCTAAATCATGTTTGAGGACTAAAGATAAATTATAATATTGATGTGATTCTAAACGTGTGATGAGCAAAGGCCTAAGACAAGTATGAGTGAGAGAGGAGAAAGGTATGTAAAGAAAGGTAAAGTTTCTACACTCCATGCAGACTGGCAAAATTATGACACCAATAGTCTGTGATCAGTTGTATTTATTTAATTTAATACCTATCACAATCACTAATAAAGTTATATAAAGAGATATTCAAGAAATCAGAATAGATATATCAAAATGGAATTCTTAAAAGTGTCTGTGTTGGGGCGCCTGGATGGCTCAGTCGGTTGAGAGTCCAACTTTGGCTCAGGTCATGATCTCGTGGTTTGTGGGTTCGAGCCCCTTATCAGGCTCTATGCCGACGGCTCAAAGCCTAGAGCCTGCTTCAGATTCTGTGTCTCCTTCTCTCTCTGCCCTTCCCCAACTTGTGCTCTGTCTCTCTCTGTCTCTCAAAAATAAATAAGTGTAAAAAAAAAGAAAATGTCTTAAAAACTGTCCGTGTTACCTACAGGATTGGCAAGGAAGAGAGAAAAAAAAAATACAGAGAAAACAAACAGAAAACAAAAAATAACATGGCAGATGTAAGCCCTAACATGTTAACACCTACATCAATTATAAATGTTCCAAATATACCAAGTCAAAGCAAGGTGTGGTGAAGTGGATTAAAAAACAAATACCAAATATATGCTGACTACAAGAAAGTCATTTAAATTACAATGATATAGGCAGGTTGAAAGTAAAAAGCTGGAAAAAGATATTTCATGAAAACATTAAAGAAACCAGAAGTAGCTATATTAATATCAGATTTTTCAAAAATGACTTCAGTGGAAAAGAAACTACCAGAGACTGAAGAACATTACAAAATGAAAATTCAGTCAATCTACTAAGAAGACAGTAATCCTAAATATGTATACACCAAACAATAAAGCAGAAGAATATTTGAGACAAGAACTAATAGAGCTAGCTAAAGGGAGAAATAGTGAAATCCACAATTACACTTGGAAATTTCAATTCCTCTCTCTCAACAATTAATAGAAAATTAGACCAAAAGAAACCCAGAAAAGATATGAGAAATTAATAACATAATACACCAACAGAATCTACTTCAAATTTATTAACTATTCCACAAATGTGTATAATACACATTATTTTCTTGTGTCCATGGAACATATAACAAGACAGACTATATTCTAGGATATCACATAAAACTCATCAAATTTAAAAGAATTAAAATCACACAGACACTTTTCTCTCACCACATGGATCAAAACTAGAAATCAGTAACAGAAAGATAACAGGAAATCTCCAAACATATGGAAACTTAAAAACACACTCCTAAAATCGAATCAGTAACCAAAAATCTCCCAAAAAAGAAAAGCCCAGAACCATGATTTCATGGGTGAATTATACCAACCATTTAGAAAATTGATGCAATCCTTCTCAAACTCTTGCAAAAATTGAAGAGAGGGGAACACTTCCAAACACATTTTATTAGGCCAGCATCATCCTGATATGAAAGCCAAAAAAGAGCACTACAAGAAAAAATATATATATTACAAGACAATATCCCTGATGAGCACAGATCATCAAAAATCTCAACAAAATACTAGCAAACTGAATTCAACATCACATTAAGTGGATTATACACAATGATCAAGTGGGATTTATCCCTGGAATGCAAGGATGTTTCAATACACATAAGTCAATAAATATGATACACACATTAACAGAATGAAGAATTAAAGATGCAGAAAATGGATTTGACAAAATTCAACATCCTTTCATGATAAAAACCTCTCAACAAATTAGGAATATAAGAAATATGCCAAAAGATAACAAAGACTACCTATGACCTGCCAATATCTAACATTATACTCAATGGTGAAAAACTGAAATCTTTTTCTCTAAGATCAGGAACAAGACAAGGATACCCATTCTCACTTCTATTGAACACAGTACTGGAAGTCATAGCCAAAGCAATTAGGCAAGCAAAAGAAACTAAAGGCATCCAAATTGGAAAGGAAGAAATTACACTGTCTCTGTTTGTAGATGACATGCTCTTATATACAAAAGCCCTAAAGAGTCTACGAAAATAACTGTTAGATCTAATGAATGAATTTAGTGAAGTAATAGGATACAAAATCACCATACAAAAATCAAATGCATTTCTATAAATTAACAAAAAAGCTATCTGAAAAAGAAATTAAGAAAACAGTCTCATTTATAGTAGCATCAAAAGCAGTAAAATATTTAGGAATAAGTGTAACTGAAAACTGTAAGGCATTGATGAAAGAGACTGAAAAAAAATTAATGGGAAGATATCTTGTGTTTATAAATTGGAAACAGATGTACTATTCAAATGTTCTACTGATTCAATGTACTCCCTATCAAAATTCTAATGACATTTTTCACAGAAATAGAAAAAACAATTCTAAAGTTCATATGCAACCACAAAAGACTCCAAATAGCCAAAGCAACCTTGAGAAATAACAAAGATGGAGGCACTGTACTTCCTGATTTCAAACTTAATTACAGAACTGTAGTAATCAAAACAGTTTGGTACTGGCACAAAAACAGATACATAGACCAATGGAACAGAGTAGAGAAACCAGAAATAAACATATATGGTTTTCTAACCTTTGACAAAGGTGCCAAGAATATACAATAGGGAAAAGATAGTCTCTTCAATAAATGGTATTGGAAAAACTAGATATCCACATGCAAAAGAAAACTGGACTTATATACTATATACAAAAATTAACTCAAAATGGATTAAAGACTTAAATGTAAGACCTGAAACTGTAAAACTCCTAGAAGAATACATAGGGGGAAAGCTCCTTGACATTGGTCTTGGTAATAATTTGGGGGACATGACACCAAAAGCACAAGCAACAAAGGCAAAAATAAATAAATAGGACAACAAACTAAAAAGCTTCTGTACAGCAAAGGAAACAATCAACAAATAAAAAGACAACCTGTAGAACAAGAAAAGTATTTGCAAATCATATATCTGATAAGGGGATAATACCGAAAAATATGCAATGAACTCACACAACTCAATAGCAAAGAAAACAAATAATCTGATTTAAAAGTGGCAAAGGACCTGAATATATATTTTTTCCAAAGAAGACATATAATGGCCAAGAGGTTTATGAAAAGGTGCTCAACATCACTAATCATCATGGAAATGCAAATCAAAAACACACCTCACACCTGTTAAGATGACTGTCATCAAGAAGACAATAGATAAGAAGTGTTGGCAAGGATGTGAAGAAAAGGGAATCCTGGGACATCACTGGTGTGAATGTAAACTATTAACATTCATTATGGAGAACAGTTTAAAGTTTCCTAAAAAAATTAATAATAGAACTACCAAATGATCCAGCAATCCCACTTCTGGGTATATATCCAAAGGAAATGAAATTGGTATTTTGAAGAAATGTCTGTACTCTCACATCCACTGCAGCATTATTCATAATAGCCAAGATATAGAAACAATCTAGTTTATTTCTCTAAGTGTCTGTAGACAAATGAATAGATTAAAAATGTGATTAAGACAGATATGGATATATAATGAAATATTATTCAGCCACAAAAATAAGGGAATCCTGCCATTTGCAACAAGTTAGATGAACCTGGAGGACATTATGCTAAGTAAAATAAGCCAGACACAGAATGACAAACATGTTATGATCTCACTTGTATGTGGAATCTAAACAAGTCAAACCTGTAGCACCAGAGAGCAGAACAGTGGTTGCCAGGGCTTCTGGACAGTGGAAATGAAGAGATGTTAGTCAAATGGTACAAACTTCCAGTTATAAAATGAATAAGTTCTGAGGTTTTAATGTATAGCATGGTGATTGTAGTTAATAATACTGTATCATAGGGGTGCCTGGGTGGCTCAGTTGGTTAAGCGTCTGACTTCAGCTCAGGTCATGATCTCATGGTTCATGAGCTGGAGCCCCACATCAGGTTCTGTGCTGACAGCTCAGAGCCTGGAGTCTGCTTTGGATTCGGTGTCTCCCTCTCTCTCTGCCCCTTCCCCACTCATACTCTATTTCCCTATCTCTCAAAAATGAATAAATGTTTAAAAAATAATTAAAAAAAAATAATAATACTGTATCATGTACTTGATGCTAAGTGTTAGTTCTTACCACACATACAAATGATAAATATGTGAGGTGAGGAATGTGTTAATTACATTGATTGTGCTAATTGTTTCACGATGTGTATTAGTTCATCAAATTGTATACCTTTAAAAAAATCACATTATAAAACATAAATATATATAATTTTATTTGTCAAGTATACCTCAGTAAAGCTAGGGGGAAAAAACACACACCCCTAAATAATCTATGGGTCAAAGAGGAAAATACAAGGAAAATTTTAAAATACATTGAACCAAATGAGAATATAAATACAACATATCAAAATTTCTGAGACACAGCTAAAGCAGCACTAAGAGGGGAATTTATAGCATTAAATGTATGTATTACAAAGGAGAAAAAGTCTCAAGTCAATAATGTAAGTTCCTATCTCAAGAACCTAGAAAAAGAGCAAACAAACCAAAAACAAGGAAAAGAAAAAAATGATAAAAAGCAGAAATAAAAGAACTTAAAAAGAGAAAAACAATAGGGGCACCTAGGTGTCTCAGTCGGTTAAACCTCCGACTTTGGCTCAGATCATGATCTTGTGGTCTGCTTTCTGAGTTCAAGCCCTGCGTCAGGCTCTTGCCTACAGCTCAGAGCCTGGAGCCTGTTTCAAATTCTGTGTCACCCTCTCTCTCTGCCCCTCCCCTATTCAGACTCTGTCTCTCTCTCCAAAAAATAAATAAACATTTGTAAATATTTTTTAAACAAACACATGACAATATATAGAAAACAATAGGTAAAATCAATTAAACAAAGACTTTGTTCATTGAAAAAAATTAATAAAATGGACAACTCTCTAGCAAGACTGACAAATTTTAAATGGGACACAAAATTTTCCAACATCAGGAATATCACTACAGACCCTGCAGACAACAAAATGATACAATGAAGAACTTTATACACACACATTTGAACTCTACACAACTTACCTTAAATAAGCAATTTCTCAAAAAACACCAAGTACCACAACTCACCAAATTTCACATAAATAATATGAATAGCCCTGTAACTATGAAGAAAATCAAACCATAATTTAAAAGCTTCCCAAAAAATAAATCTTCCCAGCCAGATGTTTTTTTGGAAAAATCTACCAAATATTTAAAGAATTAACACGAATTCTACATAGCTTCTTCCCAAGAAAAGGAACATGTCCTAATTCATTTTATAAAGCTAGTATTATCCTAAAGTCAAAACCTAATTCATTTTATAAAGCAAGTATTATCCTAAAGTCAAAACCAGTATTATCCTATATTAAAACAATAAAAAAAATTATAGACCAAGATCTCTCAGAAACAGAGACACAAAACTCTTTCACAATATATTAACAAATAATATATAGAAAGAATTATACACCATGGCCACATGGGGGCTTATTCCATGGATGGGATATTTGTTTAATATTAAAAAATTAATCACTATAACCCATCATATTAACAGATTAAAGAAGAAAAATCACATGACAATGTAATTGATGTAGAAAGTAACTGATAAAACAAAACATCCATTTATGATTTTAAAAATGCTGAAAAATAGAAATAGAGGGACTTGCACAACTTGATATTTTTAAATCCTATAGTTGAAATTATACTTAACAGTAAAGACTGAATATATTTCCCCTAAGTTTGGGAACATAGCAAAGATGTCAGCTTTCATCACTCTTCTTCACATGGTGCTGGAAGTTCTAACTAGCACAGTAAGGCAAGAAAAGGCATACAGATTGGAAAGGAAGAAATACAACTGCCCTTATTTGCAGATGAGATGATTGTGTACATAGACTATCCCAAGGACTCTACAAAAATACTCTTAATGTGTTTAAGAGAGAGAACATGCGAGCAGGGGAAGAGGTAGAGAGAGACTTGTAAGCAGGCTCCACACCCAACATGAAGCCCAACCTAACACAAGGCTCCATCTCAAGACCCTGAAATCATGACCTGAGCAGAAATCAAGAGTCTGATGCTTAACTGACTGAGCCCCCCAAGGCACCCCTACTCCTAGAACTAGTAAGTGAAGTTAGCAAAATCACAGGACAAAACATAAATATACAAAAAAAAATTCTATTTCTACATACTACCAGTAAATACATACACACCCATATTAAAAACACAATACCATTCATTATGAATAAAACATGAAATATTGACCTATAAACCTAACAAAACAAGTTCAGGACTTGTATGCTGAAAAATACAAAATGCCACTGAGAGAAACCAAAGAGGGTCTAAAGAAATACAAAGACATAATGCGTTCATGGATTGGTAGACTCAGTGTTGAAAGACATAATTTCTCCAAAAAGCAACATACAGGTTTAATAAAATTCCTACCAAAATTTCAGCAAGTAATTTTGTAGATGTAGATAAAAATATTTACAGTTTCTATGGAAAGGCAGAAGAACTAACATAGCCAAAAGAATTTTGAAAAAAAGGAGAATTAAGTGAGAGATACAGTGTACTGAATGTTAAGCCTTTACATAGCTATAGTAATCAAAACTGTATGGTTTTGGCAGAGGAATAGACACATACATGGAACAGAACACAGAACTCAGATGGAGACTCATACACATGTGGCCAAATAATTTTAACAAAAGAGAAAAAAACAATTTAGTGGAGGAAAGACAGTCTTTTCAACAAACGGTACTGAAGCAAAAGCATAGCCATGGGCAAAAACCAAACCTCAACCTAACCATCATATCTTATATAAAAAATTAACTCAAAATGGATCACAGACTTAAATTTCAAATATAAAATAACAAAACTTTTCAAAAGAAACATAGAAGAAAATCTTCTGCATCTAGGATTGGGTAAAAGTTTTTAGATTTAAAGCACAATCCATTAGTGGAAAAACTAATAAATTGAACTTCACCAAAATTAAAACCTTTTGCTCTGTAATAGACTCTATTAAGAGTATGAAAAGAAGGACTATAGGCTGGGAGAAAATATTTGCAAATCATATATTCGATAAAGGACTTGTGTTGAGAATAAATAAAAGAACTTTCCAAATTCAACTTTATGAGGAAAAACAACCCAATTAAAAAATGGGCGAATATTTACACAGACACGTCACTAGAAGGTGGTAAATAAGCACATGAAAATACCCAACATAATCAGTTATGAAAGTCAAACCAAAATCACAGTGACACACCCATTAGAAGAGCAAAAATAAAGCAAAGAGATACAGGAACTGGAATTCTCATACACTGCTGGTGAGGATGGAAAATGGTACAATCACTTTGGAAAACAATATGGTAGTTTCTTTAAAATTTCAATATACACTTACCATATAATCCAGCCATTACACTTCATTTATTTACCCAAGAGAAATGAGATCATTTATCCATACAAAAACCTGCATACAAATGCTTATTACACTTTTATTTGAGTTGTCAAAAACAATCCAAATGCTCACCAACAGGTGGATGGATAAACCAATATACCCATCTAGTTGAACAATGAAAAGGAATGAACCATTGATATACCTAACATCCTGGATAAATCTCATAATAGTTATTTTGAGTGAAGGAAATAACACAGGGCATACTGTATGATTTCATTTATGTAAATTACTAGAAAATGCAAACTAATCTACAGTGACAGAAAGTAAATCAGTGGTTTCCTGGGGATAAGAGGGTAGAGGAGGAACAAGAAGCAGAGATCACAAAGGGGCATAAAGAAACTTTGGGGACTGATATATAGGTCCATTTTCTTGATTCTGGTGGTAGTTTCACAGCATATATATATATATATATATATATATATATACACACACACATATAGATATAATTTGATAAATTTGATATATATACATATATATGATATATATATATATGGTGGTAGTTATCATATGTATATATGGTAGGTCCATTTTCTTGATTCTGGTGGTAGTTTCATAGCATATATATATATATATATATATACACACACACACATATATAATTTGATAAATTTGATATATATATATCATACACATATATATGGTGGTAATTACATAATTTGATAAATTTGATACATATATCAAATATATATACAATTTAAATACATACTATTTAATGTATCTTAATTATTCCTCAATAAAACTGTTTTAAAAACCCATTTTTCTGGGGGTGCCTGGGTGGCTCAGTCAGTTAAACGTCTGACCTCACATCATAATCTGACGGTTTGTGAGTTTGAGCCCTACGTCGGGCTCTGTAGTGACAGCTCAGAGCCTAGAGCCTGCTTTGGATTCTGTGTCTCCCTCTCTCTGCCCCTCCCCTGCTCCAGCTCTCTCTCTCTCTCAAAAGTAAATAAACATTAAAAAAAAAATTAAGTCCATTTTTCTGCCTTCTGCTTAGGATATAGAAACATACAGTGTCATCCCTACCTTCACACAAAAAATCCAAATAATCTGCAAAGTCAAAACTTTTGCATGCCATTAGAGAGATGGAGTTGCAGAGAAACCAACTAATCAGAAACCTAAGGAAAGATAGGAGCCTCCAAGGAGAGACACAATGCAAGCTCTTGTTTGCCCAGGGTAGAGGCTGGAAAATTTGTAACAAATTGCTGGAAGAAAACTATAAGAGTATAGTGTGAGGATAGAGAACCCCAGACCTAATGAAAATCTGCAAACATTCATGTGCTTATAAGAAAGATTAAAGACATAGTAAAAGAGCTGAGAAAGCCTCCCTGACAGTGAATCACTTTAGGAAAAGAACAGAAAAAAACTGCTAGAAAAGTCCTGTCCATATCTTTCTCTCCATCTCTCCAGCAGAAGAAAAGCCTTAAAGGACTAGGGGAAAAGTAACAAACTCTGTTGCCCTCAGGCCAAGGATAACCTTGGATCTTTGGGAAAAAAGTAGAAAAACTTCCTCTACTCCTGACTATGGGCAGGAAAATATCCTGAACCCACTCCCTTAGAGTCCAGAGAAGGAGAAGAGCAGGAAAACCAAGAAAACCCTATACTCAAGAGCCAGACACATATCTCATGGCTCAGACTAAGGCTAAACTAGAGCAGAGATGCTCCCTCATCCACTACTACAAGGCTCACTTGTCAAATATCAAGTGAGAGCAACGGACTGCTGGGAAAGTGACAAGGGTGTGGAAAGAGACTTCTTCTCAGGCACAGGCATGAGGAGAAGAAAAGAGTTAAAGTTGAAGATGGAGCAGACACTGAAAAGACGTTCTGGAAAACCAGCCCCCACTATAAATACAAGTTAATGCTAAGAGGAATTGAGGGCAATCATAGCAGCAATAAAACCCAAATCCAGCTAAAACCCTAACTAGATTGGCTCAACATCCCTCACACTGAAGTCCTAGCAAAAGAAAAGGCATGCTCATTTCCAGGCATGAGATCTACTTACATGAGTCTCTACTGCTTTACATAAGATGTCCTGCTTTTCACCAAACATTACAAAATTCCAAAGAAACAAAGAAACATACCTCCAAGAGACCAAGCAATCACACATCTAGTTATGAACTAGATGTTGGGCTAACAGAATTTTAAATAACTGTAATCATTACATTAAAGGCTCTACTGTAAATAGTGGATGTCGTGCAGGGACACTTGGGGAATTTCAGAAAATTATAATGGCAACTATAAGAACGAACATGATATTATGTGAAAGTAGATTGCAAGTATTTAAATATGTATATTGTAGGGACACCTGGGTGGTTCAGTCAGTTACACATTTGATGTTGATTTCAGCTGAGGTCAGCTGAGCCTGCTTGGGAATTCTCTCTCTCAACCTCTCTCTCTGCCTCCACCTTGCTCATGCTCATGCTCTCACTCTCTCTCCCTATCTCAAAATAAATAAATAAATAAATAAATAAATAAATAAATAAATAAATAAACAAACAAACAAAAATTAAAAATAAATAAATATGTACACTGTAAACTCCATGAAAGACCCAACAAAACTTGAAAAATCAGTGAGATAACAATAATAAGCCAAGAATGGAGATAAAATGGAATAAAAAATATCAATCCAAGAGAAAGACAAAAAGAGGAATAAACAAAGAAAATTAGCTAGCAATATCCAGTAATCAATTGATATCCATAATTATTTTTGATATAAACAGTCTAAATGCATCAAGTAAAAGAAAACGGTGCTGTCACCTTGGATGAAAGAGTATGTCTCAGGGCGCCTGGGTGGCTCAATCGGTTAAGCGGCTGACTTCGGCTCAGGTCATGATCTCATGGTCCGTGAGTTTGAGCCCCGTGTCGGGCTCTGTGCTGACAGCTCAGAGCCTGGAGCCTGTTACAGATTCTGTGTCTCCCTCTCTCTCTGACCCTCCCCTGTTCATGCTCTCTCTCTGTCTCAAAAATAAATAAATGTTAAAAAAGTTTAAAAAAAAAAAAAAAGAGTATGTCTCAATATGTGATACCTGTAATAAACCCATTTTAAACATAAATACATAGATAAGGTTAAAAGAAATAGAATGAAAAAAGAGATACTCTGGAAACACTAATCAAAATTAAACTTAAGAAGATATATTTCTTTCAGACAACATAGACTTCAGAACAAACATAATCATGAAGAGAAGTACCTTGTGAAAGGAGTCAATTCACCAAAAAGATATAAAAATCCTTTGGGGCGCCTGGGTGGCGCAGTCGGTTAGGCGTCCGACTTCAGCCAGGTCACAATCTCGCAGTCCGGGAGTTCGAGCCCCGCGTCTGGCTCTGGGCTGATGGCTCAGAGCCTGGAGCCTGTTTCCGATTCTGTGTCTCCCTCTCTCTCTCTCCCCTCCCCTGTTCATGCTCTGTCTCTCTCTGTCCCAAAAATAAATAAAACGTTGAAAAAAAAAATTTAAAAAAAAAAAATAAAATAAAAATAAAAATCCTAAGGTGCCTGCCAATACAGCCTAAAAATTTTTTTTAAGTTTGTAATTTTTTAATTTGTTTTTTACTTTAGAGAGAGAGAGAGAGCACGAGCAGAGGAGAGGCAAAGAGGGAGAAAACCCTAAGCAGGCTCTATGCTCAGCACAGAGCCCATCACAAGGCTCCAATTAAGAGTTGGACACTAAACTGACTGAGCTACCCAGACACCCCTAGAGCTTCAAGTTTTTAGTAAAAACTCACAGTTTATGATTGCTCAGTCAGTTAAGCATCTGACTCTTGATTTCAGCTCATCTCATGACCTCACAGTTCGTGAGTTTGAGCCCCATGTCAGGCTCAGTGCTGACAGTGCAGTCTGCTTGGGATTCTCTGTCTCCCTCTCGCACTGCCCCTCCCCCTCCTCTCTCTCTCAAAATAAATAAATAAATAAACATTAAAAAAGAAAACCATAGAACTAAAGAAGGAGACTAGTAAGTCTATAATTTTACATGGGCACTCTATCATTCCTCTTTCACTAATCAATAGAACAAGTAGACAGAAAATCAATATGAATATAGAAGAACTGAATATTCCTATCAATAAACTTGACCTAATTGACATGTATGGAACACTCTATCTAATAACGGCAGAATACACATTCTTTTTAAGAGCACAAGGAACATTCACTAAGATCAAGAATATTCTGAACTGTAAAACAAACTTCAACAAATTAAAAAGTATTAAAATCATACAAAGAGTATTTTCTAGCCATGACAGAACTAAATCATTAATCAAAACCAGAAATATTAATACATAATCCCCATATGTTTGGAAATTAACACATTTCTAAATGTATCATAGGTTAAAGAGGAAGACACAAGATAATTCAGAATATACTTTGAATTGAATAAAAATAAAAACAGCATATCAAAATGAGATGCATTAAAGCAATGCATAGAGAGAAATTTATAGCATGAAATGCTTATATTATTAAAAACAAAGAGGTCGCAAACCAATGACTTAAGCTTCCACGTTCATAAACCAGGAGAAAAAAAAAAAACTAAACCCAAAGCAAGCATAAAAAAAGGAAATAATAAAGAGAAAATAATGAGACCAGATAAATAATAGAGAAGAATCAATGAAACCAAAAGCTAAATACTTTAAGAAGATCTAAAAAATCTTTTTAACCTCCAGTTGAAGAGATAGTCTTATTAACCTCCAGTCTGATTTCTAAGAAACAAAACAGGAAACATGCAAATCACCAAAATCAGGTAAAAAAAGAAGGGACATCACTTAAGACCCTCTACATATTAAATGGATAATAAAGGTGTTTTAGTTTTCAATCCCTGGCATAATAAATCACCACAAATTTAATGACCCAAGCAATACTCATTTATTATCTCACAGTTTTGGAAGTCAGAAGTTCATTTTTTTTTAAGTTTATTAGTTTATTTATTTTGAGAGAGAAAGAGAGCACACCAAGGTGGGAGGGGCATAGAGGGAGGGAGAAAGAGAGACTCTCAAGCAGGCTCTGTGCTGTCAGCCCAAAGTCCCTGACAAGGGGCTCAAACCCAGGAACCATGAGATCATGACTGGAGCTGAAATCAAGAGTCAGATGCTTACCCAACTGATCCACTCAGTCACCCTGTAGGTCAAAAGTTCAGATGGGTTCAACTGGGTTATCTTCTTAAAGTTCCAGAAGGCTGAAATCAAGGAATTTGACTAGACATGGCTCTTATCTGAAGGCTCTGGGAAGGAACTTTCTGTCTGCCCATTCAAGTTATGGCCAGAATTCAGTTCTTTGAGATTAGGTCCCTGATTCCTTGCTGGCTATCATTGGGAGTTTTTCACAGCTCCTAGAGACCACCCACATTTCTTCCCACAGGAGCCTCCATCACCCGACCCTACCCCTGCCATCTTCAAACCAGCAATGAGTCAGAGTTCTTCTGATGCTTCAAATATCCCTTATTTCATCTTCTGCTACCAGCCAATGAAAACTGTTCTGCTTTTAAACCAGTCCCACCCAGATACTCTATCTTAAGATCACTGATTAATAACTTTAACTATATCTGCAAACCCCTTTTGCCATGTAATGTAACATAATCATGGGAATGATGCTCATCATATTCACAGGGAAAGAAATTATATAAAGGGGAAAGTCTTTCAGGGTCAATCAGGGTCTTAGAATTCTGCATACCACAAGTGAATATCATGAACAATTATATGCCCAGGAACTTTGACAACTTAGATAAATTGAATAAATTCCATAAAAGACATAAAGTGCTAAAATCATCAATAATTAAATAGATAACCTGAATATCCCTGTATCTATTAAAGAAACAGAATTTATAGTTTAAAAACAAGACAGAAAAAAAAGTACCACTCCAGGCCCAGATTCCTTTATTGACATATTCTACTAAACTTTTGAGGAAAAAATAATAGCATTCCTCACAAGAGCTTTCAGACTTCAATAAGGAGTAAACACTCCAGTTCATTTTTTGACACCAGTATTACCCTCATACCAAACCAGACAAAAACATTAAGACAAAAGAAAACTACAGACTGGTATCTCTAATAAACACAGATTGAAAAACCCTCAACAAAATAGTGGCAAACTGAATCCTGCAGTATAGAAAAAGGGTAATATATCCTGACCAACAGATGTTATGCTGAGAAAAAGCTAGATTCATCAAGGCCGGTTCAAAAGTTTAAAAGAAATCAATCAGTGTAATTTACCTACTACCCAACTAATGGTGAAAACCTACAAGATCACTGCAACAGATGCAAAGAGCATTTGACAAAATCCAACATCCATGACTGACAAAAACTCTTAGCAAACTAGGAACAGAAGGGAAATTTCTTAATCAGATAAAGGTCATCTACAAAGTACTTACAACCAACATCAATACTTAATAGTTAAGACCTAACACTTTTCCCTAAGACCAGAAACAAGGCAAGGACATCTACTCTCACCACCCATGCTGATAATTGGACTGAATATCCTAAAAAGGCAAAAATCTGCAAAATAAATAAAAGCCTACAGATTCAAAAGATTAAAAACTTTTTACAGATTTACAGATTAAATTTACAGATTAAACACTGTATTCTCAAATGACATGTTAATCTACATAGAGAATCCTATGCAATCCACCAATCTATTAAAACTAATAAGTGGGTTTAACAAGGTTACAGGATACAATATCAATATATAAAAATCAGTCATATTTCTATCCACTAGCAAAGAAAAATTAGAAATCGTATTTTTTTTAATTTTTTAATGTTTATTTATTTTTGAGAGAAAGAGAGAGACTGTGAGCAGGGGAGAGACAGAGAGAGAGGAAGACACAGAATCCGAAGCAGAATCCAGACCCTGAGCTGTCAGCACAGAGCATGACAGGGGCGTGAACTCATGTCCACAAGATCATGACCTGAGCCGAAGTTGGACACTTAACCTACTGAGCCACCTAGATGCCCTTGGAAATCAGACTTTTTTTTTTAATTTCCATTTGATTATAGCAGCTCCAAAAATGTAAAATATTAAAGTATACATATGGCAATCTATGTGCAGTATTGTTATACTAAAACTAAAAGGAAACTAATGGAAGAAATCTAAGAAAATCAAAATGATGAAGAGATATGGAATATTCACGGAATGGATGACTCAATACTGTAAAGATGTCAATTTTCCCAAAACTAATCTATTGATAAAACTCCAATCAAAACTTTTAGCCAATTTTTTTTATCAAAATCAATATACTGATTCCACAACTTATATAAAAAGGTAAAATCTGGAAGATCCACAATATTGTAAAAATAAGAACAAAATTGGAACACTCACACTACCCCATTTACTCACTATAAAGCTAGAGTGATATTGGAGAAAGGACAGACATATAGATCAATGAAACAGAACAGAGTCCAGAGATAGATCAACATATATATGGCCAATTGATTTTTTTACAAAGGTACAAAGGCAATTTAATGAGGAATTGATAGCCTTTTTAATAAATGGTCCTGGAAAAATTAGATACCCCTATGCCAAAAAATGAACCATGTAAAATTACTCATACATTTTATACAAAATAATCCAAAATGGATTACAGATCTAATTATAAAATGTAAAACTATAAAATGTTTAAAACAGAGAAGAAAATCTTTGTGACCTTGGGTTGAGAAAAGATTTCTTAGATATAATACCAAAAGCACAATCCATTTCAAAAAAAAATCAATTGGACTTCATCAAAATTAAGGGCTGCTCTATGAAAGATACTGTGAAATAACTGAAAAGATAAACCATGGACTCAGATGAAATATTTACAAATTATATATCTGATAAAGGACTTACATCCAGAATACATATAAAGATCTCTCAATATTCAATAGTAAGGAAACAACCCCATTTTTTTAATAGGGTTTATTTATTTTTGAGAGACAGAGACAGAGCACAAGAGGGGGAAGGGCAGGAAGAGAGGGAGACACAGAACCCAAAGCAGGCTCCAGGCTCTGAGCTGTCAGCACAGAGCTCGACACAGGGTTCAAACCCACGAACCACAAGATTATGACCCGAGCCCAAGTCAGTGCTTAACCGACTGAGCCACCCAGGAGCCCCAGGAAACAACCCCATTTTTAAATGGGCAAAAGATTTAAACAGCTGCTCCACCAAAGAAGTTATGTAGAATACAAATAAGCTTATGAAAAGAGGCTCCACAAAACTAGTCATTGGGGAAACACAAATTTAAACCACAATGAGATATTACCATTATACACCCATCAGAATGTGCAATACAGAGGAACTAGAACTCTCACATACTTCTTGTGGGCATGCAATATACAACCACTTTAGAAAACGACTGTATTTTCTAACAAAATTAACCAACCATTACCATACAACCCAACAATCCTATTCCTTGATATTTACCCTAGTGAAATAAAGCTTCACACACCTACTGAAATAAAAGTTCACACAAAATTCTAAATGCGAATGGTTACAGAGGCTTTATTCATAATCATCAATGACTAGAATCAATCCACATTTCTCTCACATGAAGACTGGATAAAGAGACTGTCACATATTCATTCAAAGGTATACAACTCAACAATGAAAAGGAACAAACACACAAAAATTGGATGTACCTCAAATGTGTTAAAAGAGTATTGTGTTGAAAGAAGCCAGATTCAAAAAGCTACACACTGCATGATTTAATTTATATGACATCCTGGAAAAGGAACAACTAAAGTGAAGGAGAACATGTAATAATGAAAACCACATCAGTGCCAGGGGCTGGGATGGGTGGTGGGTTTTTATTTTATAAAGGGGCACAGGGAACTTTACCAGATGATGGAACTATCTGTATCTTGATTATAGTGGTGTTTACATTACTATATACATTTGTCAGAATTACATACTAAAGTATAGAATATGTGTATCAGTAAGTGTCTAATATTGTGTATCATTAAATCTGAATACGAATGAAACAAACCTATCCTCCTATAAACATCCACTGAGGGACAATTCCTTTGCAAAATTATGAAGTCAATAGTTTATGTTCAACAACTCACACCTACTTTGTAAATTCCTCTTCCCCGGTTATTAATAATCCGTGATATGCCCCCACCGCTACTTAGCAGTCCTCTCAGGCTTATGTCCCAGGGAGGCTCTGTGTGAGAATTCTCCTTCCCTGGAGTCACCACTAGCAATCTCCTTTCCTGATCACTAAGGAGTCTGTTAATTCCTAGACTTCAATGCCATCATTCAAATACAAGACTCTCAAATCACTCTGGGGCCCAAGTTGAGAATTTTTTCAGACCCAAGGTCTTTCCTTGAAGTCCTCAAATAATATCATACAGGCAGTCATAAGATTGGTTTTATATCAACTTCAAGAACCAGTGCTGCAAAGAGGAGTTTCTACAGCAAATAATTCCTCACCAGGAGAGCCCCTTTTATCCAACACAGATTTCTCTTTTCTGTAGTTCTTTAATCCAAAATCTCATTTGCGTAAATCCTCCAGGCTCAAACAGATCTGGGTTAAAAATCCGAGCTTTGCTCTTCGGAGCTGTCTGTCTTTGGGTAAACTACTTTTCTTCTCTTTGTTTTGGTTTCCTCACATTTTACAGGGAAATAAATCACATCTTCCCCACACAGACTCTGTGGAGATTAAATGAGATAATGCCCTGAGCACAGGATCTGATACAAAGTAAACAACTGGTAAGTGTAACTACCACTGCTGTTATCCTTCGCAACACTGGCTCCGAGTAAGAATCAAACCGGCAACTATACAAATGCACATATTTACATGACTAACTAAATGAAGATGAAGCTATTCACCATGGGAAAACAATTTAAAGAGACCCAACTCTGCTTTCTACAAGGGCTGCTTCCTAACATATGTAAAAAAGCAATGATAATTGCCTGTTGTGACTTACTTTAAGACCCACCTCGTTGGTAACTAAATGCCACACTTGCAAATGTTAACATCATAGACAGAATGACATTTTGCCCCACTTCGAAGATTTAAGCTACTCTCACCCTAATTATCACAAACACATTAACGGTCTAAATCCCTTCACAGGCATCAGGAATTTGTTTAGCCACCCAAGAAAGAAAAAAATAACAGCCAGAATAGCCCATTTCATAACTATTTCATTAATTATCTTGGGAACTCAGAACTATGCTCTCAGTCCAGCAACCACAGGCCACTGGTAAGAGTGACTATGGCAACCACGTTGGTGCCCCCATCCTGACAACTTAACAGGAGACATTATGACAGGAGGTATCAGGAGGTACCGTTGCCACAGACACTCTTAGAGACAGCTAGTGGTTGCTTGGTAACCTGCTCTCCTGTACGGGGTTAGCACAAGATGAAGTGAGGAGCTAACAAGGGCTGACGTGAGTTCATACTTACTTGAAAGACGGAGAGAGGGTAGGATGCAGCCAAACATTTCCAAGAACGAAAAGAGCTCAAAACCCATTATATCCTCGGAGATTACGTTATAATTTCTGCCAGCATCACTTGTAAAACACACCTGACATTTTACTAGTGAAAGGAGCGACTTATAAAATTAATTATTATTCTCTACGAACTCTCTATATGCATACATATGATTGCAACGATTCACTTAGTAGCTCCTAATATTAATTATTGATTGACTCTCCTGAGGACTACAACTTATTAAATCTTATTTGTAAAAACAACAGAGTGGCATCAATAGGAGTGTTGAACAGCCGTTGATTAATGAGGGAGCCTAATCATCGTTGAATCCAGGGGAGTGTTTTTTCCCCATTTCAATCCATTTGGTCGTATTATATTGCAACTTTAAATAGCAGCACTAAGAGTAAGCCCCATGAAAATCATTGTTTTTATAAAGAGAAATGAACAAATCCTTTAAAGAGTATTAACTGTCATTAGTAACCTATGACAGACCAAAATCACAATCTCCTACAATTCTTTATAATTTAAAATATAAGCATGCTCAGAAAAGAAGTTTCTTTTCCTTTCTGGAAATACGTTTTTGTTTTATTGAATCTTTCTCGTTGCCAATTTTACAATGACTCTGTAAAGATTATGCTATGTGATATTTCCAACATCCCTACCTTATTCTAGGGTCTAGGAGATCCTTACTTGGTCTCAGGAATCCTGGGAAGTAACTGAAAAAGACCAACAAACAGGACGTGGAGAAGAGACGTGGATAAATGTGCCATTTCTGTCTTTCGATAAGGAGCCAGACTACTTCAAAAAGATAGTCTTGGCCACAAAGCCAATAGTATTTCTAATGACAGGGAAAAATCTGTTGTAAGATGGTCGACAGGACTGATAGGGAAATTCCAGTCCCTGACCAAAGACTCCCTTTCCGAGTTCTTCCTACCCAGCTTGCCGAGCGCGTGCACTCACAGGAGCGCTAAATTACTACTAATGCGGAATGCGGAAGTAACAGACTATAAATTGTTCCCTCTGCTTACGCTCAGGACGCAGACCCCTGGAGAGTGATCTCTTCTGTGCCCGCCAGTGTGAAGTAAACCTTCTGCCTTCCAAGATCTCCGAGTGCCGCTTGGTTCTTCCGCCAGGGCAGACCAGGTTCTGTAACACTAGAAGAAGAAAAGGATGAATGAATACACTAGGCCACTATTGCCTAAACTAGAAAAAAAAATAAGTGAAATTGCTCTTATGAATCAATTTCCTAGACCCTGTTCGCATGCAGCTTGAAAAGGCACTGCAAATAGTGGACATCTCAGAACCAAAATCATTTAAATTACAAATGGGAAACATTTTTATAACTATCCATGCAGTTATTCATTAAATAGTTATTAAGCTACTACTATGGGCCAGGCACTGAATATAGAGTTCCATTTTGAAAAATAGAACTTATCTCATTTTGATATCTTGGAATAGGTTTACTTTATAGACAATGAATATACTGAAGAAAATCAGTGATTTTTAGTCTTTTAAAAATTTCATAAATTACATATGTTGGTTATACATATATGATTTTCCTTAGTCTTAATCCTCACACAGCTCCTGTTCACTTGTGTAACCCAGGGGACCTGACTGAGATACAGCCTGGGCTTTCAGCCTGGGATACAGCCTCTAGTCTCATCTGGCTGCCAGCCTGATTATGCCAATGGGAGGCTATTTAAGGTTCCTGGTGCCAATTCCAATGTGGGGGTGGGGTTCCTTACACCAACAAGCAATTCTCAAAACAACAACAGCGTGTCCAAAAATTGAACTTTATTGTGGGTGGCTTAGTCTGTTAAGTATTCAACTCTTGATCTCCCCTCAAGTCATGATCTCACCGTTTGTGTTACCAAGCCCCATGTTGGGCTCTGTACTGACAGCATGGAGCCTGCCTGGGTTTCTGTCTCCCCCTCTTTTTGTCCCTTCCCTGCTTGTATTCTGTCTTGCTCTCTCAAAATAAATAAATAAACTTAAAAAAAATTTTAACTTAATTCTGACACTATCCAGGAACAGCATCAGATTCCACAGGTTTAAGGCTCAGTCCCACAAAACTAGCCTCCCACTTTTCTTTTCTTTTTTAATTTTTTTAATGTTTATTTCTGACAGACAGAGAGAGAGAGAGAGAGACAGAGCATGAGCGGGGGAGGGGCAGAGACAGAGGGAGACACAGAATCCGAAGCAGGCTGCAGGCTCTGAGCTGTCAGCACAGAGCCCGACGCGGGGCTTGAACTCATGAACTGCTAGATCATGACCTGAGCCGAAGTCAGATGCTTAACCGACTGAGCCACCCAGGCGCCCCAGCCTCCCACTTTTCAACCCCCTGCCAGTTCAGACATTACTAGGAAGCTTCTGACCAACAGGCTACAAATTGGAGCTTCTCACAACCTTCTCCTCTGTTTCAATTAATTTGCTAGAGTGGTTCACAGAACTCAAAGAAATGTTTTTACTTACCAGATTACCAGTTTATTACAAGGGGATAAAACTCACAATCACCCAGAGATAAGAGATGCATAAGGCAAGTAATGGGGAAGGGGTGTGGAGCTTCGATGCCCTCTCCAAGCTTGCCACTCTTCCAGAACCTTCTCGTGTCCACCTATCCAGAAGCTCTCCTTTTGGGTTTTTATGGAGGCTTTATTAACTAGTCATAATTAATTAAACCATTGGCCATTGGCGATTAAATCAACCTCCAGTTCCCCTTCACTCCCCAGAAGTCAGGGTGTGACTGAATTTACCAACCCTCTTATCACCTAATCGGGTCTCTTGGCAACCAGCCCCATCCTTAGGTGGGGGCCATAGTCACATCATTAACATAACAAAAACACCTTTATAACTCTCATTCTTAGAAAATTCCAAATGTTTTAGGAGCTCTATGTCAGAAATGGGGACGAAAACCAAATATATACTTCTTAGCATAAATCACAATATTCCAGAGTTAATTGTGAAAAATGGATGGCAGGAGGAAGGAAGAAGCCCTGGTTTTTCTCTCTGTGCCCCATCCTCTGCCTCAGAGTCTCCAATATGGTTCCAGCTTTAATAGGGTGACTTCAGCCCCTGGGGCTTATTAGTTAACATCACCCCATTGTCCTTTGTCTTCAGCCTGGGAGTGGAAGTGGCAATTTGCTGTTGCTAATTTCTGGGATGGCTCAGCACTCTCTGTCTCTTTAAAGCTTCCACCACCTGAATGATCAATTTCCAACACTAAACTCTATGTTTTAAATACATAGAGTAGTTTCAATTTTAATGGTAGAACCCTGATTGATATACTATGTAACAGAGAAATAGTTGGACACAATTTGAATTATCAATAATGAGAAGATAGTTAAATCAATTATGTTACAGTCAGAAAATTTTACGGCTATGATTATAAAGCCTTCATTCTAGGATTATAAAGACTTCTAAGGAACAAGGAAATGATCATGACATATAATGTTTAGTGAAAAAATTTAGAATGTAAAGAAACCTACTGTATGACTATAACTTTAAAAGAAAATCAGAAACCCTGTTTAAGGGCAATAATGAGATCCTGGGTGAATCTTTTACTGTACTTAATTTTTTTTCTGTCATGTATTATCATTTCTATCAGTGAACAAAATAATACAAAAAAATATACACATTCCTCAGTGACTGCCCGTTTGGAATTTACTTTCACATATAGGACGGTTCTACAGCATAAACATGATAGATCTATGATACTTGGGGTGTGATTTGAAAGTCTCTAGCCAAACATCATTTGTCCTATTATCCTATAACGAGAGCCTGATAACCCAACATGAAGAGTACGTTTTAGTGTTTGTCAATGAAAATAAAGGTTCATTTAACTCTATAATAGTGTATGTAACTGGTAATACAGGAGCCAACTAACAGACGATGTGGGATTCATTTATTTAAATAGCCCTAAGCACCTACTGGAATCTTTGGAAAGTAGCACTGGGAAGGACCAGAAGACAGAACATATAAGATTAAAGGTCTGGCTGGGTACCAAGTCCCAAAGCTTGGCACACTTAGAAGACAATGGCACCAGGTGCCCAAAATGAACTGGCAAAGAGAATTTGAAATTTGCAAGAGTTAGGGAGGGAGAATTTTTCTAAGACTGATCTGTTTCATGTGTCTTCAGATCAGTTCAACCCTGTGTACTCAAGGAAATCTTAACAACCATAACAATCTATTTGTGGACTACAGGGCAGCAGTCTTATGTGACACAAAAGTGAGATTGAAATCACTTTTGATGTAATGGTTGGAACAACACTAATAAAATCCTGGGCTTTTTTAATTCAATGTTACTACTCCCACCACCCCACTAAAAAAGTCACTAAATTCATAGCACAGGCATTCATAAACAAAATATAAATATGCAAAAAAAAAAAGTAAACAATGTAAGAAGAATAACATTATTTTTGGAGCTGGAAATCAAACTGGATGTATTTTAACTATTTTAACTGGTGTAAGACCCAAGAAAGCTGAATCTTCAGTTGACGGTGGAAAAAAAAAACAAAAAACAAAAACAAAAAACGGAGAAACAATCCAATTTACACAGGGGAATCCCACAAAGTACAGGAATTGTCACCCATACTACCCCAGGAAGGAAGAATGAAGATGAAGTTTAAAAAGATTTAAACGGAAGTCTGTACAAGTAGTTATTTCTCTACTCGATCTCATGAGCTCCTTCCAAACAAGTAACCACTCAGCAGAAGAATGGAGGTTTGCTGTATGGATTCCTGGATATGGAGACACCAAACATAATTGGAAATGGGCAATAAATAAAATGTATGCATTGAATGTTGAAACCACTGTCTCTCTTCCCTATATTGGCCCTCAGGACACAAGCAGCAAATGTAAATCACTATACTTAAGACCGAGAGAAAGTACTCAAGGGGATATGGTTAGACCATGAGAAAAGACATAAACATATTGGCATCAAAGACTTCTCACTGAAAACCGCTCAGACAGGTCATGCTACAATAAAGTCTAAAGCCTACTAGCCACATAAATGTAGATTCAGCCTCCACTCAGTTATTTCCCATGTTTCAACATAAGTAGCCATCACTTCACACCCATTAGGATGGCTCCTATAAAAAAATAAATAAATAAATAAATAAATAAATAAATAAATAAATAAGAAGTGCTGATGAGAATGTGGAGAAATTGGAACCTGTGTGTACTCTTGGTGAGACTGTAAAATGGTGCGATCACTTTGGAAAACAATGTGGAATTTCCTCAAACAAAAGTAGAGCTACTATATGATCCAGCAATCCCACTTCTAGGTGTATATCAAAAAAAAAAAAATCAAAAATAGTGTCTCAAAGACATATTTATACACCTATATTTATGACTGGGATATTTGCAACAGTCAAGAAATGGAAACAACTAAAATGTCCATCTATGGATGAATGGATAAACACGATGTTGCCTACATATACAATGGAATATTTTTCAGCCTTAAAAGAAGAAAATCCTATGACATGATACCACATAGATGAACCTTGAGGACATTATACTAAGTTAAATAAGCCAGAAACAACAACAAAAAAATACTTTTGATTCCACTTATATGAGGTATCTAAAATAGTCAAATTCATAGAAACATATGGAATGGTGGTTACCAGAGGCTGAGGGAAAAGGAGAAAGGGAAATTGTTTAATCGGAATGGAGTTTCAGATTTACAAGGTGAAGAAGTTTGGAAGATCTATTTCACAACGGTGTGAATATACTTAACTCTACTGAAATTATCCTTTAAATGGTTAATATGCTTAAAAAAAGAAATACACAAGTATATTCATTCACACTCATATGTATGTTTGCATATGTATGTAGGTTTTTAGAATATTTGCAAGTAGACTGGGTAAGTCATAGGCTAGGGCAAAAGGGAAACGATGTGTTTATTTGTTCTTTTTTTAAAAAGTTAATGTGTTTTTTTTTAACCATATTTACATATTTTTTCAACTAAAAAAGCCAAATAAAGGGGCACCTGGGTAGCTCAGTCGGTTGAGTGTCTAATTCTTGATTTTGGCTCAGGTCATGAGGTCATAGTCTTGGAATCCAATCCCGAGGCTCAGCGCAGAGCCTGCTTGGAATTCTCTCTCTCATTCTCTCTCTCTCTGTGTCTCTCCCTTGCTCCCTCTTATGCTCTCTCTCACATGTGCTTTCTCTCTCTCTCTCAAAATAAATAAAAACTTTTTTAAAAAGCCAAATAAATTATAAAATATGCTCCTTCCACACTCCTGCCACCCTCACTCTACCTGGAAACCCTAACCCAAAGACTGGTCAGAATTACAAAAAGCTTACCTCCTCAGTGTAGGACAACTTGTTGGTATCATTCATACTCTAGAATGCCCTGTAAGCACAGGCTCAAACTAGTCTCCAGCGGAGACCACATCTTGCTTAACTTTCTTCTCTGGTTATCCTGCCTCCCTCTCTCAATTTTCCCTGAGTGCACTCCCTTAAGAAGTAATTTGTACAAGTGTTCTGATCTCAGGCTGTTTCTAGGGAGCCATACATAAGACAGCATTCTATATTTTGCCTTTATGTGCTACCCAAGACTTTACTTGTTATTATTTGTCTTTGTTACTACATCATAAGTCTTTGAAGATAGGGTCCATGTGTCTTGCTCTACAGTGTTATCAACAATGCCTCACAGAGTACCAGGTACAAACATGGTCAGTGTGCAGTAAGTAATTGTTGAATAAATATTAAATGAATCTAAGTACCATTATCCTGCCTCAGTGAGGAGCAGGGTTGAACCATATGCTTTTGACCAATTCCTGGCCCGATAAATATTCACAAGTGCTGGGATGCCTACCACAAGAGGGAAGTAGAACTGGAAGTTTCATGATGCTACTCTTTGATCTGTTGACCACTGAATATTGTCTACTTGCCTGGACATAGTTAATTATATGATTTTCACCTATTCTGCCTGACTACTTAGGCAGTAGTCTGTCTTAGGGTAATTTAAGATGTTGGCCCCTTCTTCCATTGTTAATCTGTAATCCAAAGCAGTTAAACCACCTATCAAATGGTGGCATCTTCTTCAAGTATGAAAGTGAATGGGAAATTTTATATCTCCATAATTTGGAAAATGGAAGTAACATAGATCACCAGGGAAAAAAAGTTTATTTTCTCTGGAAAATTTACTTTACGCTCTCTCTCTCTCAAAACAATAAACATTAAAAAATAAATAAATAGGGGCACCTGGGTGGCTCAGTCAATTAAGTGTCTGAATTCAGCTCAGATCATGATCTCACTGTTTGTGACTTCAAGCCCTGTGTTGGGCTCTGTGCTGACAACTCAAAGCCTGGAGCCTACTTCAGATTCTGTGTCTCCCTCTCTCTTTCTCTACCCCTCCACCACTCCCCCAACTCATGCTCTCTCTCTCTCTCTCTCTCTGTCTCTCTCAAATACGTAGCATAAATAAATAAATAAATAAATACGAGACAGAGACCACAACCGACCAAGAGAAAAAATGACTTCAAGAACAGAGTATATTCAGGGATATGAAAACTATCCCCAAAGAAATAAGCTATTATATCCTGAAACAGAAAGCAAAACTAATATTAATAATAATAATAGTAATAGAAAAAATGAAAAACTTAATTTAAGAGTTTGAAGACAAATAAACTTGATGCATACCCCCCCAAAAAAGCAACAACAACAACAAAAAAAGTAAGGTATAATAAACTAAAAACTGAGGAGCCAGTTCAGGGGATTCAACATCCAAATAACAAGAATCTCAGATAGGGAGAATAAGTGGGGAGAAAAGAAGGAGGGAGATGAAAGAAATATTTTTTTTTTAATTTTCAAAACTTGAAAAACATAAGACTCTAGGTTGAAAAAAATCCACCAAGAATACAAACTGGTGCAGCCACTCTGGAAAACACTATGGAGGTTCCTCAAAAAGTTTTAAAAAATGGAGCTACTCTACAACCCAGCAATTACTCTACAAGGTATTTATCCAAGAGATACAAAAATAGTGATTTGAAGGGAGACATGAACCCCAATGTTTATAGCAGTACTATCAACAATACCCAAGTTATACAAAGAGATCAAAGGTCCATTATTTGATGAATGGATAAAGAAGATGTGATGTGCATATATACACTGGAATATTACTCAGCCATCAAAAAGGATGAAATCTTCGGGCGCCTGGGTGGCTCAGTCGGTTGAGCATCTGACTTCAGCTCAGGTCATGATCTCACAGTCTGTGAGTTCGAGCCCCGCATCGGGCTCTGTGCTGACTGACAGCTCAGAGCCTGGAGCCCGCTTCAGATTCTGTCTCCCTCTCTCTCTGACCCTCCCCTGTTCGTGCTCTGTCTCTCTCTGTCTCAAAAATAAATAAATATTGAATAGAGTAACATTTAAAAAAAAAAACGGATGAAATCTTGTCATTTCAATAATGTGGATGGAGTTTGAGTGTATTGTGCTAAGTGAAATAAGTGAGTCAGAGAAAGACAAATAGTATATGATTTCACTCACATGTAGAATTTAAGAAGCAAAATAGATAAATATATGGAGGGGGAAGAGAGAGGGAAGCAAAACAAGCTTTTAACACTTTATAAAACAGAAAGTTTATAAATATTTTAAAATAGCTATTTTTAACTTTTTCTCTTAAAAAGGTTAGGTCACTGAGTGTCAGAATTAGTACTAGGTTTATTAATTTATTGTCATTATTCATATTTATTATGTTTATTATATTTATGGATGTACATGTTCATTTCAAAACTGTTTACTTTTACTTACAAATATAAACTACTTCAACAAAATACCTAAATTCCAAAAAGAAAAAAAAATGTGTATGTAGATTGCAAATGCATAGTAGTTCCACATACTCTGTTAAATAAAATGCTCAATAATCCAGAATAACCAATTCTCAATAATATCATATAATAGAGTTAAGCTATAACTACCTTCTTAGTAACCAAAGCTAAAGTTTTAACTATCCAGTTTGGTATATGTCAGTGTGTGTCTGTGTGTGTGTGTGTGTATATATATATATATATATATATATATATATATACAGAGAAAGAGAAAGTGTTTAAGGAATTGGCTCATGGGACTGTGGAGACTAGGGTTAGTCCAAAATCTGAGGGGGTAAGTCAGCAGGCTGGAGACCCAGAGAAAAGTTATAGTTCAAGTTCAAAGTCAGTCTTCTGACAGAAATCCCTCTACTTTAGAGGAGTTAAGTCTTTGTTCTAATAAAGCCTCCAACTGACTGGAAGATACCTACCCAATTTATGGAGAGTAATCTGCTTTACTCAGTCTATCTGCTTAAATGCTAATCTCATCCAAACATTCTTTCACAGAAACATCCAGAATAATTTGACCAAATACCTGGCCACCATGGAGCAGCCAAAATGACACATAAAATTAACTATAACAATTAACATTAATTCTTTAACCAGCTTTGAAGTCATCAAGAAAACTACTTGCCAAGCCTAGGATTTCTCCCCAGTCCAGGAGGCAAGGGAAGGTGTGGCACTAAATGTGACATCAGCTGGTCACAGATAGTGAATGTGGCATTCACATCTCTTGACTAGACTACCAACCCCAGTGGAGCATCAGAACTGAGTACCCTACTAGTTTGCATTTCTCCTCTTCTAAGTGGCTATTTCACCATTTAATAAAAGGAGACGGTAAATGGGGTCCAATTTCCCCATCTGCTAACATGATAAAACTGGATGATAGTATATGGAATATTGGACTCAGTACATTATACCCCACCATCCCCACCTCTCACACACATCTTGATTCCTAGTATTCTTTAAACATACTTCTTTTAGTTTTTTATTCAGAAGTCATCCAGAGAACTATTCAACTATTTCTAAGGCATCATTGCCACTGCTCTCTTGCATAGAACAGAGTATGTGATGGGGATAAAAATCCTCAATATTAGGAATCAGGAAAAATGCATTAACAACAATAATTTGAGAGTGAGTACAGGTTATGACTTAATAAAGTCAATGATTCCATATTGCATACAAATAAAAGTAGGGTTTTTTTTTCTTAATTCCTTATGTTTACACTATGGGCTGTCCTTTTTAAGAATTAGTTAGGATGGAGCAGTGGGTGTTGTATGTAAGTGCTGAATCACTATATTGTACACCTGAAACTAATATTACACTGTATTTTCACTAACTGGAATTTAAATAAAAACTTTAAAAAAAAGAATTAGTTAGAATGCATCATTGTTGATATAACATCTATGTAAGAAAATTAGGAAAGATGTCAGACACGTATGCCCATTAAACCCAAGAAATAACTCAACTTGGGTTGTTCATTGACTAAGAAATAAAATATGAGTTTGGGGGCTTATTTTAGTGTCTTTTTTTCTTGAAATATTTTATTTATTTGAATAAATATGCATATTATTCTGATAATAGAAACTTCAAATTATGTTATTCACTCAAAGTGTAGCACATAGCAGTAATAATGATATAAAATAATGGTAGCAAACTATGGCTTCTCCACATAAGATAGAATAGCAGATGAACATAAAAAAAAAAAAAATGCAAGTTCAAAGAGCAATTTATTCAGTGGCCAGCAAGCAGGGATTTGTATAATCTAGCCTAGAGGAAACAGAGGTAGAGATAAGCTTCTGGGAGTCTGATCTAATGACATAGATGACCAAGGCTGAACTTTAACAAAAATAAATTATTTGATTTTCTCCCCAGTCAAACCCCAAGCCTATATGTTTAGTAGCCATGAAGCTTACCAGCAGGGCTTCATAACATAAAAAAGGATTCAAAAAAACATCAAAGAACAACATAGATCCTTAAAATATATTAGCAACCGATCCACCTAGAGTAGGTGTTACTTCGTGAAATGGTACTAACATCCATTCTGTGCAACTTTTAAAACATCAAGTTAGAGCACTGCTACAATCACATAGAAGTGTTGAATGAGGTTCAGTTATGTGAGTCGACACAAATATATTTCCACTTCTTCATACTTAGCAGTTTATATTCTGAAAACTTTCTACAATACTCTTATGGCAGAAATGACCGAGTGGGTCACCAAAAATGTCTGCACCCTTTCCATAGAGTGTAGAGTTGTCCTGAGAATCAATTGTCCAGCCAAGGACAATTTTTTTCAAGTTCTTTGTATATAAAGAGGCCATCTGACCAGTTCTTGACAATGTAATAGTAGCAATGGTACATGCTGCTTCCAAACAATTAAGAGTGAATGTAAGTTCTCTCTCCTCACTCTATCTGTCTGCTAAATGAAGACTCAGGCCCCAAGGGATAGCATCATCAGAAGGTAGCAGGAGACTGGGTCCCTGAATAACCACATGGAGAAAATTCACATGCCAGTCAAGAACACCTACATTGGATTGGTATGTATACAAGAAAATAAACTTTCTTAGGAAAATCTCTGAAACCTTGAAATGTGTTTATGACAGAGACTAGTGGGGTCCTAACTAGCATAGATTTATGTGTGAATCGTTTAGTGAGGGTCTGTTACATGCAAATACAGTAGAATAAGTTTACTGAACTATTGCCATCCTTCAAGTCCAAGTTCATATGCTATATGTTGTGAGAAACATTTTTTAAAATCTAAAATTCACGGATTCATGGGTGGCTCAGTTAGTTGAGTGTCCAACTCTTGATCTCAGCTCAGCTCTTGATCTCAGGGTTGTGAATTCAAGTCCCACGCTGGGCTCTGTGCTGGGCGTTGAGCCTACTCAAAACAAAATAAAATAAAATCTAAAATTTATACATTTATTTAGTGTTTACCATGATCCAGACATTGTGATAAAAGCTTTACAAGTTTTAGCTACTTTATCTCATGTGATCTTCTGTAATGGGCTCCTTTAGGGCACTGGCCTAGCTCAAAAGACATCTACGCCCAGCCACACCCACCCAGCCACAGCAGTGAATCAAAAGTCATTTTGTTCCATATAACCTCCTGATCACAGATGATCAAAAACTGTGATAAGGTTGAACAATCAGGAGATCATTAGTGATTTTCTAGGAAAAATTTTTAGAAGTCTGCAAAAAATTAAAAAAAATAAAAAGTAAATTTTTAGAAGTCTGTACATTTTGCTCTAGCCACATGGCCTTCGTGTAACATGATCTGACTCAGTTTAAAATGCTTTTTTTTTGTGGGGACTGGGGGTAATTCTTTCTAATTGTTCTACAGAATAAGTATTTTGCATAGGGCTGAGCACACTAAGGATTATAAATCATTTACCACTGCCTGTCATCATATGTCTTTAATAGAATGCATGGATACAGGGCTCTAGAGAACCAATATAATTAACATATTATCAACAGGCTTAAGTTTGATGTCTGAGTTTGTCACTTTATGTGTTTTTGCGGTATCTATTCTGCAAGTTCTAACAAGGCCAACATATGCATAGTTGATTTATGAATTATAATTTAGAGGGCACTAAATATCCACTATCAAATTTTTAAAACTCGCTATAGCTTGTCATATCCTTAATATCCCACCAGTAAGGTCATCTAAACCCATCTTGCTTAAAGCAGTTATGTTTCCCGAAAGGTTGTCAGATATCAATCGCCCATTAGTGTCCTGAGCCATGGATCAGGGCAGAGTCTTGAAGGAAAAGACCCTAGGATATGTTTGTTTTACAGAAATAATGAGGTCAGGCTCATGGAGGAGTTCTTCGCCTTAATAGGAGACATAATGCTAGAGTTCTAAGCAGCCCTAGAATTACATTAAAGCACCAGGTCCTGAAAACGGGGGTTACAGAGAGCTAACATTTGTCAGGAATAGCTATTACAAGTTAAGCTGGTGTAATATACTCACCTAAACTCCCTAGACACTGACAAAAGCAGTATCTCTCGAGTATACAAAGGCAGAAAAATCTATATTTCGGTATATGCTGAGCTTCAGTATGGAACTACTTCCTGTCCACATTTTTACTGTCTTGTGCAAAAAGTACATCAAGGGAGGCAACTGAATCATGAAAGGTTGAGTGAGAAACCATATTTCTAACTCACATACATATACAATGCTTTTGGTAACTCTTTAGAGATATCATCTATACACTTCATAGAGAAAGTCTGTCCTTACAAAAATGAGGGAGTCCTATTCTTCACCCTATGCAAGTCTACTAGCCCAAAGAGCAAGATATCTCTGTCTGTCGTGTGGTTTAAGGGACCTAACAGATTATGTAACATAAACAAAACACACTAAAGTATAATGTTGACACAGACATAGATTGAGTTGGCTATCACAGTAAATAAAGGTTGATTGAAATAGTAAAACCAAAAGAAAAAATAGGAATATGCTAAATAATATGAGAGTTGGGAAAAAGGCTTTATTGACAGTCATTATAGTTATGTTATTGGCATATATAGCTCTGATGGGGAAACTTGAATTAAGTTTCATCTCCCCAAAATCATTTTGAATTCTTTATACTGTCTTGATGATCAAAAATCTCAGATTAATTTAATTTAATTTTTTTTTGAGATTTAATATTTAAGTAATCCTACACCCAACGCGGGGCTCGAAGGTAAAACCCTGAAATCAAGAGTCCCCTGCTCCACCAACTGCATCAGCCAGGGGCCCCTTAAATTAATTTTAGAACAGTATATGATATAAGTAACTGTTAAATAAGTGTTTGTTAGTTTCATTAAGAAGGAAACAATGGGGGCGCCTGGGTGGCTCAGTCGGTTAAAGGTCCGACTTCGACTCAGGTCACGATCTCGTGGTTCCTGAGTTCGAGCCCCACGTCGGGCTCTGGGCTGATGGCTCAGAGCCTGGAGCCTGCTTCCAATTCTGTGTCTCCCTCTCTCTCTGCTCCTTCCCCGTTCATGCTCTGTCTCTCTCTGTCTCAAAAATAAATAAGCGTTAAAAAAAATTTTTTTTTTAAAAAGAAGGAAACAATGTAGACAACACTTTGTAAAGTTTACATTTGAAGAGAAAGAGGTAGATCTCTTGCTAAAGGAAAGAAATGGAATGCTCATTAACTTACTTTTAGTGGGAAATAGAATTTTAGAGGAAACAGGAAGAATCTATTGAAAGAGAAAGTTGATATGTGAGCAAGGAAAAAAGTATCATCAGCATTAACAATCTCATTGATTTGATACACATAGGATTTAATATTTTCTGATATTACAAAAGGTGAGTAATTTTCAGATTATCTTTCATTAAGCACTAGATATTAGTTTATTCTCTCTAAATAAACTATGAAGATCAGCTTAACTATAGCAAGTCAGTCATCACAGTGCCAACATTATACTTTTTATAATTTGTGCTGAAATTAATGTTACATATTTCCTTTGCCTTGAAAATGTAGCACATGTGCATATTTCTATTTAAAAGCCAAAGGTGAAACTTAAGATAATTTAGCAAGTAAATTATTCATAATTTGGTTAATTTCGCTAATAAAGGAAGAAAAATCATTCTATGTTTGAAAAATACGTGACTGTCTTTGAGAACATAAAAGGTAAACAGGTAAATGTTAATAAATTCTCATTAACTGCAGCCATACCTTAGAAACAAGGAGGAGGGAGTGTGTTCTCGGGGTCTGTCAGCTACACTTGAGGATAGCTGCCAATCAGATATATTGAACAGTTTTGCAGGCTGCTCTGCCTCAGTGAGCAAAGCTATCATAAGAAACCAGCAGAGAGTAGCACACTTTCTATGGGGCTGGGAAAACAAAGGGTAGAGCGTTAAACACACACAGCAAACACTCAGAGAAGAGAAACTACAAAAAAAAGAGCAATCAGTCTCTGTGTGAAAGTACTATTTTTTTAAGGTGAACTTATTCACCTATTTGAAGATCCAATTTGCCAAATTACAACATTTGAAAATTACCGTGATCTGATATCATAACAAAGGCATTGATGTGTGCAGGCACTGGTGTGTGTTCTGATGCCTCTGCCTTTGTCTATTGTTCTTCAAGTGACTGCCTGATAATCCTCACTCTTTATCTCCTCAAAGATCTCTTAAGGTCTAAAGAAATGAAATCCTTGGAGGTATCATTGAGAGACATAAGATATGCAAGAGTGAATTTCTAACATGGAAGAGCTTACCACAGGCATCTTTTCCACTTGGGTGAAAAAAAAAGCATCCCTCCTTTTGTGGTCCATGTGTCAGGGCTAGATCCTTGGCTGGATGTGACAGCAAGATCATAGCAAATAGGGCTCTGGCCACTGGAAGGGGCACTTTCTAATTAATGCTGCAGTGACATACAACCTGTTAGATGCAACACTGTAACAGGATGTGGTCCTGGCAGTACTATTTCTCAGAACAAAAACATGAGGAATATGGTGCATCTGTCTGTCCATCAACTCTCTAGGTGACACACTGAAAGTCAGCAAGACCTGGAACTGTGTCTCAGGCACCCATCTGACATCCAAACACATGAGTTCTTCCATAGCCTAAAGTCATATTACCTTCCACTGTGCTCCTAGCAGAAAGCAAAAACTAAACTCCTTAGTTAGGATCTGTACCTCCAAATAATCTCTCAAGTTTTCATCATGGTTTCTTTTACCATTATGGAGACTTCTCAGCTGTTCCCAAGGACACTGACAAGGACTCAAGAGATTTTACAATCTCTCCTTAACTTTGTTCATATCTAAGAGAAAAGAGTTGGTTTTCAGAGCATTATCACTGCCCCAGTCATTTTATTTATTCATTTATTATCTATCTACCTATCTACCTATCTATCTATCTATCTATCTCCATGTCCCTCCTCGACCTCCATTCACAACACAGACCAGGCAAAGGGCCTGGGCTGGGGTATATATGGGTAGGTTTATTATGCCTTCTCTTTCTGTACAGTCAGTGCAAGAACACAGCCTGTGGTAAGCACCAGGAGGCTGCCTGAGGCATTTTAAGACAGAAGACACTGGGGCCATGTCTAAATAAAGAAGCACTTCCGGGGGTGTCTGGGTGGTGCAGTCCAATTCACATGTACGAAACCAATCAGGGGCGAAATGACCATAACTGGGCAGGTTGTCATAGCTGGATCACATGGGGCCAGATAAGAACAGTGATAACATAAGCCCACTTGGGACTTTACATTAGGACTCTTTCTGTTCCCATTGTTTAATATCAATATTGACTCTTGACCTTTGGAAGACACTGAACTTGTAAGCAAGGGAAGAAGAGTTTCAATTTTGGGCAGAGAAATTTGAGACAAAAAAGAGGCAGGTTTCAGCACATCTGGGTCTTTCAGACCATCTTACATGATTGACACATTCTCCCCTTTTTGTCTGGAAGTGCTTCTTTTTTTTTAAGCTTTTTTTTTTTTTTTCTTTTAGAGAAAGAGAGAGCGCAAGCTGGGGAGGGGCAAAGAGAAGAAGACACAGAATCCCAAACAGGCTCTCGCTGATGGCGCAGAGCCCAATGCAGGGCTCAAACTCACAAACCATGAGATCATGACCTGAGCTGAGATCAAGAGTCGATGCTTAAACCTGCCTCTTTTTTGTCTCATATTTCTCTGCCCAAAATTCAAACTCTTCTTCCCTTGCTTACAGGCTCAGAATCTTCCAAAGGTCAAGAGTCAATATTGATATTAAGCAATGGGAACATAAAGAGTCCTAATGTAAAGTCCAGAGTGAGCTCATGTTATCACTGTTCTTATCTGGCCCCTTGTGATCCAGCTATAACAATCTGCCCAGTTATGGTCATTTAGCACCTGATTGGTTCCTTGCATGTGAAGCCACACTATGGCCCATCAGCCACTAAACACTCTTTTTATTTTTAATGTTTATTTTTTGAGAGAGAGAGACAGAGACACAGAATGCAAGTCGGGGAGGGGCAGAGAGGGAGGGAGACACAGGTCTGAAGCAGGTTCCAGGCTCTGAGCTGTCAGCACAGAGCCTGACGTGGGGCTTGAACTCATGAACCATGAGATCATGACCTGAGCCAAAGTCAGACACTTAACCAACTGAGCCTCCCAGGCGCCCCTGTACAATAATTTTTTAAAAGATGATAACCAAATTGTGCTTTTTTTTTCTACTTTTACTACTGGTATATGATTTAAAGCATAATTTAGATGAGATTTAACAATTTATTTAAAATAATGGGAAGTGAACCAGCCTAGGAGTCAGGAGTCACACACACTCTTGTGTGTCCACACAGGCACTTTCACACACTAGTTATTAGGCAAGCCACTTAGTATCACCTTTTCTCTCATTTACCGCTGTATCTGTAGAATGAGAGATTCACACACATACTCTTGAATTCTGAATTGATTGGAATCTATTAATGACCATACAGGAGACCCACCCCCACCCCACACCATAACCTCAATGTAGATTGGATATTTTTTAGCTCATTCAGAGTTTGCTGGTTGTATTATATTGACTTTTACACGGTCAAAAATGCTAAAAAAAAAAAAAAAAAAAAAAAAAAAAAAAGAAAGAAAGAAAGAAAGAAAGAAAAGAAAGAAAGAAAGAAAGAAAGAAAGAAAAAATCAAAGTCAGTCTGGTCATGTTACATAGTGTGTTAAAGCTGTCTGCTGTAATAGGCAAACCTAGAAACAGATGAGAAAGTTGACTTTTCATTCAAGTAAAGACCAGGAGCTGGGGGCAGGGGGGGGAGAGGGAGGGAAAAATTTGGCTCCATATAGTCATTCAGGGATGCAGACTCATGGGGTCTCTGCTGAATTTGACATGTGGCTTCCATGGTTACCCTTAGCATCACCATTCAGCCAATATTTGGAGAAAACAAAGCAAATGGAGCATCAAATGGGAGTTTCTATAGAACAGAACTGGAAGTATTATGTATAATTTTTGCTATGTTCTGAAGAGGGAGAGCAGTCAGATTTAGAGAGCAGCTAACTACTCTGTGCCACACAAAGACATATCCAAAAGGCATTGCAGAGCAGGATATGATATATAAATTCCTGAAGCCCCAGCTCAGGTCCTCTTTGTTCCATAAAAACGCACTTGGTTACCACGGGCCTCTATGATTCACTTCCCCCTCTAAATTTTTTATCTGTGCCATGTATTTTGACACTTATCATTTTGTCTTGATATTTCTTTATGAAAGCATGTTTCCTTTGTTAATACCATAACTCTCAAGAATAGATATAGTTTTAAACTTTTTATTTCTAATCTTCTAGCTCCTCCCTTGCCATCTAGCACAACTTAATTAAAGCCATTAAATACAATAAATTTGATTAATTAATCTTGGTGAGTTCTTTCAAAATACACAAAAATGTAAGCTATATTATGGCAACAGTGGGAGGGAGCATCTGTTTTTTTCCCATTCCCATTGCCAAGAACAGTGCTTGGCATATTAAAGCACTCAAAATTATTTGTTGAATGAAAAACAAAAGTTCTATGATTCCATGTTCTGTGATCATCAGGCCCTGCTACTTTTCTTGGGGTCAAATACTTATGACAAATTCTAGTTTAATAATTATACTAGTACTAATAACAACAACAAGAACAGCTAACACTACCATAGTGCCTACCGTATGCTAGACATATAGAAAAACTCATTTAATACAACAATGTTTTGAGATAGTTATTAATGTAGGTTCTTTGTATATATCTACCTTTTGAACCAATGCCAGCCTTTAGGGAGCCTTTGTGCAAATTAGAAAGGGCACCACAGGCTGTACCATTCACTAATCTATACTATCAAAGAACATCCAGAGCAGACACTTGCTCATAAATGTTGAATGGATGAATGGATCGATGAAAAACCTATACTATTTGAGTGGGTCTGAGAGATAATAATTCCATTTACTTTAATCTTTTTATTGTCTGATTTGCTCTGATTTTTCAACAATGTTAATATGTCATTAAATGTATATACTTATTTGATGGAGACAAAAGAACTCTATAAGTAGAACAAAATGCATCAATCTGGGTGAGTATATTTTTAATTAAGAAAGAAAATTAACATAATGCTCATATATGATGTCCTTTAATTTCCAAAATACCTTCTTTCTTTGATAGAATTTATCATTACAAATGGTCATTTGTAAATCTTTTTATACCTCATTTCTGCAGTTGGAGTTTGTAGAAGTGGAGCAAAATGATATTTATAATTAATTTTTCATTCTTAAAATTTTTTTTGTTTATTTATTTTGCAAGAGAGAGCATGAGCAGGGGAGGAGCAGAGAGAGAGAGAGAGAGAGAGAGAGAGAGAATCCAAGCAGGTTCCACACTGCTAGCATGGAGACCTATGTGGGGCTTGAACCTGAACCATGTGATCGTGACCTGAGCTGAAATCAAGTGTTGGATACTTAACCGACTGAGCCTCCCAAGCACCCCTAACTTTCATTTTTAAATAATTATGTAAGTTACATAAAAATCATATAGAAGACTCACATGTAACTCTCACTGAGTTTCTCCCAGTGGTAACATCTCACATAACTATAGCACAATATTAAAACCAGAAACTGACACTGGTACAACCACAGACTTTATTCAGATTTTACCAGTTTTATGTGTGTATGTGTAGTTCTATGCAATTTTATCACATATGTAACTACCACCAAATCAAGATATATCTAAAGAATACAATCAAAGCATATTTTAGGATTAAGATACCCTAAAGTAAAATTGTTAAATCTCTCTCCTAATGTTGTCATTAGACAGTTGGTGGAATTATAATTTATTATCAAAGTAACTTGGATAAACAGGAAATATTCTCTCTATTTTTCTATTTTCAAATATATTGAAATTTTTAGGAAAAATTCATTTTAGATGCTCTGAGGGATTTCTCTTTTTAGAAAGGAATCTGGTGGATAAGACTTACACATGAATAGTCATCTCATTTTTTTTACCATGTTCTTTAGCATTTTATGAATAAAGATTAGCAGTTCGAAACTTCAAAATGTTTATTCAGTTATTAATAACAGGTGATGCAGTGTAAGTACTCTGCCACCAGGTGGTGGTCCCTCCAATATTTGCTTTGAGATTCAAATTAAAACTAGGAATGTTTTCCATGTAACTCACTGAAATATAACTTTTCATGCTCTTTCTATTTAGCTACTTTAATAATCAGATTTAGTCTAGCATTCAAGGACCTCTATCATTAGTCCCCAATTTCTTTCTCAGGCTCAGCTTCCACATTTTCCCAGTTAAAGAAGGATTTGGTAAGTCAAATCTGATCTCCTCACTACTTCTTTCATATGTTTTTTCTCATTACACTTCTGTATCACATTCCTTTTTTAAAAACTACTGTAGGAATATAACACCTGGTACCTAGAAGGACTAAATGAATGCTTCCTATAAGCTTTTGCTCACTCATTCTTTGTATCTAAAATGCTTAAATTTAGATATAAAATGCCACCTCTCCTATCTTGCTATAAAAATCCTTCAATGAATGCTCAATTTCAGTGTCACCTCTTTCACCCTTCCACCTTCATCCCAGGAGGAAGTGATCTTCCCTAGCCATATGTGGGAAATGCTCTGTCTTTAGCACAAATATAGCTCTTCCTCATTGACTTAAGTTGTAGTTTTTAAATATTAATCCCCTATTTTATTCTTCCCTAGCCTTCAGCACAGTATCTGGGTATTCAGTGACTATTAGCTGAATTAATGCATTTCAATACCACATTTTAGAGAAAAATTTGAAAAAGGAAATCCCTATACCTATTACCTTTTTTATTGATCATTAACTTTCCTTTATCATTTATCCTGAATACTAACTTGAAGTCAAATTCCCTACCTTGTAGTTTAAAAGCCATTGAAGTGTCAAGCCTTCAAGAATTGGGAGGGCTGGAATCAATAGTCTTTAATGTATTAACACTTCCTTGATACTCAGTCATACTCAGTCATACTGTTGGAGCAAGTCTTTATTCAGCCTGTTTCCAGGTTACTGGACAGATGGATTCTCTTCTGTCCCACTTACTACTTGAATCAATTAAAGAGACTTTTCTTTTCCAAACCTAGCCCCCTCTTTGCTCAGAAGTCTCACTGCTTACTGTCTAAGCTTACTTTTTACATCTAACACTAGAACTTTTAAGAAAAACATTACTTTTTTTTCTTATTAAAAGGAAACATTACAAGCACTAGCTATGTTTTTCTTTTATTAGAATTAGTAGCTAGGTGACCTTGAATTGTATGTCCAATAGATCTTCTTTCAAAAACTCTCTAGTAATAACTTGAGTTCCCAACCCGACCTAGTACAGAGTTCCCAGAGCTGTTTCCTGAAAGAGTTTATGTTCTTCCTAAAGAAAAGAACATTTTAAAATAAAACTATTTTAAAATGAGGTTTGGGGATGGAAATTTAAGGCAGTTTCATGACAGTAACATTGATCTCTTTTGGCAGTTCTGATATTTATGTATTGGGTTTTCTCAAAGCTAGGTCACCTTTCTCTGCAACCATTTGGTCTGTTTTAAAAAGTGATTTCCTAAAGACCAAAGACTACTTTTTTCTATTTAGAGTCCAACTTCACACTGTCAGAACTTAAAATTCTCCAGACTCCCATGGAAGAGCTACTTTAGGTCAAAGTAAAGCTAGATATAAATGCCTAAATATCTACCCTCAGAAAGGTCTCAGTCTTCAGAAGGGTTAATGGTACCACTTATGACAGACTCCATAACTGTTCCATTCAACTCTTGTGACTACAGACCCCCATATCTAGATAATCAGTCATGGTTTTTGTTAGCTCTGCAAATACTGAATTGGACAAATATTTATTCAACACCAATTATGTGCCACATACACTAGTAGGCTCTGAGAATACAAATTTAAATAAGACATGATTCCTGCCCTTGAGAAACTGACTATGTCTTGGTAATGTCTTTACTCTGTCAGATATTCTACCCTCACATCTGTATGTATTCAAGTCCCTGAATCCTAGCCTAATATCACCTAAATAATTGACTTCCCAGAGAGCCCAAATTCTAGAATGTTCTGGAGCTCACTGGTGCTATGACCCATGACCAAAAGTTTTTCTTGTAGTTTTAATCCATTGAGATCTGATACTGACTCAACAGCAGGAATAGAAATGTTTAGCAAATACTAGGTTACAATATCTGTGCTCACTCTAAGGTTTACAGATTTTCCAAAATAAAAGAGCCATGAGAAATCATTTAAGTTGGTGTTCCACATGGATGTATTTTAATTTGCATAAGGATCACCTGGAGATATTGCTAAAATGCAGATTCTGATTCAGTCGGTCTGAGGTGGGGCCTGAGACTCTGCATTTCTAAAAAGCTTGTAGCTAATATCCATGCTGCTGGTCCATGGACTATACTTTAAGCAACAAAGCTCTGTGCTTTTTTCCCACTTCTGAATGAAGGCAAGCCATGAGAGGTGTTCAGGATGCAGTCAATATGGTCATAAACTCAGAAAAAAATAATAAGTATTATTAAATTCATTCAATCAACCAGTACAACAATTAGTTACAAAAAAAAAAAAAAAAAAAAAAAAAACCCAGCAGCTAACTCTGGTGGGGGGATACAGTGGATGAGCAGAGTTCTCTCTACCCAATCAGGACATAAAATTAAAGGAAGTAGTTTTAACTTCTATAGCGTTTGTTTAAAAATTAAACATAGAATTACTATACGATTCAATGAGTCTACTTCTGGGTGTATACACAAAAAATTGAAAACCGACTCAAAATGATGTTTGTATATCCATGTTCATAGAAGCATCATTCACAATAGCCAAAAGACAAAAGCAACTCGAGTGTCTATTGACAGATAAATGATATACTACCACATGGACAAACTTTGAGGAGACTGTGCTAAGTGAAACAAGTCTAACAAAAGTACAAATACTGTATGATTTCAGTTGTATGGGATACCTAGAGTAGTCAAACTCAGGGAAACAGAAAGTAGCAAAACAAAGTGAATGCACTCAATGCCATTGAACTGTACACTTAAAAGTGGTTAATATCATAAATTTTATATGTATTGTATCACAATTACATTTTTAAAAAAAATTAAATGAGGTTAAAAGAGATTTATACCAGGGTGTGAACTATCCAATGGAACAACATTAATGGTATCTTTGGAACCAGATTTGTTTTACCAGGGTTCAAGTTCAAACCAGCAGCAGAGGAAGTTCCAGACAGAAAATCAATTTGATAGGGAAAAATCTGTTACAAGATGGTCAACAGGACTGATCGGGAAATTCCAGTCCCTGACCGAACACTCCCCTTCCGGGTTCTTCTTCCTACCCAGCTTGCCCCGGGCGCGCACTTGTGCGCACGTCCCAAATTACTACTAATGCAGAATGCGGAAGTTAACAGACTATAAAGTGTTCCCTCTGCTTACCCTCCGGTCTCAGACCTCTGGAGAGTGATCTTTTCGGTGCTACTGGTGTGAAATAAACCTCCTGCCTTCCAAGATCTCCGAGTGCCGAGTGCCGCTTGGTTCTTCTGCCAAGTGATCCAGACCAGGTACCGTAACAAATTAATGGTATACCTTTACCCAGGATTATGAATGATAAGGCTAACTTCGTTATTGTACGTGAGAGTTGCAAAGGCCACAAACAAGAATTCAACACATGTGTCCACATTGTAATCAGAATTACCTTGTATATCTGTAGTCCTAGGTTTTGTGTCCTAGCCAAAATTCCCTGGTCCTAACTTTCCTGGAGTTATAGCCACAACTTTCTCAGAAAGCTAAAATTGTTCACAGGTGTATAAATGTCTTATAACTCTGAGAAATTTTTTTATTCAAGAAGATTTATTAAGTAAATCAAAACCCTGTTAATAATTTATGTAAAGATTAATCTGTTGATTTGGTATGTAAACTATGTGTAGGTTAGATAAATATCTTTAAGATTCAGCCCCATGATTGAATATGTAAAAGGGGACATATAATCAAACATGCAACATATAAATAATTGACTTCAGCTTTCTGATTTCAAGTTGAAAAGTATGTTTATTTAATAATGTTTGTAAACATTCTTGAAATGATTAAAAAATATGGTTCACTATATTTAGAAATTTTAATTGTTAGATATATTGGCACTCACACTTAAATTGTTTTACATGCTAGGTTAAATATTTGAAGTATTTATAAATGAAAGGTGAATATACTGAATTTATAAATACAGTTTTAAATGTTTAAGGATATTAAACTAATGAACTTTGAAAATGAACTGATTATCAAATGTGTTTATTCTGTTCTAAGTCGATTGAACATTGATCAAAAGCCCTCTTGAAAATAATTGCTAAAATTTACTACATATGAAAATCAAAAAGCTTAAGTAAAATAAGATTTTGAGTTTAATACTGTAATAAATTTAGTATTAATTTAAAAGACTAAGAAAACATCAAAATATTTTCTGTGCTCAAAAACCCACCAAAAATTTCACATTGGCACTCCTAAATCATCTTAGATAGATATTCAGCCTGTTTGACAAGATGAAGATAGATTCCAAAAACTTGTTTGATGGAGTTATATAACCTTTAAACATTTCCTCATTCCACTTGTAGTAATTGTGCAGCCAGGACAGATTGAAAGCCTTGAGGCAAGACTGAGGCCCCCATTGGCCTGTTTCAGAGTACCCTGGGTTTAGAGAAAGTCTGAGAAATTAGTTGTCAATGCCAAGCTGGGCGTCAGCAACCAACTGTGCAGCACAAAATATTTGAAAGTCAGAAATCAATTACGTAAATCACAGTTGAGGAATGGATAAAAGTGTCAGAGCTTGCAATGGGAGAGAAGCCAGGCAGATGGACCAGAACCCTAAAAGCAGACAAGAAGCTCCCTGAGAGCTAAGCAAATATTGTTCTTATCCACTGTTGTATCCACAGGCCTTCCAGGCAAGGATCACATCTTATTTATCTCATATCACCAGTTAGCATGGTTCCAAGCATAAAATAGGTGCTCAAATATCTGTTGAATGAATGAAAGACAAGATAACAAGGCTTCAAAAGTATCCGGTAGGCAAAAACTAATGGAGAGGAAAATGTAAAAAGAATGTTGTATTTACAAATAACCAAAGAAATTAACATTCTGCCCCTTGATCTGCCTCCTACTGTGGTTAGCATTGATTCAACAGGTAACTGAAAATAGGATGATTGCTTTGAGAAGAAACAAACAAACAAACAAAAACCATTATTTCCACTCCAGTGGATAAGCTCAATAAAGGTCTTATCCCAAACTAGCTGTGTTTTAAATTTGAGGGGGAGAAAAAAAAGATGATTGGTAGGGTTCCTAGACAGAAGCTGCTTCTGATGGATACTATTTATAAACCAAATGCAATCATCACTGAGGGTCTCCATAGAGCTTCAGCAAACCCAATTTCTGGAATAGACAGAGTTTATCATTCCCTGAGACCGGTATTCCTGGGAGTGTGCTCTGTATACCATAAACCCTGTGGAATGGTGGTAATTATTATTTGAGAAAAAGATGTCCATACAAGGTTGCTTAAGTAATTAATTCCCAAGCCTAAAGTATTTGACCTTGATTAACTTTTTAAAACTCCCTGCATGAGCCTATATCCAACTTAAAAAAAAAAAAAAAAAACAGATATGAATAGATGTTACCCTCTGCCAGATAAAAGTGAGAGGGGTTTCCTCTCAACTAATTGTAAGAAATGCAGTTCAACAAAAATAAACACAATGGCTTTTTTCTTTGCAGGACTTCTCAGAGTCAGTAATATTTTTATTCTCACTGTGAATTTTTAAAGAAAGCATACCATTGTTTTCTAAAGTTTTGGAACCTTGATTCCAAAGTAACTTGAAGAAATAATGTTTCATAGAACCTGCTTAGACCCTTGAAGCCAAGCCCAACTTGGTTTGGAAATCGATTAATGAACAATTCTTCATAGGGTCTAATTGAAATTTGGCTTTATGGGAGGAAAATTTTATTTAATGCTTTTAGTTCGTTGATTCCACTGTTGGTAAAATCCCCCCTTGAAATAGAGCTACCATAGATTAATGATGCAACTTCAGAGAAATTTTAAATGTAATACCAATTTTTAAGGACTTCACAGTAATAGACGAAGTCTGCATGTGATGCTCACATTTTTCAAAGAACTTTCCCTCATTTATTAAAGTCTCTCCAGTACCCCTGTAAAGCAGTCATGGCACACGTATCCCTTAACAGCAGTGGAAACAGAGCTATGGCATTTTATGGACACGTCACATCTCCACTCTGTCTCTTGGTTTCAAGGCCACGTTGTGTTATCTGTTTCTGAGTTGGGTTTGTCTGTCATTAGCTGTGCAAATGTTTACTCGCTACCCTTAACAAGTATAGTATAAAAGGAGCCACGGTGACACTGAAATGCAGATTTGAAGAATTAATTTATACTTGAAAAATTTTTCACAGGCAGAACAAGTAGGGTAGTGATTAACCTAGCACCTTTGATTAGAACTTTTTTCCAAATGTGTTGCTCTCTCACTCAGAATATTCAAAGTAATGTTTCTCCCACTTCTGTGTACTTTGTTTTCTAAATCAATTTTCTCAACTTTCATCGATCATGCAATCAATCAATAAAACCAATTCCCCTCATTGGTCTATCTCTTGAACATCAAGGTAGCCATCTGGTTCTGCAAAAATACATCCCAAAATGATCTAAATGTTCTCTAAGTAATTTCTCTTTCTGAAGTTCGGACGAAATATCAAAAAGGCTGGTCCTTACTCACATGGGATATCAGCATCAGGACCAAAAAGCATCCAAAATTCTTGATTCTCTGGGTGACCAAATCTAAACCACTCACCAAACATCTCTTTGTATAATGGATATTACAGGAAATGTTTCATTCTTAAAGATCCCCCAAATCAAGTTGACAGCTCCGTGCTTTGAGTACCAAAAGGATTCTAAAGTAGTGATAGTTGCTGATATAAATTCCTCAGCATTTCAATTTCCTCTCTATAGACTATAAATATGAAATTGCTGATGCTTACAGGATAAGAATCTTGTTTTATTCATTTCATATTTCCCAAGCACTTGCTACAGTGTCTGGCCCAAAATATGGGTTCAAGAAAAGTTTATTGTTCTTATCAACTTCTCTGCCTGACAGAAATAAGTAAGATTCCATCATTTTTTGGCCCAATCCCAGCATGAAGCTAGACACTGGGAAAATCTGGCTCCATGGTACATGAAATTCCTTTTTCCAAAATATTCAGAGCATCAGAGTAGCTGATGACACACAGGCCTGAGATGAGAGAGCACCCATCAGGGTTTTGGTATTTTGGTTTTATAAAAACCTTGAGAAATTTTGTTTTGAAGCTGATAGTTTCAAAAAAGTTCTTTGAATTTTTTAGAACATTTCAATCACTGCTTTTCAAGGGAAATTTTAGTAATTTTTTCCAGCTGAATGGAAAGCTGTGCTATGCAAACAACAAAGATTTTTTTTTTCTTTTGAAAGTTATTCATGTCCTGCTTCTAGGATTGCCAGGGGAATTGAATTTTCAAAAAAAAAAAAAAAAAAAAATTTAACCAAGCTGAATTATATTGTGTTAGAAACAACCTAAACTCTGAAGTTCATAAGTTTTATGTTTCCTTCTCAACTTGGAGCCCATGGTTTTCACATGGGTTCTGAAGTTAGCCAAATATGTTTGCATGGTCTATAGCCAAATTTATGTTATTTTTCAATGTATATTTATTTTTACTAATTTTTATTTTCATTCTTTAGTCTTATGCAGGTAATATAAAAGGGTTGTAAGGACTTGATCTCACGACTGTGAGAGCATGACCTGAGCTCAAATCAAGAGTCAGACACTCAACTGACTGAGCCATCCAGGCGTCCCTCTACTCACTCATTTTTTAACATATCCTTTTTTTCACCACTTTTCTTCTTGTATGGTAAAAATTTTCCATAATTGCATATGTTTTTATCCATATTTAAAAATTTTTTTTCAACGTTTATTTATTTTTGGGACAGAAAGAGACAGAGCATGAACGGGGGAGGGGCAGAGAGAGAGGGAGATACAGAATCGGAAACAGGCTCCAGGCTCTGAGCCATCAGCCCAGAGCCTGACGCGGGGCTCGAACTCACGGACCCGAGATCGTGACCTGGCTGAAGTCGGACGCTTGACTGACTGTGCCACCCAGGTGCCCCAATCCATATTTTAATTACAAGAATACTGAAGCTCACTGGCAGATAGCTTAATAGAATAGCTCTGCCTCAAATCTAGAACTTTTAAGCTCCAAGGCCTAACTGCACCCTCCTTTCCAGTTCTCAAACTTAGGTATACATAAAATCACCTGAGGTAGTTTCTGTAGCACAGATTCTCGGCACTGTTTCTGGGGATGGTGACTCAGCATCTTCCTTAGGCTCAGAAATATGGATTTTTAACAGTGATCCCCCATGATTCTAAACCAAGTCACCCACATCGCAATTAACTGGATGACATTCCAATTAGGATTTGACTATACCTGCTTCCTCTCATCTGCCCCTAGAGATGAAGCAAGATTATACACATCCACAGTCTCAGCTCCACCACCAATCACCATATGGTATACACCAGAGTAAACCGCTTTCTGTTTGGATCCTGGTTTCTTTAGCCTGTTAAATGAGAAAAATTGTATTTTCCTTACCTCAAAGGATTGATACAAAGATAGAATGACATAATAGATATCACACGTTTATAACAGCAGAAAATACTATTTAAATGTATTAAAGATGTTTTAAAAACAAAACAAAGACATACAACACAGGTTGATTTGTATGCTTTAATACAGGGTTGTCTGATCACAATATTGCAAACAATAGTTAGACATTAAGTCTACATTTATAACCTCTTAGACTTACTTAGCCTTCATTTATAACCACTGTGGAGTGTAGAAAATCCTTTAGTAATGTGCACACACATGCACCTGCATGCACACATACATACACACACACACACACACATATACATAGGATTGCCATGGCTAAATTAGTGGCAGATTTTCCACTGTCTCCATTCTAGACATCATCAAAAGATTAAAGATCTCTCTTTTTAAGACAATGCAGGTGAGTTAACATCCAAGTGTTACTGTTAACGACTGTTACACTCCCACTGACCCACGGGGGCATTGTAGGGCCCCAAGAAGACTCCATTCTCAGTCATGAACTGAGTATGGACTTCTACTACCCGTTACAGTAGAAAGAAGGTTCTGAAACAATTGGTATGACAAAAGAGACTGACACCAAACAGACACAGCTTGATTTCATGGCACACCACATGGAATTTTTCTAAAAATGAAGAAACTTTAGCATTTCCTTGTTATTTGGGGCTACAAAGCCATAAGCCTCCCACCTATCCTGGTTGGCTTTGAAATGAGCAGACTGGCTGGAAAACAAGAGGCAATTTGCATGTGAAGAATAAACAAACAGAAGTCTGCTGTATACCGTGTCAAAAAAAAAAAACAGAGTTGATGTCTTTGTTTAGAAAGGAGAAGCCGCAAAGTTTAGCAGGTTAGCAACACAGCACTTTCTCTTCCTGCCTCCTTCCTAATACATATTAGGAATAAACCTGACTTGACCTCAATACATCATCAATAGCCTTCTCCTATTGGGCCTCACTGATTCAAAGCTTTTCCCCACTCCAATATATCAGGCACACAGCATCAAATTTCTTAAATAATGATCTCACCACCTCCCCTGCACCACAATCATGAAATCGCTTTATATTCTATAGCATCAAGTCTATATTCCTCTGCCTGGTATTCCTTGCCTTCCATAAATTTTCTTCCACTGTCAGGTTTCCAATTATTCCTCATTTTGCACTCACCTCCCTACCCCACCCCCACCTCCTGACCTATGCACATTCACACATTCTAGTAAGGTCCTTATCTTCAGTATCCCCCAATTCAGATGCACTCACCTCTGCCTCCTTGTTTTCACTGATACTCAAACCAGGCAAAAAGTATTCAGTGAGACTCCATGTGCTTAAGTGACTGTTCAAGGCTCAGCAGGGAAAGATTCCAAATGTTAACATTTAAGGAGCTGGCCTCTGACATGGAGAGCAAAACATTTATTCACACATGTGTTCACAAATACATGCAGAAAAGCTTATGTGGTCATTCTGGCCAGAAGACTGAGTTCTGAGCAGAAGTGATATATATCTCTTTCAGGCCTGCCTCATAAAAACTTATGATTGTTTACACTGGTTCTTTTATCTTCCAACCAGCTATAGAAGATCCAAGAGAACGTTGGAACAGTGCAGTCTAACAGAAATACAAGTCACATGGGATTTTAACTTTTCTAGTAGCCACCCAAAGTTTAAAAGTAGAGGTGAAATTAATTTTAATGATGTTTTTTGTTTAACCTAATATATATATATCAATATATAATATATGTATAAATATGTAAAAATATATACATTTCCACATGTAATTAAAAAACTACTAATATTTTACATTTTTTAAAAATTCTAAGTTTTCAAAATCTATGTGTATTTCACACTTCCAGTACATCTTAGTTCAACAGTGTCTCACATTTCAAATGCTCAGTAATCACATGCAGACTAGTAACAATCTTGGGCAGCATAGCTCTAGGGGATGGTGAAGTCCCAAGATGGAAGAAGCCTTTTCTTAGCTTATTCCACCATTAGTATTCTCAGTAAAATGTTGAATAGAAGAAGTGAAAGCTGATGATCTTAAGGGAAAAGCATTTAGCCTTTCATAATTAAGAATGATGTTAGCTCTAGGATGCATATAGATGAGCTTATTAGGTTGTGAAAGTTTCCTTCTATTCCTAATCTACCAAGAGTTCTGACTGATATTAGATTTTATTAAATATTGTTCTGTATCTATTGAGATAATCAAATGGATTTCCTCTTTTGTTGGTTAATAAGGTGCATTCCATGGATTGATCTTAAATGTTAAACCAACCTTGCATTCTGGAATTGGACCTGTTATTCATTATATATCATCCTTTTCATGTATCCTTGAATTTAATTTACTAAAATTTTGTTTAGAATTCTTGCATTATGTTCACAAGAGATTTTGGTCAGTAGTTTTCTTTACTTCCTATATATTTGTTTAGTTTTGGTATCAGGGTAATGCTGGCCTCATGAAATGAGTTGGGAAGTATTTCCTTCTCTTCAATTTTATAGAAAAGTGTGCTTAGAATTGATAGTAAATGTTTAGTAACATTCACCAGTAAAGTCATCTGGGCCTACAGTTTTCTTTGTGGAAAAGTTTTTAACTCCAAAATTCAATCTCTTTAAGTATAGAGATATTCAGGTTATCTATTTCTTCTTGATTAAGCTTTGGTAGTTTGTACATTCCAAAGAATTTGTCAGCTTCATCAAAGATGTCAAAGTTATTGACAGAGTTGTTGATAATATCCCCTTATTGTTCTGGTAATATCTGTATAGCTTTAGTGATATCATCTTTCAGATTTCTGATATTTATAATTTGTGTCTTTTCTGTTTTCTTCTCATTAGTCTCTCCAGATGTTTCTCAATTATATTGATCTCAAAAAAGCAACTCTTAATTTCAATTATTTACTGTGTTTCTGTAATGTATTTCATTGATTTCCATTCTGATCTTTAATATTTACCTTTTCTTTGTATTTAATATTTGCCTCACTTTTTCTAATTTTTTAAAGGTGGAAGCTGGGGCGCCTGGGTGGCTCAGTCGGTTGAGCGTCCGACTTCAGCTCAGGTCACAATCTCGCGGTCCATGAGTTCGAGCCCCGCGTCGGGTTCTGGGCTGATGGCTCAGAGCCTGGAGCCTACTTCCGATTCTGTGTCTCCCTCTTTCTCTGCCCCTCCCCCATTCATGCTCTGTCTCTGTCTGTCTCAAAAATAAATAAACGCTAAAAAGAAAAAATTAAAAAAATAAATAAATAAATAAAGGTGGAAGCTCAGGTCATTGGTTTGAGACCTTTCTTCTTTTCTTTTTCTTTTTTTATATATTTTTGACAGAGAGAGTGCGAGCGTGAGCTAGGGAGGGGCAGAGAGGGAGACACAGAATCAGAGGCAGAGACCTTTCTTCTTTTCTAATATAAGTGTTTAATGCTATAATTACTCCTTGAAGTACTGCTTTAACAGTATCTCACAAATTCCTTACTTGGTGCTTTTGTTTTCTCTCACTATAATATATCAATTTTCCTTTAGATTTCTTCTTTGACCCATGGGTTATTTAACAGTGTGGTGTTTGAGGGGCACCTGGGTGGCTCAGTCAGTTAAGCGTTTAACTCTTGATTTCAGTTCAGGTCATGATCTTGTGGTTCCTGAGATCAAGCCTTGTGTCCAACTGTGTACTGACAGTGCTGAGCCTGTTTGGATTCTCTTTCTCCCTCTTTCTCTGCCCCTCCCCTGCTTGCAGTCTCTCTCTCTCTCACTCTCTCTCTCAAAATAAATAAATAAACATTAAAAAAATGTTTTTGAGAGGGACAGAGACAGAATGCAAGTGGGTTAGGGGCAGAGAGAGAGGGAGACACAGAATCCGAACCAGGCTCCAGGCTCTGAGCTGTCAGCACAGAGCCAGACAGGGGCTCGAACTCAGGAGAGCTGCAAGATCATGACCTGAGCCGAAGACAGATGCTCAACCGACTGAGCCACCCAGGCGCCAGATAAACATTTTTTTTTTTAAAGTATGTCATTTGATTTCCAAATCTTTGGTTATATTCCAGAGATTTTCTGTTATTAATTTCTAATTATTACTCTTGTCACAACATATTTTGTATAACTCAAATACTTCTAAATTTATTTGAACGTGTTTTATGACCCACCTATGATCTACTCTGGTAAATATTTTGCGTGCAGTTTAAAAGTATACTTCTATTGTTAGATACACTGTTCAACAAATATTGATTGGATCAAATTGGTTGATAGTGTCCAAATCTTCTCTAATCATACTGATTTTCTGTTTGTTTTGTCAGTTATTGTAAGGGGAATGTGAAATCTCTATAACTGTGGTTTTTTTTTCAGTTTTATCAGTGTTTATAGTTCTGTTATTAGGTATATAAACATCTAGGATTGTTATATCCTCTTAATGAGAAGACTCCTTTATCGTTATGAAATGACTTCTTTATCATTGGTAATAATCTTTGCTCTGAAAACTACTTCTTTTGATATTAATATAGCCACTTGGGGTTGTTGTTTTCTAATTGCTGTTTCCATGTTATATCTTCATCTAACCTTCATTTGCAAATTGGCTGTGTCTTTATGTTTGAAGTGTCTTTATTGTATACAGCATATTGTTAGGTCTTGTTTATTTTTTTCCATCTGACCATTTCTACCTTTTAATTGACCATATTTATATTTAATGTGATTATTAATAAGTTTAATCTGTCATCTTGCTTTTTGTTTTCTAATTCCCCAATCTGTTTTTCTCCCATTTTCCTCTTTTCTGGCCTCCTTTTGGATTATTTGGGGTTTTTTATAGTTCTGTTTTATCTTCTTTGTTGGCTTTTTTGCCACATTTTATCATGTTATGTGTGACTTTAAATATTTATGTCGCTATACATCCATAACTTATCATAGTCTACTTTCAAGTGATAATACACCTTATATAATGTAAGAAACTTCAAATATCCCTCTTACATGTTTCCATTCCCAACCGTATGCTATGGCTGTCACACATTTTACTTTGACATGTTATAACCCCATACAACATTGTGATTATTTATATTAAAATAGTCATACTTTAAGGTGACTTAAATAACAAGAAAATAATTTGTGTTCATTCATGTTGCTATCATTCCTGATATTCTTCATTCCTTTTTCCATATTTCCATCTGATACCATTTCCCTTCTGCCTGAAGAACTTGCTACAATATTTCTTGCAGTGAGGATCTGCTGGTAATAAGTTGTTCAAGTTTTGTTATGTCTGATGTAGTCAGATACTCTGATTAATGGCCAAGATTAACACACATGCTCAAAGGTAACTTTGCAAAAAGTCCCTTCTTGCTTTTTTGTTCTATAACCTTAAGATTGAGTTTTTGCATTACAAATGTGTCTCTTGCAGGTCAAGTCATCATCTTCATCATCACTGCTACCATTTATTGAATACTTATTTTCTAAGAGTCACACTGAGTACTGTGACATACAGTATCTCATTTAATCCTTATAATAAAGTTGAGGTAATATTATCTTCCCTTTACTTATGGGGAAACTGAAACTCTGGTAGATTGTCATTGCCCAAGTTTACACAATAATAGAGAAAAAGTAGGCCTTTCTCATCTCAAGTCTCATACTCTTTAGTCGGTATCCTATACTACCCTACACTACCACCATAAAGATTTTCTTATTTTGCTGGTTTACCAGGAAGCTGGGTGAGATTCTAATTAACTAAGATATAGCACATCTTATTGATTTTAAAACACTTGCAATTGGAATTCATTTTATAGTAGACCGTACAATTTATCTTACAATTCCCGTTGGAAAGTTAGCAGTCATGATGCAGCTATCATTGCTTCTGCTTATTCAACATTTTTCAATAAGACGAAAAGAGCACCATTATCAAAATTTGAAGAATGGGTATCTCTAGCTTGAGAAAAAAATCCTAACAATAATAGTAGGATATTATTTTAAGAAAGACTAAGTCATCAAAACTCTTGATAACACACAAGACAGTATTTTTTAGAAAAAACATATCGAAGCTCTAAGTTTAAAAGTGACTCCAAATGGAATAGACTAAGTATGAAAAAAGTTTAAGAGCATCTTGAACAATTCATTTTACTTATATTTCTCCTTTATTTGCATGCCCAAGTGTGATAAAATGTAAAATTTGTGTCTAAATAGATATCAAAAACTGTTTTCAATACATATAAAATAAATATTTAAGAAATAAGGAAGCATTGTATCATACATAGTTGGCATATTTTTTCTTTCTTTATGATACATGACATGAAGGGTCATCTTAATAATCAAAGGCATTTTAGATACAACAAAATGTGGTACATCACTGGACAAGACATGGCTTTTGAGTTGTTTTTCCAAATTGATAATAGAATCAATGGCATCTGCACACATTATAGCCCCAGAACACCTTACGAAAGAGGGCATGTTTTCTCAAGATAAAGAATCAAGATTGAAACTGAGCTGTGCTCTGTGACTATAAAACACAAAATTGTTGATTTAGAATCCCCAACTTGGCCTCATTAATATTATATTGAATGATAAAAAGTATTCTTCTCACATAAAAAGCCCTTCTGCCAAATTTATTGTTTTTATTTTACTTTCTTGGTGACCTTTAAAGCAGGGGGTAAAGTATAAACCAGGCTGCTTAAATAATTCATAAATTGACTCCTATGCCCTACCAGCAAAATCCTTAAGCATGAAACTTGTCAAAACAAGAAGAAGAAAAAAGAAAAAAAGAGGAATAACCCCACCCCAGCTAAATGAAATTCCCTAAATAAAATACTTAACATAGAATAAGATTATGATAGATCTTTCTCTTCTTTCCATCAAAATAGTCATCTTCTAATTACCGAATCAAACTCCCGAAAACATACCTCAGTATCTCTTCAGACATCAACTGTGCCAAGCTATCAGTAGTATGTCAGGAAAGGGATGCAAATGATATGCTCTGGGTGCCAGCCATAAGAGATTATGTTGTCTGTTGAAAATCTTAAAACAACAATAAAACCAACTAAAAATCAGTCTAGTTTTCTATGTCACCATATACCACCAGCAGTTCTGAACAGTATAATACTCCTTGCCACAGTGGGCTGCTCTTACACATAATTCCCCTTGGTTCCCAACTGGATCATCAGATGAATGAATGAATGAATGAATGAACAAATAAATAAATAAGAGGTTAATGTGAGGAGGCTCAGGATCATAAAGGATGCTTGGGGAAGAAGCTTGTCAATCATTCCAAGTACCCTTCAGAAGCATTAACTGACTTCCAGTATATAGAAATCCAAATATTCACAGGGATACAGCTTCATACAGGAGCTTTTGTGAAAGGTTTCCCTACCCACATTCAATATAAGATTAAGTAAATTGTGAATATCAAGCATTTGTGTAATTAATGAATTAAATTAAAATTGGCAGTCACACACTTCCTTCCTGTTCTTTTCTGCTATCCACCACACCCTAAAGTGGAAGCAGATCTCACAGAACAGCTTTCTCTGCAGTCTGGAGGACTGCTTGGCACCTGGGTAATGAGACAAAAGCCATAAATCCAAGGGTTTTGAAGCCATACAAATTTACGAGTAACACAATCATTGGTTAGGAACTAAGGAAAGTGGAAAAGGGGTGACCTTTATACCTATAATTTGGATTCTTCTGGTCCCTGTGGTTAGGTAATCAGTGTTGACAAACTGTTTTATAGACTTTGTAGACTAGTTGTGTAGGGATATGTATGAGCTTTATTGTTGTTGTTGTTTTAAATTTACCCCTCTGGAACCATGTGGGTAGACAGGTGTTAGGGTTAAAAATTCATATGGTATGTGATAGGATTTTGGTGAGGAAATGGAGCAGAAGGGATGGACATTTTAACAGCTTGTGAGGTTTTAGAAGTGAAAAGGGAAGAGGGAGAAGTATTTTGCCTATTGAAAAAAATCATTAAAATATACAATTGTGCATACCAAAGAATCAAAAAGGTCTAGCTCTGAAGTTAGAGAAGAAATAAAAAGTCAAAAATATTTTGTAAGGACTAAGAGACTGTAAAATGGGGATTTTTTTCCTCCAGAGATTTTCTAATGAATTAGCCCAATGACAGATTAATATTATGTAAATCAGATTAAATCAATGTAAATACAGAGAGAAAGAAGAAAATAGACTCATGTTGGATTTTAGTTCTTAAGAGCCTGTCTGCATCTGTTCATTTTTTCAAAAACATTTATTGTGCTCTTCATATATGCAAAAATTCCACTGGTGACTATGAAGTATACCAAGAGATTTTTTTTTAATTAACAATACCCTCATTTAATTTATAAAGAGGAAATTATATAATAATAATAATTATAGTTACCGTTTTTGGAATCCTACATGTATACCTTTGAGTAGGCACTTTACATGGATAGTTTATAATGCTGACAATAATGACACCGCAAAGCAGGTATTTTTAATTCCCATTTTATAGGACTGAGGCTTAGAGACTCTCAAAGATCACATCCCTGGTACAAAATGGAATCAAGATTTGAACCCAATTTTTTTTTTTTTTGCATTTTGTTAATGAATAACAGCAAAGGTACATGTCAGAAGCACAGTATCACAATACAAATTTAATTAAAAGTTAAAACGAAAGAGAGAAGTACATTTTCAAACCCCCTCTTCTCTCTGCATCCTTTTATGTCTTTCTACATCATTGGCATCAACTTTTATTTTTCCATGCATTTAATAACTCATTTAACAAATATCAGCAAGGCACTGATATTTTACAGTGAAACTGAGGCTCAGAGAGTCTCAAAGATCACAGCACTGGTACATAATGGAATCAAGATTTGAACCCAATTTTTTTTTTCATGCTGCTATAGTCATATACACACTGACCCGTTGCCAGACTACAGAGTCAGCCAATAAACAAGTACAGTGTCAGGTAATGAAATGTACCATGAGGAAAAATAAAGCAGCACAGCAATAGAAAAACAGTACTCTTACAGACCACTTAGAACAATGATTCCAAGGAGGCCTGTCTGGGATATGGCATTGGAGGTGCTGTAGTACAGTGAGTTATATCTGGAGATAGGCATTTTGAATAACAGGAAACACTAGGTTAAAGGTCTTGGAGGGGCGCCTGGGTGGCTCAGTTGGTTGAGCCTCCACCTTGTGATTTTGGTTCAGGTCATGAGACTGTGGTTGTGGAATCAAGCCCCACATGGTGCTCCATGCCTAGCACGAAGCCTGCTTAAGATTCTCTTTCCTTTTGCCCTTCTTCCCCGCTCGCGCGCTCTCTCTCTCTCAAATAAAAATTTTAAAAAATAGTGGGGTGCCTGGGTGGCGCAGTCGGTTAAGTGTCCGACTTCAGCCAGGTCACGATGTCGCGGTCTGTGAGTTCGAGCCCCGCGTCAGGCTCTGGGCTGATGGCTCGGAGCCTGGAGCCTGTTTCCGATTCTGTATCTCCCTCTCTCTCTGCCCCTCCCCCGTTCATGCTCTGTTTCTCTCTGTCCCAAAAATAAATAAAAACGTTGAAAAGAAAAAAAAAAATAGTAAAATAAAAAAAAACAAAGGCCTTGGAGAGTTCAAGAAACAGCAAGGGACCAGTGTGTGTATGAGTATAGCAGCATGAGTGATAGAGTGACGGAACATGAGGTCAGATATGGAGACGGTTTATGCATGAACCAGGTAACATGGATTCTTGTTTGTCGCGGGATTCTTTAATTTTATTTATAGTGTGATGGGAAATTATTAGAGAGGTTTGAGCACAGTTTTTAAAAATCACCCTGGTTGCTACATGAAGAACTGACTCTATAGGAGGCAAAACTAGAGGCAAAGAAACCAGTTAGGAGATTGTTTCAGTTCTATCGGGAAAGTATGATGTGTTCCATTCATGGCTCTGGCACATGGGAATCCCTACGGGAAAAAGGTAAATCTTGATCTCTAATATATATCATAAACAAAACTTAGTTTGAAAAGGTTCATGAACTTAAATGTGAAAGTTAAAATATAAACTTCTGGAATAAAATATAAGAGGATATATTCATAACCTTCACATATACAAAGATGTCTTTAAAAGAACACACACAGGGGTGCCTGGCTGGCTCAGTCAGTGAAGCGTGCAACTCTTGATCTCAGAGTTGTTGGTTCAAGCCCCACATTGGGTATAGAGATCACTTAAAAATAAAACCTTTTAAAAAATAAAAATAAAATAAAAATAAAAGCATACACTCAGGTACTCAATCAATCAATACACACACATGCACACACACAAAGCCTAACCATTAAAGAAAAGATTAACAAATTGGACTTCCTTAAAATTAAAAAATCTGTTCAACAAAAAGAATAAAATTCAGAGAATAAAAAGTATAGGTGTAATCCAGAAAACATAAAGGATCCCCACACATTAATAAGGTAAAGAAAAATAATATAATCATAGAAGTGACAACTTATCACCTTTGTCATATAATACAGGCTGCAAACAAGTTCTCACCAACATTCAAGAGTAAGAGTATCACCCAAGGGCATGAATACCAGACGCAAGATCACACTACAGTCTTTAGGGTCATATTAGAGTATTTACAGCACATACCCCACCCCTTTCCTACACAAAAGGAAACCTTCTATACACACTATTCTCACGTTGCATTTTTTTTTTAATGACACTATATATTCTGTCACTCACTCCATAATAGGATGTGGAAATCTTGGGGCACCTGAATGGCTCAGTCGATTTTTTGGCTCATGTCATTATCTCACGGTTTGTGAGTTCCAACGCTGCACTGGGCTCTGTGCTGAGGGCACAGAGCCTACTAAAGATTCTGTCTCCCTCTCTCTCTGCCCCTCCCCCACTTGCTCTCTATTTCTCTCTCAAAATAAATTAAAAAATAAAATAATCTTTCCCGTGCCTTTTTACAGCTTTCAGCGTACTCTTGTGTGTGAATGTGCCATATTTTTTTAGCAGTCCCTTATTAATGGACATTTGGGTGGTTTCCAGTCTTTTGCTATACAAATACTGTGGCAATGAATAGCCTTGAACTTACATTTTTTTTCCTTTTTTTGTTTTGTTTTGTTTTGCCAGTTTATCTGTGAGATAAATTTTTAGAAGTAACTTCTTGGTCACTGGGTTAATGCATATGTAATTTTGTATTCCCTTCAGGAATATATGAAAGTCCCCATTTCCCCACATCTTTGCCAACAGAGTGTGTTCTCAAACTTTTGGATATCATATGTCATTGTAGTTTTCATTTGTATTTCTCTTATGAGCAACAGTAAGCATCTTTTCATATATTTAATGCCATTTGCACTTTTATGTTTCACCCATTTTTCTGTTAAATTTTTGGCCTTCTCAGTTTTCAGAAGTATTTTTATGCCAGGATAATTGCCCTTTGTCTATGTTATAAGATGCAAATATTTATGCCTTTCTGTTTTGCTTAGATGTTTGCTTGCTTGTTGTGGTTTTTGCATGTAGGCACATAAATGTGTCAGTCTTTTCTCAATAGTTTCTATGTTTCAAGTCATAGATAGGGAAATTTTTCCCACTTAATGGATTTCATCTAAGGTTTCTTCCAGATTGTCCTTTTTTAACCTTTAGATCTTTCTTTTGGAATTAATTTCAGTGTGCAATATGAAGAATAAAACAAATTTTAATCTTTTCCATATGCTTTATCTAGTTGCCCCAACTTATTTCAGATTCCACATCTATCATTAAATTTCCCTGTGTAATTTTTTATCCTGCTCCATTGGTTTTCATCAAGGATCAATATTACAGTGTTTTAATTACTCAAATTTTCTTTTTTTACTGTTTAATATATGGTATGTTTAGTATTCCTCTCCAAATTGCCTTTCTCCTTTATGGTAATGAGTTACTCTTGCCTATTTATTTTCCCAAATAAAGCTTTAAATAGATTTGCCCAGGGGCGCCTGGGTGGCACAGTCGATTGAGCGTCCGACTTCAGCCAGGTCACGATCTCGTGGTCCGTGAGTTCGAGCCCCGCGTCAGGCTCTGGGCTGATGGCTCAGAGCCTGGAGCCTGTTTCTGATTCTGTGTCTACCTCTCTCTCTGCCCCTCCCCCGTTCACGCTCTGTCTCTGTCCCAAAAATAAATAAACGTTGAAAAAAAAATTAAAAAAAAAATAGATTTGCCCATCAAAATAAAGAAGCAATGACAAAATTATGTCATTTTTTTTCTATTTGCTTCATCTTTATAAATTAACAAAAATGAATTTCCTTGCGATGTTTTGAGCTTCTTACCTAGGAAGAAGAGATAACTTTCCATTCCTTCAACTCTACTTTTTAGGCCTTTTAGGAATATGTTATAGTTTTCTGGAATAGCTTTTACCGATTTCTTGTTAAGTTTCTGCCTACATGTTTTATGTTCGCCATTGTAAATGGAGTCAATTTTTTCACTATTTACTCTAACTGGTTATTATTTGAATATATGTAGGCTGTTGATTGCTGAATGATATTTTTGACTAATTATTTGTAGTAGTGTTTCCCTCAATTCTTTTTGCTTTTCCAAATAAGTAATTCTATTCCTATGTAGAAAAAAGTTTTATTTCCTTGTTTCACATTTTTATGCTTCTACTTGCTTTCTCTTATCTAAGTTTATTGAGTAATATTGTATTAAATAGTACACAGCAGCCACCCTTGTCTTTTTCCTAACTTCAGCAGAGAGAAGAGGCTGCTAGTATTTTCCCTTTAAGAAAGATGCTGACTACCTAGGGCTAAGGTACATATGTATATATAGATAAATGTCAATTTAGATATACGATCAGGTTAAGGTAGTAACTTCCAATTTATAATTGATTGTGTATTTTTAATATGAAAAACTGTTGAATTTTGTCAAATTTTTTTCTCGTCAAGTGATAAAGTGTTTTTCTCCTTAGCTCTATTAATAATTTGTTAACTTATATTAATGGCACTCCTATTATTGAACTGCCCTTGTATTCCTGAAGTAAATTCCACTTGATCATTATACATTTTTAGTGCTCTTGGAATATGTTTGCTAATTTCTGAGTTATAAATTTGGCATTAATAATCTGTAGTTTTCATTTTGTTACAATTTTTGCCGGGCTAGTTGTTTCATTAAAAAAATTATGACGTTTTCCTTCTTTTACTAAGCCCAGAAGAAGCATAATTAGCTTTGGGATAATCTTATCTTCAGATATTTTATAAAATTTTGTATCTTGTAACTCATGCTCATACCTAGACTGGAGATTTGAGCAATTTGGTAGAAAAATATCGTGAAGTTAAATTGTGCTGGCTTATTGAAATAAGGTGGTGTCAAAAAGAGACTCTTCAGACTGATACAGTATCCTTTGAAAAGAGAGAAGTTTAGGGGCACTTGGGTGGCTCAGTAAGTTAAGCGTCTGACTTCAGCTCAGGTCATGATCTCCCAGTTTGTGAGTTCAAGCTCTGCGTCAGGCTCTGTGCTGACAGCTCAGAACCTGGAGCCTGTTTCAGATTCTGTGTCTCCCTCTCTCTCTTCCCCTTTCCTGCTTGTGCTCTGTCCCTCTCTCTCTTACTCATAAATAAAAAATAAGCATTAAAGAAATTAGAAAAGAGAGAAGGTAAACAACAAGAATCTTTGTTACAAGAAATCTTTTTCACCTAGACCAAGAAATTCAAGACTCCTGTGGGTCTTATTAATCATGCATTTTTCAGAATTTGCAAAAGCCGGTAGACAATTTCAAGCCAAATAAAGTGTAAGCACAAATGAAGTTCTATGTAGAAGCGGAGTATGTGGGGAAAATTAAGCTGTGCTATGGCTCAGTGCAGTGGGGGAGCATGATCTGACAGGTCCCTCCAAAATTCTTCTGCAGTGTTCTCCAGCCTGACTACAGTACTAATTATCTACATTATAAACACTGTCTACAGAGAAGAAGCTTAAGGACAGGAGCTATAACCCTGTTCTTTCCTATTGATCTAAGGACCAGGCACAGACTAAAGCCAATGTTAGGAGGGTTGGGGAAATGGACAGAGTTCTGAAACCAGTTGCTAAAGAATGGAAACCACAAAGGGAAGCAAAAGTGAAGATTTTGATGGATGTCTACATTCAAGGACCATGACTGTTTAGGAACACCAAGATTGGTGAATAGCTGACAGCATGGAAAAGAAATTCAATAAAGTAGCAAGGCAAAGAATTCTTTACCTGCTGTCTGCCACAAACCACACTTACAGAGGATAAGAGGTTCAAGTAGTGCAGCTTCTAGAATAAAAATCGCTCTCTGTCTACTTCAGTGGTGGTTATGGAAAACAATGAACAAGGCAGGGGCTTCTGCTGGGTTCACCAAGAAACCATCTCCCCTGCCAAGGCAGAGATTCCTCGTTTTTCCTGCCCAGGAGAGTGTTAGAGACAGTGAAATTTGTAATTGATTCATTGTCAAATCTGGAGCCAACCTCCAGGAAAATACATCATCTGGAATTGGGACTAGATGCAGTAGCAAGAAGTGACACGTGTCTCCCACTGGGGAGGAGTGAGTATATTTTTAGTTGCAATCTGAGATGGCTCTTAAAATCATAAATGGCAAAAAGCACACAGGTGCAACTGTATGTGTGCAATATGTATGTCTTAGCTTGAGGGTTTAAGAAAGCAGTAAGTCAAATATACTAGACTGTTACTTTATCTGTCTAGCAGCTCTTACTTCCTGGAAAAAAAAATTCCCCTTTTCCAATGGAAAATCTTTGTGTGTTGTTTAGATAGTGCTGACCTCACCTTTTCCTAAGCCTAGGTTTTGGATGCTGGGGATACAGAGGTGAACACAATTAGACCAAATCCCTGACCTCCTGGAGCTTTCATTCTAATCACTAGAGAAAAGCAGTAAACATAAAAATTACTGCACATCACATTATGTCTGAAAGTGTTATGTACTAAGGAAGGAAGGAAGGAAGGATAGAAGGAATATAGGGGAGATGGAAGTGAAGTACTTAATGACTCAATAAATGTTTTCAAAGTAACATTTATTGCATTTTATGCACGATACACTCCATTTTGAAATGTAGGGAAACAGAAGACAAAAATTGCCCATGAGTAAATTCTGAAAATTTTCCCCTCTATATCAAAGAACTTATTATAATTTTCTCCTACACCTAAAGCTTATCTGGTCAATACTGAAAATATTTTGAAGCTGATATACTATAACCACCAAAATATGCCTTTCATCTCATTTATGAGATGTTGACGAGATCTGCAGGTATTCTAAAACTCACTTTTCTTTATGTAGAACTGTCAAAGTAGAGTCTGACTTTTAAGTATCTTAAATCCATCTCCACAGACTATTTCTACTTTTTCAGAAATATACCGTTCATGCGTAATCATTTGGCTTCAAACCATGTGCAGAGGAAACAATAGGAGGAAAGGTTTGCCGTGTAATCATTTTTAAAGAATACATTTTAAACCATATTCACAGAAATTCATGAAGCTTTAAGAAGAAAAAAAAAGAATGTATGTCATCAGCTTAGCCATACCAAATAAGAAAACTCATGCATTAAACATCGGAAAAGGAAGTAATACAGCTTTAGTTCAATCTGTAATTTGTGAGCTATCACAGAGATTCTGGCTTGGCACCACTCAGAAATGTTCACTGAATGTCATTGTAAAGGTTTGAGAGGACTCTCCAAGGACCAATTAAAGGAATGGAGAACTAGGGAAGATTGTTCACCAGTAGGAAAAAGCAAGAATAATGGTGCAAGATGGATGTGGTTTTCCAATTTTCTTGTTTTGACTATAAATTTGGAAACCCAAGCCAAAAATAAATAATAATAATAAATATCTCATCCAGTTATTTGTTTATGATCATTAAAAAGGGATTTTGTGCACTCCATTCTGCCCTAATGCCCTCTAACTTCCAGTAGCCTTCACCCCCCAAACACCAAACTAAGTCATCGACTACATTGTCACTGTTCCTTTACCATGTGTACATACACACACATACACACACACACACACACACACACACACACACACATTTCCATCTTATGTTCTTTTTACTAGCAAGTAGTATCTGACAACAAAAAATAGAAAACAAATATTCTTATTTAAGTATACAGACACAATTTTTTTTTTTTTTAAGAAATACTCTTTGTCAGGATTCTTGGGTGGCTCAGTTGGTTGAGCACCTGACTCTTGATCTTGGCTCAGTTATGTTTCATTCCAAGTCATGAATTCACGGTTCATGGGTTCCATCCCCACATAGGGCTCTGGACTGACAGAATGGAGCCTGCTTGGGGTTCTGTGTCCCTCTCTCTCTCTGCCCATCCCCCACTTGCTCTCTCTCCTTCAAAATATCAGGGAATATTATAGATACTCAAGTGTTGATTTACTAATTAGCTAATTGAATAACTTGGCTGGTTGGACTATGAGTTTTTATTATGTCCTTTAGGGGAAAAAAAGTCTTTCCTCTTTTCTATATGTGTTTGTTACCCAAACCTAGTTGATATTTTCAGAAATTTAAGGAGAAAGATGCTCAATAGTTTCATTACACAGAATGCCTCCTTTGACTTATGAGTTTCTATAAGTCTGGATTATGAATGGAGGAGACCACAACAGGAAGAAAGACAGAATGGAGGGAAAAGCAAATTCTCTTGGCCCAACGATGTTAATTTTCTCAAAGGTTTGGACGTTCTATATTTTTCCATATGCCTGATGATAAATAATAGATCTTCACCAATTCCATGTTATATTAAGAAAAGGCAGAAATTTAGAGAAAATGTAAATCCCCTGTAGTAACTTCCCTGAAGAGTTTTTTACTTTCTTTTTTCTTTTATCTCTTTTTCACTTCTGGGTTCCTTTACCTTTTTTTGAGTTTAGCCTCTGAAATATGAGAAATTTTTATTATCAAACTACAGAAGGGTGGAAAGTCTTACAAAATAGAAAAGTCTAGTGCCACATCCAGTTAGAATAATAAGTAAGAATTGCCACAGAGCCTTGTGTTGAGCAAAGTCCTGGTCTGGAGATAGTGAAGTGGCAAGGCAGAAAAGAGCCCTGGGCTGAGTAACCAGGCACATCTTTCTACACAATTTGCTATTCCTGTCTGAGATCTAGTTTCTTCATTTGTCAAATTCAGGGACTGAGTTATGTTTCATTCCAGCTCTGATTTTCCATAATGCTAACAATTTCCCTAAAGCATATACTTTGCGATCATTTACAAATACGACGGATACATTTCGCACAGACATGCCAAATATCAAAGTGAATAAATATTCCCTAAAGATCTTCTTTTAAGCTTTGCTGTGACCAATTGGTATGTAAAAGACCGAGTTCCATTCAGTGTAACGTAAGGTGTGAACATATTTGTACAACTACTATAGAAATTGTCACAGTACTTTTTTATTATCAGCTTACAGGTCCTTTCTATTCAGTAGACTGTGAGCTCCTCTGGGTGGGGCAGCACTATTTCTTAGTCATTTTTATATCTCCAGTACATGGTATTTAGCATGAAAAAATTAAATGTTTTTAATAATTAACCTGAACAGCTCATCCAGGCTGGAGAAAAGTATGTGGAAGAAAAAGCATGCTGACTGATCTCACTTCCAAGGCATGACCAGGAGCCTCAATGGGGTCCTCAGTGCTGTCTGGAAATCATACTGTATCTCCTTTGTTCATCCAGGCTATACTTATAGAAGTCTATTTCAGGCTCTAATATCCTCTATCCTCTAATCCTCCTGAGGACCCCTGAGGAAGTGAGATCAGTCAGTGTGCTTTTTTAGGTAATTCCTACCTCATACTTGCTTCAAAAGAGAACATTCACCAGCTCCCATATGCATCCCGATCAGCCTCTATAGCATATGATGTCTTCCTGTTACTACTAAAGATGAACTTTTTATGCTCCTGAGCAAGTCAACCAATCCACCTGTACAACAGATCCATACACTCAGATCAATACAAGACCAATCATTCCTTCTGGAATTCTCCTTCACTCTATTGAATCCCATGTTCTCTTTCTCCACTGGATCTTTTCCATCAGTGTACAAACAAGTTATTGTTTCTCTCATCTTAAAACAAATGCAAAAACAATAACAACAACAACCAAAAAAACCTGTTGTCTTGAATCCACTTCTTCTTGTAACCATTGCCCTGTTTCATATTTTAATTTATTATTGAAGTATAACTGACATAAAATGTTCTGTTATGTTTCAGGTGCACAGCATAGTGATTCCACAGTTCTGTACATTACCATATGTTCACCATGGTAAGTGTGGTGATCATCTGTCACCATACAACATTTTTACAATATTTTTGATTATTCCCTCTACTGTACTTTTCAGCCCTGTGACTTACTTATTTTATAACTGGAAGTTTGTACTTCTTAACCCACTTCACCTATTTCACCCATCCTTCCTACCCCCTCCTTTCTGGCAACCACTAGTTTGTTCTCTACATTTATCAGTCTGTGTCTGGTTTTTTTTTGTTTGTTCTTTCATTTGTCTTGCTTTTTATTTTTTTAATGTTTATTTATTTTTGAGAGGGGTAGAGAGAGATGGAGTGCGAGCAGGGAAGGGGCAGAAAGAGAAGGAGACACAGAATCCGAGGCAGGCTCCAGGCTCTGACCTGTCAGCAGAGAGCCTGATGAGGGGCTAAAACCCACGAACTGTGAGATCATGACCTGAGCCGGAGTCAGACGCTTAACCTACTGAGTCACCCAGGCACCTCTGTCTTGCTTTTTAGATTGCACATATCACTAAATCATATGGTGTGTCTTTCTCTTATCTCATTTATTATACTGAGTGAAATCGATGTTGTTGGTTCATCCATGTTGCTGCAAATGGCAACACTAAAGTTGCTTCCCTATCCATACCTACCTCACTATATTCATTCTCAACTTTCCTTGTGGATCGCTCCTCTTCTTCCCAGACTCTAAATAAACAGTGGTGGACACCAGGGCTGAGGCTTTGGACTTCTCTTTTTCTATTTCTCTGTGTTATTTGAGCCAGATCCATGGGTTTCTAAATCATCCAAATGCTTATAATTCCAAAATTTATAACAAAGCTATAACTCTAGGGCAAACCAAACTCCCAATATCCAAACTCATTTATCCAATTGCCTTCTTAACATCTCCACTTTGAAGTCTGATAGGCCTCCAAAAGTCAGCACATCTTCAAATCAAAATCACAAATTTCTGCTTCAGTCTATTCTTCTCTTAGGCTTTTCCATCATGAATAATTATAACTCAACAATTCCAATTGCTCAAAAAAAAAAAAACTTGGGAGTCACCCTTGAATTCTTTCTCTCTCATCTATCCTATCAAATACAGCTTTAAATTATGTCCAGGGCACCTGGGTGGCTCAGTCCATTAAGCGTCCAACTTTGGTTCAGGTCACAATTTCACGGTTTAATCAATTCAAGCCCTGCATGGGGCTCTGCACACTGACCACGTGGAGCCTGCTTCGGATTCTCTCTCTCTCTCTCTCTCTCTCTCCCTCTCCCTTTCTCTCTGCCCCTCCCCCACTCATACTCCGTCTCTCAAAATAAATAAATAAATAAAAATTAATTTTTTTTAATTTAAAAAATAAAATATATACAAATGCAACCATTTTTCACCACCTTCACCTTTAACAATCTGGCTCAAGCCACCATCATCTCCCATCTGAAGTATTGCAATAGTTAACTCTTTTCCCTGTGCTTGCCTCAAGAAAATTCTTAGCATAGCAGCCAGACCGATCCCACTATGTCAAATCAGGTCAGAATTCTGCAATCTTGTCTCATCTTGCACAAAGTAAAAGCACAAGATAAATAAATAAATAAATAATATACGTTATCAAAATCATCATGTCCCCTAAAACTCCTCTTGTACATTTCTATTCTATGCACCTGTGCACCTGCATTTTACACTACCTACCACATTCCTCTCCCACATGGCTTGCTCTCTCCCTTTTTGTAGGTCTTTAGTCAGATGTCCTACTTACTTAGACTTTCAACCCCTCCGCACCAACATCTAGCAGTCTCTAACCCCCTTTCCGGCTCTATTCTGAAACATAGTAGGATCTGATAGAGTTAGTAAATGAACTGAAAGAAAGGAAGTAAGCATAACAGTCAGTATCAGAGATAATTTTTGAGAAACGGAACTTACTTTCAAATGCCTCAAACATTCATGAAGCATTGCCTAAGAGAGGCCTCTGAAGTCTTTCAACAATTAATAAATAAGAGTTGTTCGTAATGTTCATTTTTGGAAGCAATTGGGTGCTACTAACATACTTAAAATAGTTTTAAAAAATCTCGGAATGAGAATATTAACAGATGAAAATTTCACAGAATTAATGATTGTTCATCTTTGCTACAGACAAGCTGGAATGTATTCATTTCTCCGTTGTAGGAAGATGTAGGAAAAAGAGGAAGCAGTATAAATCTAATTTGAATTGTATCTTCACCAACAAAGAAAATAAAATTCAATAACACACTGAAACATATAGTGCCTACCTATATACACACAGTAGGGAATTAGTAAATGAAAATTCCCTTTTTCTAGTGTACTATATATAGTGTACTATATTTATTTTCTAGTATATATATATATACTAGTATATATAGTATATCTGGTATATATATTTCTAGTATATATTTTCTAGTGTACTATATAAATATAGTGTACTATATTTATTTTGTAAAGTGTTTTTATAATTTACTCTCTAAACTGTTTGTCATATCACAATCACAGTATTTTCTTAAGCAATTGAAAATATTTTTCCCACATATATAACTTTCTGCAAGAAAAAGAGTTGGTCACTAAGTAGAATAAAACTTATGACTTTCTTTTTGTTCACTTTACTGTTTTTTAGGGAAGGATATTTGCTATATTGATAGTGCCTTCATGAATTATCTTATTTAATTACTATTGTAGATGTTAAACATTTTAAATAATAAAATGTCTAAGAACCAAAAATCATGAACGCAATAATAGCTGAATTCGAATTTTAAACTGTATCCTGGGTATTAAGGATCCAGACGGTGGTAACTTGGTTAGTAGCTTCTCATCATATAATGTAAGTAAACGTTAAATAAAAAGGAATGCAATCATTATTTTTTTTTTTTTGAAGGAAAAAGTTGTTTGGCCACCTTCTGATGATTTCTTAGCCTGGAGGGAAGCTTCTGAATATGAGCTGCTAGAATGACAGTGGAGAACTGAAGTTCAGCAAAGTCTGGAGAGATTTAGGAAAACAAAGAAAGATGGTTTAAAAAAAAAAAAAAAGAACTATGAAATTAGTTCTTAATCCAGAGGGCCAAACTGTCCTGGTTTCAAATGAGCTCTTGAACCACAGTCGAGCTGCTCAAAATGGAGGTTGCCAACTGAAATTTTTAAGGAAGCAGAAAGTCACTTGCTACTTCTATTTGTTTTAGTGATTTACCCTTCCTCCGGACATTGTATTCCTCTTTCAAAGATGCTGCTGAATCTATTGTTTAGTAGATGGTTTTTCATTTACCCATCAAAGCACCCTTCCTCCTTCTTTTCAGAGTATTGTCCAGGGGTGCGTTCAGGAAGATGAAAAGAAGGATATAAGGTCGATGGTCACAGGCAGAAATTAGCCACAGTTATAAAAATAAGTAGTAGATATCCAGTGGTTTTGACTTTCTGCTGTTTGAAGGTCTCCCTGGAGAGATGAGGAAGGGAGAAGAATGTCCCTTTAGTTCCTGCAGAGTTTTCTTCTCTAGTTAGTCATAAACCTGAGTGACAGGGAAAAGATGATCCAAGGCCCCTGCTGCTCCAAGAAAAGGAAATCAGTATAAGAATGTTTTTACATAGCCTTGCACAAAAACCATCATTATACGTATGTAACCTCTCACTACACCCAAAACCAATCCCAATTAAAATGAGAACAGGACTAAAAATCACGCTGAAAATCTTTTCTCCAACTTCTGTGGTACTTCCTTTTCTGAATAGAAGAAATAATTTCTCCTTTCTTTATTTTGGTAATATCCTTGTGCATTTCCACTGGTGGATGAGGTAAAAATCTTGGACTATTGTACTAGCCTCCATTCCATGCCATATAATAGATGTCACATCCCCTGTATTTTCACAGAGGTCTGTGAGCCTTTCTTAAGAATATAAAATATTAGGGGCGCCTGGGTGGCTCAGTCGGTTAAGCCTGCAACTTCAGCTCAGGTCATGATCTCGAGGTCCGTGAGTTCGAGCCCCGCGTCGGGCTCTGTGCTGACCGCTCAGAGCCTGGAGCCTGTTTCGGATTCTGTGTCTCCTTCTCTCTCTGACCCTCCCCCATTCATGCTCTGTCTCTCTCTGTCTCAAAAATAAATAAACGTTAAAAAAAATTAAAAAAAAAAGAATATAAAATATTAAATGTAAAAGTTACACTTACCATTCAGATGGATGAAAATGGATTTTTTCAGATTTATTAGTCTGTCTGTTTGCCCTTGTGAGAAGCCAAAAATGGAGTGAAAATAAAATCTATCTAGAGTGATGATGCTATCACATGATTGGTCTTAAATATTTGGGCCCCACCCAAATCACAGTCTTGTGAAAACTTGGCTCCAAGTAATAATTCATAGTCCAGTTGACAGGGATCATGGGCCAGGTAGGTATATGTGCTATACATGTGTCTGTGTGTATATATTGTTACTTTCTACTCATACATTTTGGAAGGCCTACTTTATCACTATGCCAACTATCCAACACATTCCCACTGAAGCAATGAGAAGTCAGATAGACCATAATTAACTGATCCTGTCCTCAACCAAATCCCATTCCCCATCCCAACCTATGTTAGATTTTGCTCTGCTTTAGATTGTATATAATTGTTTTTCATGTTGGTATTTTGTTGGTTGTTGTTGTTTTGTTTTGTTTTGTTTTGTTTTACAAGAGAGCGAGAACACAAGCAGAGGAAAAGCGCGGGGGGGGGGGGGAGGGGGGCGGGGATAGAGGATCTGAAGCAGGCTCTGTGCTGACAGAAGCAAGCCTGATGCAAGGCTTGATCAAACTCACGAATTTTCAGGATCATAACCTGAGTCGGAGTCGGACACTCACCTGACCGAGTCCCGCAGGCACCCCAATCTTCTATAATTGTTTTTGATTGGCATGAGTAAACATGACTACTGCCATGATATTTATATGTCCCCTCTTGTGTTTGTCATAGCTAAAAGAAGATCATAGACAAACACACTGTTCATTTTTATTCTACAACTCACCACCACCACAACCACCAAACATACACTTTGGCAAAGTCATTCTTACGATCCTTCTGTTACATGGCATTTGTCAGGAATGTTTCAAAAGTAGCTATAATATGAATGGATGCTCCCTCCGTATTTGCATTATCAAGCCAACAAAATCTTGCTGTAATCTGAGCGTTCTTACCAGAGAGAGAACCACAAAATTGACTCACTGTAATTTGACAGAAAACTTATTTTAGGAAAAATAAAGTATTGGTGAAATGTGGCCTAAGTGCTGCTGAATAGTTCATAAGCTCAGCTGAAGTCCCTCTAAAGAAACCACATCCGTGAAGATGATAAGGCCAAGTCCTAAAGGTTCAGAAAAATCCTGGAAATCATCCAGAAGGGTAACTGGAAACACAAGTGAAAGTACTACTTAACTCTGGTGGAAAATAAGGACTACTCCCTGAAAGAAAGAAAGAAAGAAAGAAAGAACTAACTAACTAACTAGACAGATGGGAGAATCTTAGAAAAATAAAGTTTGAGAAGGTACAAACGTTTTTAACTTGTACAAAAGCTATGAATAAGATCGATTAGATTTTCACCAAAGATGAAAATTTCACAGCCAGGAACTAAACCATGAAATTTGAAGGCAATATTTTTACTTGCCTTCATGAGTAGTAAATTTATGATACAGATTACATCAAGTAGTTGCATAAACTAGAGGTATAGACATATACATTGAAAAGAGATCAAAATAATAAACATAGAACTAGATAAAGGAAATCTAGTTATATATTTCTGAGGTTTGTTTTTTTTTTTTTAAGTAAAAGTAAATAAAGGCTGTGATACTCTCACACAAAATACTATTTTGCCTTCCTGTCAATGTGTCAGGACTGGGCACAATGGGCTGTTTGTCTCACTCCAAGAAGTGTTTCTTTATCATGTCAATGTCAAGAGTATGTCCTTTGAGTCCACTTGCCTATTCTATGCTTGAATCCTAGATCCATCACTTGCCAGCTGAGGGATTGCAGTAAAATTACTGCAGTTGTTTCCATACCTCTAAAATAGTAATAACCTGGCCCATCTCTCAGAGTTCTGGTGAAAGTTAAATGAGATATTCCATGTACAGCATTTAGCACAGTTCAGGATGTGTAGCAAATACTCAAGTCATTTTAAGTATCATTCATAATAATGCAAAATAAGCAATTTACTCTCAGAATAATAAAGTGATAGACCAAGTGTATTCTTAATGATTCAATTATACACTGGGAATTCTTTTTCCTTGTCTTGATCAATGACTTTACCCGCTGTCTAATCAGCTACTGCCACAATAATGCTGCATAATAACCTCATATTCTTGATGGATTATATCAACAAGTACTTGTTTTTCTTACTCACAGGAGGTGAAGATTTGCTGATCTCAGCCAGACTCAGCCAAACTTGGCTCTAGGGCAAGGGCTAGGTCAAACCTGTTCCATGAGCCTGATTCTGGGGTCAAGCTGAGGGACAGTAGCCACCGGGACATATTCTCATGGAAATGGCAGAAGTCCAGGAGTGAAGCAAAATTATGATAGCATGTTTTAGACTTTTATAACATTCCATGGGCCAAAGCAACTCGCATGGCCAAAGATGACATTAAATGGGATAGTCAAGCATATTCTCCTCTCAGTAAGAGGAGAAGAAAGTAAATATCTGTTGAAAAATAATCCTATCACACCAGCTGACATCGAAGGTGAGAAGGATTTTAAAAGAAAGAGGAGTGTGGGGAGGAAATCCAGCTATTTGTAGCAGCATGAATGGATCTTGAGGGCATTAGACTAAGTAAGATGAGTCCGGCAAAGACACATGCTGTAAATGACCTATACGTGGAATCTAAACAAGCTAAATCTGTAAAAATGGAATAGAATGGTGGTTACCATAGGGTGGGGTGTGGCACAACTCAGGTTGTGAAGTACAACCCTTAAAGGTGCAAACTTTCAACTAGTAGATAAATAAGTTCTGGAGATCTCATGCACAGCAGTTATTATAGTCAACAATACTATATTGTAAACTTCAAAGTTGCCAAGATACTTGATCTTAACTTTTCTCATCACAAAAAAGCAATGATAATCATGTGACTTTATAGAGGTATTAGCTAATGCTAGCATGGCAGTCACACTGCAATATATAAATGTATCAAACCAACACATTGTACACTTAAACTAATGCAATGCTATATCTCAACTTAAAGAAAAAGAATAGTATGGGGAAAGATTCTCATTGTCTCTCCTAGATAGAAATCATACTCAAAATCTGTTTTTCACTGTACAATGAACAAAGTTAAATTTGACATACAGAGAAGGAAAATATGAGAACATCAGGCTATTCCCAAGGAGATCCAGTATGTAGGTCTCAGTATCTAGAGCTTCCAAAAGGAGAGTGGCCTGATCTCAAAGGTGCACACTGCACTGACAACATGAAAATGGTCATATTGTTTTTCACTTAAAGAATATTCTCTGTTCAACAATGCGCTGATGTCTTTAAATTAATGTTTATTAAAGGAAGTGTCTCTGCTGTTCAAGTAAATGTAATTGAGCCTGAGGAACTATGGCATGGCCTAATTTGTCTTGACTATAAAATACCATTTTAGAGTTTGCATATTAATAACAGCAGCAACACAAAACAGCAACACAAACCCCCCCCTCATTAAAATTTTTTGGAAAAAAGCAAAGTCCTGAAAGAGATAAAAGGATAGAGGATCATACGTCCAGAAGCAAATGCATGGTGAAGCCTCTGGTCAATGACATCAGTTACTTTGTAAATGAATTAGAAGTCCTAATTCTGCTTTAGCTTAGAAATCTGATTATCCTAGAGCTTGTAAGAAATCAGCTTTAATCCTCTTTTAAATGTCATTCAACAGGTTCTCTCTTGTACGTGGTATGCAAATGAATTTCCCTTATCAGATCCTTTCTAATTCATTTTTCTTCCACAGGACATTCTCAGAAATAATTTAAGACTGGACTCTGAAAATTGTTCCAATCTTGAATAACATATGTTTGAAGCATATTGTGTCTCCAATCAGCAAATCACTCCTGAATTCAAAAGCAAAAATCCTTGTTACTCTACATGAAAATTAAACATGAAAATTTTCTGACATGTTATGTCCACATCTAAGCTGCTCTCCGTATATTTCAGTGTCAGCTCAAAATGAAATTTAAAAATCCTAGCATTGTCTCCCCTATTCAAAATAAACCAGATTTTCTTATGGTTGTGATCATAGCCAAACTGCAAGGAGTGAGGGATGTAACTCAAGTTTTCCTTCTTCAGATAGAGAAAAACATTATTAGTAATTACTCCTCAAGCAGATCAAAAGGAAAATGAACATTGAAATGAAGTCCAAGTCCTGGTTTTAGTCCTAAACCTGTAAAATAACATAGGAAAAGCTGCATCTTTATAAATTATTTTGAGTTGGAAAAGAAATTAAATTTTGCGGGGCGCCTGGGTGGCGCAGTCGGTTAAGCGTCCGACTTCAGCCAGGTCACGATCTCGCGGTCCGTGAGTTCGAGCCCCGCATCAGGCTCTGGGCTGATGGCTCAGAGCCTGGAGCCTGTTTCCGATTCTGTGTCTCCCTCTCTCTCTGCCCCTCCCCCGTTCATGCTCTGTCTCTCTCTGTCCCAAAAATAAATAAACGTTGAAAAAAAAAATTTTTTTTAAAGAAATTAAATTTTGCTGTTGTATTGATAATTAGGTCCTTGTAAGAGGCATAGCTGCTGAAATGTAAACAATAGGGACTATATAATGTGTTTGGTCTAAAAGTAAATACAGTCCTTTACTCAACTTGCAGATTTAAGATGAAATTTATGTAAAGCTTTATTAACCATGTGGCGACCTTCTAAGACTTGGGATGCTTGATTTCTATTTCTCTCTTTGCTTAGATGTACACACTCATATAAGTGTTAAATGATTTCATTTACTATACACCAGTGTTACCTTTTTGTCTTTTAAATAACTTATAATTGAAGGTCAATATTACATTTAGAGTGGGAAGAACATCAGTCAGTAATTGTCAGTGTCTTTTCCCCGAAGATAGAGTTTTTTTGAATCATCTGGTCATTTTATCATTATATATGTATATGTAATATGTATATCCTAGGCTTTATTATATACAAGATATAGATACAAATGTATACCCATGTGAAATTAATATGTATTGCTCCCAGTATTTTAATCCTCTTTCTATATTTTAAGAATTCTTTATTTTGTAGATCTTGGTAGGAAGAATCTATCTCTTGGGGGACAGAGGGATGAAAAATCTACATACTTGCTTTTTTGGCCTCTGTTATAGCTAAGCAGGACACGTGAACTAGGATTAGCCAATCAGACACAGCTCTTCCAGGTTTGATTCCCAGAGCTTCTAATAGAACAAAATTCAGGAATGGTGGAGGATGCATGCTGGAGGTAGTAACAATGGTTCAGGATGGCCTCTCGTGTTCAGCAAGCAGAGGTAGTCTTGCCCTCAGCAGAATGGGTTCTAAGCTATGATTTATGCCTGAGGTTCACACTTCTTGGCTCCTTTACCTTGTCTGTTCTCTAAGTCAGTTTATCCAGTCTTCTGGCAATTCAGTGAGCCACTCAATGTCTTCTTAATCACTTCCCTTTCTGTATAATGAGCCAAAATCAGTTTGGGTTCATTGTTACAAGGATTCTTAACTAGTTACACCATGGAAAACTAGGTCTTTTCAGGAAAGATATCAAGATGTGAAATATGCTACCTGTGGTGTTTGGCAATCTTTGAAAGAACCATGGCATACAATCACTTAGTTGTGATTACCTTAATAAAATAGTAGTAGTTGGTCATCTAACATTAAACTAAATAGGTAGTAGAAAGCTCTCCCTTGACATGTTTCTTCCACCATGATTGACTGAGCCCAATCGGCCATGGAAGGTTACCTATCTGTTCTATTCAGTAATCAGGGTAGATTTTAGGTAAAGTTAAAGACTTAAAATGCATGCCTAAAATTATATTCTGTCTATTGACACATATGGTCACTGACGCATTCCCACCTCCTAAAGTAGATTATAAAACAATCTAGTTTTTCTCAATTAGCTTCCTCTGGGAATAAAAAGATTATTCTCCACCGTACTATGCTCTTCTCCTCACCCCAGTATGCTTACCCTGTAATCTGTATCATTTGGACTCTGTGACCACTTTTTCCCTTTGGATTGGTCAATGGGTGGCAACAATGGCACAGTGTCTTCTGCAGAAGTTGTGTCTCAGCTCCCGTTCAGAACCCCTTTAGGTCTGACTCAGCTCTCACCAGTCTCTAATAACAGTATTTCTTCCATCTTCTCCTTTAGTCCTAGCAGTGATCTCCTTCTTTCACATCTACTGTGGCCTCCTACAATTGTTTTTCCTTGGGTAACTCAATATCCTTCATTCCTTTAACCTAAGTCACATCTTTATTAATAGTTGTTTCATAAAAGCCTCATGATTTGCATCATCTTGGCATCATCTTTCCTGTCATAATATTGACTGACATGGCAGTCCAAAGACAGAGGCTGGATCTTACTCATCTTTTAATTCCAATGATTAGCAAAATGCCTATCACACACAAATTTCTCAGAATAGTTGGATAGATATGGACGCAGTGTGCAAAGAAAGCCCCCAAACAACTTCCACATTTAGACTATATTTGTCTAATGTTCAGTGAGCTCCCAAAAATCTATTTCACTGTAGCTCCTAGGACTCCTCCCATTGTGTCTGGAACTAGTGTGCTGCAGTAGAACAAGCATGGAATTTGAACACAGGCAAACAGATCTGTGTAATCTCAGAATGATAATTTAACTTCTGAGTAATAAAACTAACCTTAGAAGACTGAATTAATTGTTTTATAGGCTAAACTGTGGTACCAAATAAATATAAAAATACAATGGCTTTGATGAGAGCAGTTCATTTCTCTCACATGTAATAGTCCAGATAAAAGGTGGCTCACACCAGTGGGACAGGTCTGTTTAGTGTGGCCATTCAAGACCAAGATTTTTGCCATCTTGTTGTTCTTTTACACTTGGGATAGTGTTTTTCTCTCTTCTGTTGAAGCTGAGTGATGACTAAAATAGGAATGGTTAAGCAAGAACATAGTAAATGCACAATTTTCTTTAATTGTTTTCCATTTTTTTATTGTGTTAAAATACACATAGCAAGATTTAGTATCTTAACCATTTTCAAGTTTACAGCTCAATGGTATTAATTGCATTCATATTGTTGTGCAACCTTCACCATCATCCATCTCCGAAATACTTTTCATCTTGCAAAACTAAAACTTTGTACCCATTAAATCATAACTCCCCATGACCTGCTCCCCCCAGGCTTGGTAACCATCATTCTACTTTCTGAAACTATGAGTTCTTCTTCTCTTCCTCCTCCTTCTCCTCCTCCTCCTCCTTCTTCATCTTCTTTATCTTCTTCTTCCAATTTTTTTTTTTCCAGATTCCACATACAAGTGAGATAATGCAGTATCTGTCTCTCCATGTCTGGCTTATCTTCTTAACATAATGTCCTCAGGTTTATCCACATTTTCACAAATGACAAGATTTCCTTCTTTTTAAAGACTGAATAATATTCCATTATATACATATAATATTCATATAGAATTATAATTCATACAATAATGGAATATATACAGTAAAATTGCATGATATATACTTCATACACACACACACATGCCACACATTCTTTATTCACCCATTGACAGCCATTAGGTTGTTTCCATATCTTGCTATTGTGAATAATACTATAATAAACATAAAACTACATATATCCCCTTGAAGGTAGTGATTTTAATTCCTTTGGCTAGGGGCGCCTGGGTGGCTCAGTCGGTTAAGTGGCCAACTTCGGCCCAGGTCATGATCTCGTGGTCCGTGAGTTTGAGCCCCGTGTCGGGCTCTGTGCTAACAGCTCAGACCCTGGAGCCTGTTTCAGATTCTGTGTCTCCCTCTCTCTGACCCTCCCCTGTTCATGCTTTGTCTCTCTCTGTCTCAAAAATAAATAAACACTAAAAAAAAAAAATTAATTCCTTTGGCTATACACCCAGAAATGGAATTACTAGATCTTGTGGTAGTTCAATTTTTATTCCTCTGAGGAACCTCTATGCTGTTTTTCTTAATGGCTCTACCAATGGCTGTGTGTGTGTGTGTGTGTGTGTGTGTGTCTGTGTGTTACTTGACAAGATTCTGAGGAAATGAAATAATCTCAGACTCTGGAGGAAGATAATTATGTTTAAATCCTGGCTGCTGTCCTTATAATACAAGTCATCTTGGGAAAGTGACTTAATCTTTTAAGCCAATTTCCTCATGGACAACAATAATGAATACTTCACAGAATTTTGGTGATGAATAAAAAGACAATATATATAAAGTAGTTAGCACAGTATCCAGAATGTATTATATGCCAAACCAAACATCATTAAGAACTACATTTCTGTGGGGACTGACTAAGGCAAAGTAGGTCTATTTATTTCCCAAGGAAAGCAGGTTAGAGTCAGACACCATGGCAGTCACCACTTCAGTCAGCTGTTAGACCAACTAGCTTTAAGGCATTCTTTTGTTCATCTTCACCTAGACTGAGAACGGTATAAAGACTTTAATATATCTAGTGGAAAGCATCAAAAAAGATGGACACACAAACATGCAAAAACAGGAAGAAACAAGAAATGACACCTTGAACTATAAAATTTTGTCTGGAGAATATTACAAAACTCTAACATCACTTATTGCTTCTTCCTCACTTTAACATTTTTTAAGAATACTATAGGAATTCTTAGGCTGAATAAGAAAACAAAGAGCTCCACAGCAAGAATCCAAGCCCACAGGCGGAAGCCTTTCTAGTTTTATAAGTCATGCATTATCACCTCCACAGCATTCTGTTAGCTAAAAACAATAGCTAAAGTCAGCTTAGATCCAAGGAAAAGCAATACACACACGCCCACATGCACACACACACGCGCGCACACACACACATACACACACACACACACTTCTTGATGGAAAAAGTGTAAAAGATTTTGCAGACAAGTTTTAAAAACTCCATATGATGTATATTTATATTTTGGACTTAGGTCCTAAGTTTTTATATACATCTTCTGGGTCTACACTGAACATACCCCATATTTTGAAATTTAAAACTACAGTTTAAACATTATTTAAACAAAGCCATTATATAGCACATAGTACATATTTTTAAATTATTATAGCATCCGTTACCCTAAATTCTCTTTTCAGAGTTTGTAAATGTGTATCAAATGTAACAGACAGAATATATTAGCAAAAAAGTGTTTGTCATAGCAAGAACTTTCTCAAAATAATTGTTAAAAATACAAATTAGATGTAAATGCTATGTATTTTTGTAGATGACAGATGATATTAAAGAGTCTTGTAGATGTTTCTACAAAACTTCCCTCCCTAGAATTATCAGTGCATTAGAAATGATGCGCTTGTTAAAAAGCAATATCCTTAGCCTAAAAGCTCATACAATCAATTTTATGGTTCACATATTTGAATTGTCATTATTTTAATTAGGAGTTATTTATCTCAATTCATTCCACATCAAGTCTAATTTCTGGCTCTATGGTCCTCTATTTGCTAGAGTATTGTCTTAAAAAAACTCAATTTATTGTTCAGTGACAAGAATATTATCCTTATTTAAGGAAACCTAATTGTAGAGCTGGCCTGAAAATGACCTTATACAAACAAAATTCACCAAACTTGGCTCTAACTTTTGATGTGATATGATTATGACCCATACTTCTGCCCTAATGTAATTCTCTTATCCAGTTATTATCCAAGCAATCCCTTGGAAGTTGGGGTTTATGCTTTGAATGTGAGCATCATTTCCCTTCTTAGAGCAAATAAAACATAAGATTTTCCTGGAAAGAACAAGGCTTAATGTAAAGAACAAAACAGAAATGATACCCATGTTTTAGTATATACAATGGAGTATTACTCGGCAATCAAAAAGAATGAAATCTTGTCATTTGCAACTATGTGGATGGAACTGGAGGGTATTATGCTAAGCAAAATTGGTCCATCAGAGAAAGACAAATATCATATGACTTTACTCATATGAGGAATTCAAGAAACAAAACAGATGAACATAAGGGAAGGGAAGCAAAAATAATATAAAAACAGGGAGGGGGGGCAAAACATAAGAGACTCTTAAATACAGAGAACAAACAGGGTTGCTGGAGGGGTTGTGGGAGGGGGGATGGGCTAAATGGGTAAAGGGCATCGAAGAATCTACTCCCGAAATTGTTGCACTGTATGCTTAACTAACTTGGATATAAATTTAAAAATTAATTAATTAAAAAAGAAATGATACTCATGTTTTAATATAAAAGTGGGAGAAAAAAATTATCTGTCAAACAAGAGTTACAGCTTGAAAATGTGAATAAATTATTATGATTCTACAACTTTGATTTTTTTTAACATTTATTTATTTCCGAGAGACAGAGAGAAACAGAGCATGAGTAGGGAAGGAGGAGAGAGAGGAAAACACAGAATCTGAAGCAAGCTCCAGGCTCCAAGCTGTGAGCACAGAGCCTGATGCCAGGCCTGAACTCATGAACTGTGAAATCATGACCTGAGCTTAAGTCAGACATTTAACCTACTGAGCCACCCAGGGACCCCTATAGGCTTTGATTTTTAATGCCATATATCAATGTTAAGGCTATGACTATGTTATGTTAGAATTTCCCTCTCCACCAAGTCCCAGAAAACAAACCTAAACCACAATGCCCACTTTATAATATCATATTTGTTACATTTTGTCATTCATATAATTGATTTTGTATTCTTAATTAACTTTTTAAATATGGGAATATTATTTCCTCAACTAGATTGTAAGTTCCCCAAATACTGAAAGTTATGCTTTATACACTTTTTAATGCCTCCCTCACTATCTAATGAAGTATTAGGTATAAATAAAACAGGTATTTGCTAATGAATTCTTAATTTAATTAAATTATTGAAAGTTAACATGTTAAACTTACATGTAACAGAGGGCAAAATACAAGAATTTAGTATCAGAATCAGTTTAATTTTGTATAATCAGTTTCTTCAAATAAAAACAAAATTTTGATGATAAATAAATCATCATGACCCTTATTAACTATTAAGAAAGCAATGATAATCGTTCATGTTTTAACAAAGAATTAATTATTCAGTAATAATACAAGATAAAGGAGATAGGAGTAAAAATAACAGATAAACCATAAATTGAGAAAACAAGTAACAGCTGAAGTAATCTGATGATTTCAGCTCTGATTGTTGATCATATTTTCCATATTATTTATTTGTATTTGAAACAAACTAAAAAGCGACTCAAAGATGACAATTTTTTTTAAGATTTTATTTTTATGTAATCTCTACACCCAACATGGAGCTCAAACTCACAACCACGAGATCAAGAGTCACACATTTCTCTGACTAAGCCATCCAGGTGCCCCAAAGAAGACACCTTTAAATGGGCGCATGGGTGGCTTAGCCAGGACTTTGGCTCAGGTCAAGACTTCATGAGCCCAAAGTTGGGCTCTTTGCTAACAGCTCAGAGCCTGGAGCCTGCTTTGGATTCTGTGTCTCCCTCTATCTCTGCCCCTCCCCTGCTCATGCTCTGTCTCTCTGTCTCTCTCTCAAAAATAAATAAAAACATTAAAAAAAAAAAGAAGACACCTTTTACTTAAAAACAAATGTCACAATAGGACATGGAATAAAAACTTCAAAAGTTGAAGATGTTCAGTTAGACTCCTAGAAGGTCAGAGCATGAAGAAGTCTTAAAGATGCCTGATATAACTGCTTAACATAAGAGATGAGGATTAGAGACCAAGAGATTTGCTATGGGTATGAAAATCAGTGACTGGACCAGGAATAAATAAAACAAGTGCCCCTTTTACCACCATGGACAGACATTCACTCATCATGTATAATAATGTATATTGGCTCAATTATAAATACTGTTATTTTGAATCCCCTAAAAAACTTCTTCCATTCCAAGGAATGCCTCAACTTCTCCATTAATCTCCTTTTTATTTCACCACCTGTACAATATACCAATAGAGTATTTCCTGCTAATCAAATGTCTATGTCATACACTACATCATGGACAGAGAAAAACCTAAATTGCAATGGACTCTACCAGTCTGAGGCTGCTTTTCACCAATAGATAAATTTGGGGCAATCAAATGTTGACTTCATATTTGATATTCATATTCAAATCTTTTTTAAATTTTTTAATGTTTTTGTTTTAGAGAAAGAGACAAAGCATTAGCTGAGGAGGGGCAGAGAGAGAGAGGGAGACACAGAATCTGAAGCATGAGCTATCAATCCAAGCTCTAAGCTATCAGCACAGAGCCTGACACGGGGCTTGAACCCATGAACTGTGAGATCATGACCTGAGTCAAAGTTGGATGCTTAACTGACTAAGCCATCTAGGTGCCCCAAATATATTATTAACAACTAATTCTACTAAAATTAATGTGAGCTTCGATTTTTAAATGCATTTTAATAAATATATTAGCTTGTATTGTATTCTGGCATGAGCATTCTGGCAAAAGAAAGCAAGAACTAACCCAAATTAAGGGCTCCTTCCATTAATTTGAGATGTGTCCCAAATATGTAATAAAAAAATTATTTCAAAAAATATACTATCAGTGAAAACCAGCAGAGTGCTCACACAGAGTAATCAATAAACATGTACTTAATGAATAAAATTATTTTTCTAGATAGATGTTAGGGTTTTGATCCCTTTTGCCTGGGGACTTACTGTCCAGTAAAATTAGAATTATTTTATGCACAAAAATAAGTAGGAACACCAAAAGATAAATTATCAGGGCCAGATGTAGATGCATAATACAGACAACAATGCATCATCCAGTAAGTAGTTCAGTGAAAGGAGAAATGTTTGGAAGAGGGTGGGGAAAGGGATGGTTCATATAATTGGACTGGATGTTGTTGCTACAAGAGCAATGTCTGAGAAGAAAGTAAGAATGATTCTGCAATTAAATCCTTTGAAGAGTTGTTTCACTGTCTCCATATACACAGCTTTTGAATGCAATATGTAGGACAGCATACCCAACTGAAGTGCAAAAATCCTTTTCAAAAAACGCATTTTCCTTATTACCCAAGGATCAAATAATAAATAATAATAATAAATGCAGCTTGAGGAGGAAAAGCCACACTCCCATTTATTCTTTTTTTGTGTTTTACCTTAAAAGAAGCTTTGATATTTTTGTACATCAGTCAGCATCCAGCTCATTTCCGTACTGGTGTGTTAACCTTCTCCCTCTGGACACTTGGGATATTAATATTATCCTCTGTAACAATCAGCAGAAGAAATAGAGCATTTACGCAAATACTGCAAATTAGATTAAACTGCAGTTCTGATGTAACCCTGTGACATACAGTTTCTTGCGAATTAAGCCAAATGTACAAGCATTTAATGACTAATCCTTTTAGGTATTTTAATGCCCACATGAAGATTTATTAAGGAGAAAGGGAAAGCATATGCGGTTTTCCGTTAGAGCCTGCCTGCGGGCGGAGGATTGAGCAGATTGGCTTTTTTTAATTAATATTTCAGTTCTTTGTGTTTTGGCGGGCAGGTTGCACGTGGTCCTGGTACTGAACGGACAGCTCCTTTCTCTTAGGCTGTGCGCTGGGGGCTAGAAGTCTATAAGGGCAGTGGCAGACCCTGGAGAGAGAGGAGAGAAAGAGGGCGGGAGAGGAAATCAAGTGCTGACTCCCCCCACCTCTTTCTTTCTTATACCCCACACAGCCATAGGCTTGCCTCCTTCAGAAATTAACCTACTGATCTATATTGGTAAAATTAGTTATACTAGAAGGCTTCTCAGTTCAGCCACAAAAGGGGAGGAGAAAGCTTGTCAGACCCTCCTCCCTCCCCTGGGCTTACTACAAACAACTTTTCTGATGCTAGGAGGAAACCTTTGAAGATAAAGGCAAGTTTGCCTGCATTTTAGGAATCCCTTCTGCAGATGGGAGGATTCTAACTAATGAAATCTCCAGGATCACATTTGTTTTGAATATTATGAAACCTTGTTAAATGAAGTAATACAGGCCTGTGTGTATGTGTATGTATATGTATATGTATATGTATATGTATGTGTATGTATATATGTATATATATATATATATGAGTGTGCATGTATACACAAGTATGCATAGGTATCTATAGAAAGATGGAAATAGATGGACATAGAGCCTGATTAACCAACTTAAAAATATCACTGATCTTGAAAATTTCTTCCATTTATTCCAATTGCATACTGCTTTCAAACAAAATTTGGACTGTGTTTTAAAGTTCATCAGAGTGTGAGAAAAAGATGTAAGGAATTGTGAGCTATTGGTAACCACACATTGCATTAAGTACCTTGAGACATTAAGATGTTTTCATAGAAATATGAGTCAAAATAAAATACATTAGGCATATATCACACATTTTTGTTAAACTAAGACATAGAACATGCATTTCTATTTACATTTCTCCTCATCTGGGAGATATAACTATTGCTCCTTATCTGTAGTTCTCTCCTTCTTCTGAGTGTATAGGAAGATTATACTGTTTCTTTGGCCTGTAGTTAGTCACAGCCACATAACTAGATCTGGCCAATGTGTTTCTGGAACAAAGAACTTGTTTACCTGTGCCAGAACCTCCAGAACCCTCTGCAACCTCCACCTTGTGATAATGCACAGATAAAGATCTCACTAGATGCCTGAGCCTCCATATGGAGGATAGCAGCCTTGGTGGGGTGTCCAAATCCACAATGAAGTGTACATTTGAGCATAATAAACTTCTGTTGTGTTAAGCCACAGAGATTTGGGACCTATTTGTTACCACAGTGCAGCATGTTCTAATCTGACTAATAAATCCTGTAAAGAAAAATAAATAGTAAGCTTCTCTTTTTTTTTTTTTTTAAATTTTTTTTTCAACGTTTATTTATTTTTGGGACAGAGAGAGACAGAGCATGAACGGGGGAGGGGCAGAGAGAGAGGGAGACACAGAATTGGAAACAGGCTCCAGGCTCTGAGCCATCAGCCCAGAGCCCGACGCCGGGCTCGAACTCCCGGAACGCGAGATCGTGACCTGGCTGAAGTCGGACGCTTAACCAACTGCGCCACCCAGGCGCCCCAATAGTAAGCTTCTCTTGCTCAGAATTGCCAATGATTCACTTTTCATGGGACATTATAAACAATTGCTGTTCAACAGAAATAAAATGCAGGTTACATAAGTCATTTTAAGTTTTCCATATTTTAAAAAGAAAAAGGAACAAGTAAATTTCCTTTTAATAATATATTTATCAATATATCAAAATATTATCATTGCAGTCAATACAAAAATTATGAGATATTTAACTTTTCTTTTTCAAATAAGTGTATGAAAATCAAGTGTGTGTTTTATACTTATAGCACATCTCAATTTGGACTAGCTTGATTTCAAATTGCTAATGCCTTTTAGCCAAAAATCACCAAACACACACTTATAGTTGAAGAAAATGGGTTTATAACTTGTATGAACACCATGGGAAGTCGTGGAAACTTTCTACAAAGTGCATTAGAAAAAATTTATAGGATTTTAACTTTGGTTAGGTGATTTCAGGAATGGTGCAAGAAGCAGTGGTTCACACTGGATTGAGTGTTCTCAGAAAGAGGGGGAAACTTTGTGATTAGGGTTCCCGATAAACATTTTACATTGAGGGAAGACTAAAGGCAAAGCTGTAATTAGTAAAGAAGCAGCAGTAACTCACATTAGCCAAGAAAGGAGTATATTGGGTGTTTTCAGGTGTGAACAAATGTTCATGTCTTGTCTATGTTCACATATGATTACAGAGTAGTCTTGTTTTCATCTTCATCTACCATGGTCACAGAGTGGCCCTATGTAATGTTGATGTTCTGTGAGATGGCTTGTGTTCAACAGAACACCAAGACCTGACCGTGAGTTAGGCCAGCCTATAGCTGGCCTAGTGGATAATGCTAGCTCAACTCCTGGATGTCAGAAACTATTTGGGGGTTAGGGGGGTGGTTTAGTTTAGTATAACTTTTTCTCAAAGTGTTTGGATTAGTCTTCTAGGGCTGCCATAACAAAATGTCACAGAGTGGGAGGTTTAAACAACAGAAATTTGTTTTCTTACAGTTCTGGGGGCTAGAGTCCAAGATCAAGGGGTCAGCAGGTTTGGTTTCTCCAGAAGCCTCTCTTCTCAGCTTGCAGATGGCCACCTTCTTGCTGTGTCCTCACATGGTCTTTCCTCTGTGGGTACATATTCCTGGTTTCTCTTCCTTTTATTTGAAGGACATGAGTCATATTGGATTAGGGCCCCACTCTTATGACCTCATACAACCTTAATTACCTCCTTAAAGGCCCCATCTCCAAATATAGTCACATTGGGGATTATGACTTTAATATACGAATTTTGGAGGGAACAATTCAGTCCAAAATGGTACTCGATAGCCACATGTACCTAGGCATAGCACTGTACAGTTACAGACAACTTGAAATTGATTGTGTCTATTTGCTAGAGACACACTGACTAGGGGCATTTCTCAGTAGAATAAAAAAAAATGCAAGTTTCACAGCTAAAAGGAACTCTGGATTTTTTTTTTTTTTGGTCACTCTTTTCATTATGTCCTCTCCCTATAATGTAACATACTGACTTCATGGTAAAGAGTTCTGTAATTAGGTGTTAAGATGACCCTCCCCTCCATCCTTTAACATTTCTCTCTTTTTTTAAGTTTATTTATTTATTTTGAGAGAGAGAGAGAGAGAGAGAGAGAGAGAGAATGAGGGGCAGAGAGAGAAGGAAAGAGAATCCCAAGCAGGCTCCACAGTCAGTACAGACCCCAACTCAGACTCAATCCCATGAACTATGAGATCATGACCTGAGCCAAAATCAAGAGTCAGACATTTAACCAACCGAGTCACCCAGACGCCCCTATCATTTAACATTTCTTGTTTCCAATCAGTGAATCATTTCTGAGAATAGACATTATGGTGTCATAAGAACTTTAACTCTGTCATTCAAAGCCACACAAGTGGCATTCTTCCCAACCTAGCAAGAAACATAAAATAGCCTCTGTCTCATGCTAGATATACCATCTTGGGAAGGGACAAGATGAACTTTCTACACTTATTTCTTAATAGGCCAGTAGTCTTATTTTTCTGTGGAAATATGAGTAAGTTCCGTGTACTATGGAAAATCACAGATTTTGGAGTGATCTTTGGATTGCTGATTTTGAAAAGGGAGAAAAAATGTTAGAATGAACAACTTAAAATCCCAGACCTTTTAAAATAATGCTCTTGGGTTATTTTGGCCACCACAATCTATACAACAATGGTAAATAAACCCATTGCCAAGGTATACAATTTCTGCATCTCAAGGATTTTGAACTTTGCTGTCGACTGTACCTGAGATACACTTGACCTTATAAATGAAAAGTACATTAGAATGAGGTCTCTCTAACATTCTTCATTACTCCTCCTCCTCCATTGCCAGAGTCTAGGTAATTAATGAAAGAGCTTCCTCTTCTAAGTCAAAACTGGATGTGCCAGAGAACAGCATCTACATGTGCTTAGTTTTGTCACCATCTAAATCTTAGCATTCAGGTTGGAACACACTCCTAAAAAGACCTAATGCTGTTTCAACGTGTTTAACTAGGGAAAGAAACCTGTTCTCTTTAACTGCTGGCACATAAATATATGAGAAGTAGATAGTGTTCAATCATACAAAGAACCTTACACTGTATTATTTATCAGAATGTCTGCATTCATTACAGGTATTTCTAATATGTAGTACATATTTAATACATCACAGTCTATATGTGTTTCCAGTCTCTTATACTAGAGAGAAGTCTCAATGCTAGATTTGGTCTCTAATTTTCCAAAAAGGAGGGCTTGAGAGGTGTTATTTTTACATCTGAAGATTTACATTAACCTATACCGTCCCCATTTCACCGAACTTCCTAAAATGGACATTCCAAGACATGACTCATTCCCAGCCAGAGTGGCAGGATATGCCTAAGGGGACAAGATTCCAAGAATCATTAGAGTGGTTGTCTTCCCTTCTGCAGTAACTTCTTCAGTAAAGGTGCTTTATCTGAAGACAGAGAGAGAGAAAGGGAGTGAGTGATTGAGAGCAGGAAAAAATATTAATAGAGGATTACCAAAGGGCAGTAGTGGTGATACGGTGTTTCTGGGATTTCTACTTCCATCCTTTGGAGAGAACATTGGAAGACAGAGGGAATTCAGGAGTATGCTTATAGATCCCCTCAAGGCTGTTCATGATACCAGAATGGAGAATATGCAAAGTTGTCCCTTCTGAATCTAAAATTCAAAAGATAGTGCTCTGACATGGAAATCAGTAGAAATGTTTACATTGAAGACAGAGAAAGCAGAATTTAATGTTGGAAAGGATGGGTCATGGAAGAGAAGCAATACGCTTTATCACTATTAGGATTGATACAAACCCAGGAGAAGGGTTGTTCTACAAGCAAGAAGGTGATTTGCAGAAATAAATCTTACCTAATCATTGTAAAGCACACTAACAATTACAAAGTTGATTCATATATATTTATCCCCATTTAATACAACCTGGCTGTGAAAGACAGCAGAGTGGTTAAGTGACTTGCCTGAAGTCACAGAGCCAGTCAGTGGCAGAATTTACACATCCTTCACCATCCTCCACTGTTCAAAGGGAAATCAAAAGAGATCAGTTCATCCTAACAATTGTGTCTAATGCCCATATGATGCCTATAACCAGAACTGACTTGGGCAGAAGGGGTATTACCTCAGGCCACCAAAAATGACAGGCCAAAGTAGGAAAAAAAATTGTAACGGACTGTCCTGTTAGGTAAGATATGTAATAAAGCAGAACTGTTACAAATTTCTGGACAATGTCCCTGAACATTCCAGGCAGCAGATAGTAGGAAACAAAGGAATAAGGTAAATATGGATGGACCAGGAGTTTCAAAACAAAACTATTCAAGGGTAAGTAAAAGACAGACGTGAGGTCTAAACAGCATGCACAGAGCGTGGAGATTCGGCAAGATTACATAATGAAGTCAAGAAAGTGTAAAGGCAAACACTAGCACAGCCAAGTTGAAGAATAAAGGGCGATTGCACCAGAGATTAAGATAAATAAAATAATAAGGCATTGTTCCAGTACATAAGGAAGAAAAGGTCAATGGAAAAATAAACGGGACCTCTGAGAGGCTTGCTGGGGTAATTGACAGAAGAGGAAGACAAAGCTCTTTTAGTAAAAAAAAAAAAAAAAAAAAAAGAACAGGAGGCCTTGATTGCCTCAAAGCTCCTCAAGGCTACTAACAGGGAGAAGAGGCAGGGGCTTAGGGTCAGCAACCAGACACATCAACAGGGGTCAGTTAGAAGGTAGGTGATGAGGTATTCACTAGGGTGACAAGAACTTGAAGTATTAAAATGGAGAAGCACACACTCTTACAGCCCCCATGTCACTGAGAAGGTGCCCAAGATATGGAAGCAAAAGAGAGACAGAAACCTGTGGACATTGGAAGGAAGGGAGCTAGACCAGAGCACAATCCCATGAGGGAGTGGGAGGCCAGGAGAAAAAGAAGGATGAGGAGAGAAAGAGAAGGGGAAGGGTATGGAGAGGGAGAAGGAAGGAGGGAGGGAAGGGAAGAAAGGGAGAGAAGAAGAAAAAATGAAACTCTAAAATTTAAAAGACCAAAATGTTAATTAAGCCAGGAGCAAATACTGGAAGTAATTAGCCATAAAGGGAAAGGAATTGAGGTGTGGGGGAGGAGGACTGAGCTGTCCCTTCCCTGGATCCTGAGTGAGAGGCTTTGGACTGAGTGGATGCAACTTTCAGCGTTTCAGCTCCAGCCCTGGCCTTGTCACTTGCTTAGCTGTCTGATTCAGCAAAGGGTAGGACCTAATGACCTCCTACAGCTCCCCCCAGCTGGATTTTCTTTGGTGCCATCTGTCCAGGGCTACAAAACCAACTCTAGGGAAGCAAGCGTGCCCTGCTAATAATGTCTTTCTTCAGTTAACCTCCTTAGCAACCCCCATCCTTTCAAATAATAATACCCAACATTTCTTAAGAACTTCCCTGCAGCCAAGGAATATATATATTCCCTTGAGCCTCACAACATCCTGATAAGCTAAGAGTTCATAGTCTTTTTCCCGTTTTACAGGTCAAAAATGAAATAACTGGCTACGGTAGAATAGGGATTGAAGCCCAGACCCTGTGATTGCAGAGGTTACAAGGGGGTCCTGGAATCTAGGGCTGGATCCACAGACAGGTGGACGCCACCGGACCCACCGGGAGCAGGTGCTGCAGTAGACTGTTGGAAACCTCCGGTTGCCTGTGGCCTGGCTCTGGCCGCGTTCAGCAGTTTCGCGGCAGGCTAGCCACCGACTCCCAGAGGTAGGGCCCGCGACAGACAGACCAGTGCAGGCAACAGGCTCTGGACGCCGGGCACACAGTCATCACCAGAGAAGAGAGGGATAGGCTCAGGGAGACTGGATTTGAGGCCTCTGGAGTCCGGAAGACTTCCACTGGAAGACGTCAAGATGGCATGTGTCTGCAAAAAAACAAACAACAACAACAACAAACCAAAAAAAAAAACCAAAAAACCTGGGCCGGGCCTCCAGGTGGGGGATTTCTGTCAGGCATCCAGAAAAGAATGGAGACAAGAGATACAAAGAAGGGAATTTAAAATGTGGAAAAGTTTCAGTACGAACAGCACAGGCCAGAAGATTTAGGGACCCCTTGGCCATTACTCCTACCTTTTCAAGCCTCACTTTGGAGGCTTGCCTACCTGCCGGAGGAGAGAGAGTCGGGCAGTTTCCCTTCTTGCACTTAGACCCCCGTTACCTCAAACAATTGTTAGTACAAGCTATACCTACCTCAGAAGGCTGTTTTCAGGATCAAACGATACAGTGCTTGTAAGCAGCCTGACAATAGTAAGTGCTCAACAAATGCTAATCCTTGCTGTTATTTGTTGTTATTCTTTGCTCTGTGAAAACAAAGCCATAACTATACAAATCCTCCCTACTTGCGCTGTGGGGAGAGGAGTGTTCTCAGGACCAAATGAGTCAATCCTAGTGAAAGTGCTTAGTACAGCAGGGCTCCATACACGACCCTCAAGCCTCAGAAACCCCTTACGCCCTACAAGGTTTAACACTGAAGGAGGCGGGAGAGGACAGAGCGTGGCCCTTCCTTAGCTCACAGGTTTCTTTGCGGAAAGGAGCAAGTTTCCCCAGGGAGAGAGAAGCCTGAGCCGGTGAGCCAGTGAGCCAGTGAGCCGGCTCCCCGCCTCAAAGAGCGCAGCCAGCTCCCCCCCGCGCCCCCCCCCCCCCACGAGAGCGCCGCGCCCTCCCAGGCTCGCGCGGCTGCAGGGGGGTGAGCGCCCTCTGACTCCGCAGGGCTGGCGAAGCTGGTTCTATCGGTGCCCCGGGAGAGGGTGGGCGAGCCCGTGCCATGCCTGGGTGCAACTCGGCAGCTGCTACACAGGGGCGGGCGAGGGGTCTGCCCTCGCAGATGAGGGCCTCAGCTCCAAGTTTCACTGTTATCAAAGACAAGACTTCAGACGAGAGTTCTTCTATTTAATTTTCGACTAATACATTCGCAAGGCTTTTTAATTGCTTGCAAATGCATCTTCTCTATACGATTATGGAATCCGTGTTGCCTGTCGGCTGCAAGGCTAAAACGGAATACAGATCCGCGTTAGGCTTTTGACAAACAGCGCGGAGGGCGGGGTAGGGTCGTGATGGAGGAGGTTTAAAAAAAAAAAAAGGAAAGGAAGAAAAAGGAATTAAAAAAAAAATCAATGACAACCCTTAAACTGAAATGACTGGAGAGTCTGTCAGAAATGTTAATTTCCCCTAAATATCCCAAAGCTCTTTTATAAACTGGTCTGCTTTTTCTCGTTTGGAATTAGGTAACATTTTACGCAAAGTGGCCCTTCTGTTGTTGAAAGTGGAATTGGGGTAGGGGGAGAGAATACCAAGAGAAAGTAGAAAAGTTATCACATAATCACTGGAAAAAGGATGGAGAAACCTTTCCAAAAACATTCAGGGTCAGCATCAGGCTGATAGAAATAGGAAAGACAAGCAATTCGTTCTTGGCTGGGAGCGGGTGTCTGACCTGGAGTCCCTCCCCATAAAGGCCCATGCTGTCCAAACCTTTCCTCTTGAACTATCCTGGCCCTTGTAACTAGGCCAAGTTTTAGTTTCCTGGCTCCTGACTAGAATTTTCCTGGTATTTGGAACACTCTTCTCTCTCCATCTAACATCACTAATGAGGAAAAATGAATGAACCAGGGATTGGGATACTGTGTGGTCGACATTTGCCTTTTAGCTCCCTGAAGGATTGTCCCCACCCGCCTACCGGTAGGCGCAGTAAGTGGGAGAGTAAGTACTGCCGGTAGGAGCAGTAAGTGGGAGAGATTAGAGGATTCACACCGAAAGTGGTCCTTGGATAAGACCTTTCCATTGTCATTAAAATCTTGAGAGATTGTGAAACTTGAACCTTTTCCTCTCCCCCTGATCGTCCCCCCCCCCCCCCCCCCCCCCCCCCCCCCCCGCCACCTGCCCCCGTAGGGTCCTGAGAGCTTCCTCTGTTGGCTCTTAGAGTCCCCAGGCTGAGCTTAGAAGCTTATCCACCCAGGGAGGAGGCATTCAGAGGGCAAGGGACGCAAGAAGAGGTGGAAGGTGCTTGAGCGAGGGTAGAACCAGATACTGCTAGGATAGGACTCAGCAGGGGCCCCTGGCTGGCTCAGTTGGTAGACTATGTGACTCTTGGTCCTGAGTTCCCTGAGTTCAACCCCACATTGGGTGTAGAGCTCACTTAAGAAGAAAGTTAAGGATGCTGAAGTCCTTGGCTGTCTTTGGGCTCTCTAAAAGCTCCTCTGCTCTGGGGCGCCTGGGTGGCGCAGTTGGTTGGGCGTCCGACTTCAGCCAGGTCACGATCTCCCGGCTCGGGAGTTCGAGCCCCGCGTCAGGCTCTGGGCTGATGGCTCAGAGCCTGGAGCCAGTTTCCGATTCTGTGTCTCCCTCTCTCTCTGCCCCTCCCCCGTTCATGCTCTGTCTCTCTCTGTCCCAAAAATAAATAAATAAACGTTGAAAAAAAAATTAAAAAAAAAAAAAAAAAAAAAGCTCCTCTGCTCTTTATGTGCATCCAAAATAAAGAGTGGAAGGAAAGAGGATTGGAAGGGTTAAGAGAGGTACTGATATTCAGATCATACCTCTGGTTTTGCTTTGTGGAAAAAACATCTGCCTACTATATTGCATCTTCAGTGCTCCACTGTTTCCCCATACAATTACCCTTCCAAAGCCAGGGTCTTTGTAATCATGAAAATGATCTCCTATTATGCAAACTCATGTCTGGGTTATGGAACTTCATGCTCCACTGGGGCAGGACATACTAAATTTCATTATTAGATAATGTACACACTTGCTCTGTTAAAGCATAAGTTTAATAGATTCTATCTCATCTCTACCTTCTAAAGAGAAGGAGGGAAAGAAGGAAGGAAGGAAGAGAGAAAAAGGAGAGAGGAAGGAAGATACTCTGGTTGATTTGAATATATCCAAGAAAATAATTTTGGTTAAAAATATCCAAATAATTAGTCTACTCCATTTCACTTAGCATTATGTAGGCAATTTTGTGGGGGAAATCTATTTAGGTAACAGGAAAACACACAAAATCCATTTGGAGGAGCAAAGGAAATCCCAAGTAGGAAAAAGAAGGAAGAGGAGGAGGGGGAAGGGAAAGGAGAAACGCTTGTTTAATAAAGTTAGGGTAGACACTTGTTTGCTAGTAATTGTCCACCAACTTCAAACACACAGTGGGTGGCACATCCTTTCAGTAGAGTTGTTTGGGATTGGATGAAAACTGGGGTGACTTGTATGGTACCAGCCTAGAAGCTCAGGGAGGGACCTAAGTTTCCCATGCCAGCATCTGAATTGTAGGAAACAGTTAATAAACTCTCTTTTCTAGCCCTGGATCCTAACCAAAACAGTAATGATAGATATAAAGATTGCGGATTCCTAAAGCGACTGCGGTAGAACAATCCCTCCTGGAGTGTGGAGCATGGAATCAGAAGGCAGAACAGAAGTGCTGGGTGCTAAGGGAGAGTCTTCAGCTTCTAGGGTGCGGGGCTGGCGGGGTTTCTCCAAGGCTTTTAAGAGCTAGCTCAAGTGGGCGGAAGCCGGCGGGGCCTTGGGCTCAGGCTGGGATGCTCACTACAGGTTTCTCGAGGGAGGGAGCCCCAGGCGATTGTCACCGTGTCTCCAACTTGCCGTGGCCAGTTAATTCAATTACGCGCCCGCTGGAGAATGTGTGGCCAATCGCTCTCCCTGAAAGGGGCAAGGCAGAGAAAGAGGAATTAGCTTTGCTGAAAAGCCCAGCCTTTGGGTCAAGCAGGATGGCACTTATTAATTGCTCAAGACTATTAATTGGATGGGAAGGGAAGATGGGGGGGGGGGGGGGGGGGACTGTCTGACAGAAACAAATCCTGCGCGCGCGCGCGCTCACCGCGCGCGCGCGCACACACACACACACACACACACACCAAGCACAGCCACACACCTGCCTCGATGAGTTTCTTTAGAAAAGGGGCGCGCCGAGCAACCCCAGAGCAGATGGAAGGGAGCGCTGACCAGTATGTGCATATGGTGCGGATGATTTCCCCAACTTTTCTTTCAGGGACAGACAGCTTCTTTTTTTTTTTTTTTTTTTTTTTTTTTTTTGTTGGGATGAGGCGAGAGGGAGCAGTTGGCCAAATGGAGTTTCCCTACAGTTCAGACGCTGGTGTGGGAAGCTGGGACATTGGGTGGAAGGAGAGATTTCAAAGGCAGATGTGGGTCCTGGCAAAGTCGACCCTTTAAAGCTAAGAGACGTACTTTACCCTCCCGGCTTAATTTCCTTCAAATACAAATACAAGTGGTTTTTTGTTTTTTCCTCATTCCGCGTGATCTTTAGTATCCTCTAATTCCACAGGGGTTCAAGAAACACTAAATGAACCCTGGATGCCTTTTGTCTTAGTATCAGGAAGTCACTCGGGAAAACAGAATGGGATAGGGAGTGGAATGGAGAGTTAAGATTGCCAGCGCTTCCGTGATGTCTTGAAGTATCTAGAGGGACGAGACAACTAGAGGTCATTCTGTGGATGTACTCAGCTCGAGGCCAGCTCATTACCAAGAGTAGCAGAGATGCGGGGGCTGCGTGTGGATCTTCTCCCCGACGGAGACAAACACATGGGCCAAACGCGCTGGCACCAGCAGGGCCGAGCAGGCGGTCCCCAGTCCCGAGCCTTCTCGTTGTTCCCAGGGGAGAAGGTTTTACGTCTGCTGCCTGGACCTAAGCCGGGGAAAGAAGGTCCCTTCGCCTTGAATGAAGACGTATCTGACAGTAGGGGAGTTGGGGGAGGGGGTTGCGGCTCTTCTGAGAAGGGGCCATCCTTTTCCAGTTCAGTTAGGACCCACAGGGAAACCAACATCATCCAACAAGAAAAGCCAGTCTGGCAATTCCCAAGATAACCTTCGGGCTCTACACGTTGGGGCGGGGGCGGATGTTGTGCCTTCTCAGAGGTGGGGGTGCCTGGGATTAGGTCGTGGGGGCAGGCCCTAACTCCCACAGACTGTTATTTATGTCGTCTGTGGGTGGAATATAGAGGCCTCACTCAGTCCTGGCAAACAAAAGATTCCGCTGCAAGCATTTTGGGATTCAGCCCCTCAGTGCCAAGGACACTCATCTTACACGCTCCTACTTAAAGATCAAGTTGACCATTCTTTCTTTTCATCTTCATTGGGCTCTCATTCTCCTGACTTCATTAGACCAAAATATGGAATTTCAAGAAGTTGGGGGTGGGGGAGGGGACGCTTGCACACCTTGAAAAAGGGAGCAAGTGTTGGCTGCTGACCCTTGTGCAGGGCTGAAGCATCACGGATCTCCATTTCAGACAGTGCATTTCAATTCTTGTCATGTGCCTTTGTCCATTTATATAAAGCAAAGAGCGCTGAGTGACAGCCCCAGTTAGCCTGCATGAGCAGATCCTAATAAACCCTCCCAAACCCCGACCTAAAAAAAAAAAAAAAAAAAAAAAAAAAAGCCACATGCCTGTTTGCCTGCGGCTTATTATTAAGACACCTTCTCAGCTTAAACACTTAAAAGCTAACCAAATGAAATGGCAATTAAGACTAAATTACCCCTTCTATCTCTGAGATGAGTCCATAGGGCCAGCCAGTTCTTATGAGATAGCCAGGGTTGGAGAGGGGACCTTGCAAAGCCTCAGTATTGCGGGCATGTGGCCACCACTAGCCCCTCCAAGTGCTAGAACACCTGGTGCAGGAAACTGAATTTTGAATGAAGTAAAGCTCAAATACTGTTTGAAAGTCAAGAAATCCACCAGAGAGACAGAGATAGGTGTGCACTGCCTCCTGTCCTCTCTGTAAAATATAACTTCGAAACATTTGAGGGTTATTTTGGGGTAATAGTGTTCAAATACCTGGTGTCACTGCTAAATGGTCTGCTACCCTCAACCCCCAACCAGCCCTGTCTCTGAAAGGGAAGAAGGAAAACACAAAAGAGGGGGGAAATGGGTTGGGTTGGGGAGTGAAAGACAACGTTTTACCTAAATGTAGAATCTTGTCACACGTCTTTATTCTCTCTTATTTTTCTTAAATATATTGCCAGTTACACCATTTCTTTATGATGAAAACTTGGGGCTGTCCACCGTGCCTATTTATTTTAAAAGCTGCTGAAAGTGTAAGCTACCGCAGGGTGTTGCCTTTCAAAAAAGGAAAAAGAACCCAAATTCGATGTAAATATGGAAAGAGCAGTATTGTTTCCACTTGGGCAAAGGCAGTCACCCCAATCTGGGTGAAATTGATTTGGGTGCTTGTTGGAAAAAGCAGCTTTCAGCATCTAGAAAGTGGAACCAATAGGAATGAACACTTACTCATGTAAAAGGAAGCTTTAATTAATATATATTTCTATCCCTAATATACACATATCGAGGCTAGATCTTTATCTTCCCAATAAAATGTGTGCAAATGCTCTCTGTAGAGATGAGTCCCCACCTCGGTCGGTATAGAAAAGCATGATAAAGGTTGGAAAAAATGGATAAAAATGTTGAAAGAACCTCCAGTTCCTTATTAGGCGAAGATACAATATTTATTCCTTGTCTCCTGGGATAAATCTCTTCTGCCTATTGTCCTCCCAGTTCTCAGTGCTGATGCTTAATTTTCAAAACTTCTATATTACCAAGGGACCTACGACATCAGCCAAAGAAATACTCAGCAAGTACAAAATCTGTTCCAGGGAGCTGCTTTTGTGCAGAGGGAAAATTTTGTTCCTACAGGTTTTTAAGTTGGTACGAGGCAAGGAGCTATCTGATCCGGGCAAAGCCATTACAATTTAGATCTCTATCTATAGAACATTTTTTTTCCTTAAAAAAAAATTGGAAAATACAAGAAGTTTGGATTTTTTTCCCGATTCTTTTTTTGGAGGGGGAAATTGCATCGTAAGCTTTCGGAGAAACCCAACATGTCAACTACCTTTCCGGGACTAGTCCACGATGCCGAGGTATTATTACTTTTTTTTTTTTTTTTTTTTGAGCGCGCGTGTGTGTGGCAGCGGCTGCGGCGGTGGCGGCGGCGGTGGCAGCTTTCCCTGTCTCTAATCTATATTGGACCGTTACATTTAATTATAATCTGGCTTTCGGGGGAAGTTAAGGAAGGAAAGGGGAGAAAGTTCGTTATGACATCTGTCGCCAGGAAGGGCAACTCTCTGCCACGTTAAGAAACATTTGCCATAATGAGGGGGGAAACATAATCCTAATAATAAAGAAGGGGGGGTGAGGAGAAACAGATAGAGATGGAAAAAGGATAGTCAGAAAGGCAAAGTAAAGAGACTGATGGGGGGGGGCGGTAGGTGGACAAGGGGGGTGGGGAACAACGCACCCCTTTTGGAATGGGCTTATTCTAGGAAAGTGTAGCAGAAAGAGGGGGGTCGGATTCCTTGCCCCAAATGGTTAAGGAAATGAGCAAGTTGAACGATTTGCACAGACTGGATTTTGTAAATATATGGATAATGATTTTGAGCAGCTCTGGCGGAACATCGCAGCATGGACAGCCGCGGAATGTCGGTGTTGGGATCTGGCTGCGGCGGCCAGGCGCCGGCCCGCGCTCCGTGCGTGTGGACTCCGGTTCTGCTCCCCGTGGCCCCGGAGTCAGTCGCAAACCTGGCTCCCGACGCCCAGCTCCCTGTGCAAGTTAGGCACGGGCTCTGTGTGTGCGCGCGCGTGTGTGTGTGTGTGTGCGTGTGTGTGTGGTGTCACCCGCACCTATATAGGGTGGGGGATTTTTTTCCGCCCTCTCGACTGTGAGGACGAGGCCGCCCACCCCCAGTTCGCCTGCTCGCAAAGGCTCTTTGGCAAAGGCGCTGAGCCGGGGTTGCGGCTCGGCCCCAGCCCTGCGTGCTTGCTCTCCTTGGAGAGCCAGAGAAAGCTCCTGGCTCCGGGAGAGCGGCGCCTCGGTTGCAAAATGACAAACCTCAAGTTTTTCTGCTCTCCCTTTTCCCCCTCTTCCTTCCAGATACGTCACGACGGATCAAACAGCTACCGTTTGATGCAGCTTGGCTGTCTGGAGTCCGTAGCCAATTCCACTGTCGCCTATTCCTCCTCCTCTCCTTTAACTTACTCCACCACCGGCACAGAGTTTGCGTCCCCCTACTTCTCCACTAACCACCAGTATACCCCGCTCCACCACCAGTCCTTCCATTACGAATTTCAGCACAGCCACCCGGCCGTCACCCCCGACGCCTACTCTCTGAACTCGCTCCACCACTCTCAACAGTACTACCAGCAGATCCACCACGGGGAGCCCACCGACTTTATTAACCTGCACAATGCGCGGGCGCTCAAGTCGTCCTGCCTGGACGAGCAGAGGCGGGAGCTGGGCTGCCTCGATGCCTACCGCCGCCACGACCTGTCCCTCATGAGCCATGGCTCTCAGTATGGAATGCATCCAGATCAAAGACTCCTGCCAGGGCCCAGCCTGGGGCTGGCCGCCGCGGGAGCAGACGACTTGCAGGTAAATAAGCATGCAGCGAATTTGTCTGCGCCCTCCCCTCCTCGCCCTCCCCCTCCCGCTCCGTTAAAGCTCTGACTGTAAGCTGTCTCGCCTCGCCCGGCCTCTCCTCGCCTCTCTCCTCTCCTCTCCTCTCCTCTCCTCTCCTCTCCTCTCCTCTCCTCTCCTCTCCTCTCCTCTCCTCTCTCTGTCTCTCCGTCTCTCTCTCTCTCTCTGACACACACATACACACACACACACACACACACACACACTCTCACACCCCACTTATGGAAAGTTATCAAAACAATTAGAGGAGGCGTGTGCCATTCTGTCACTCTCATTGGATCAAGGCATTTCACCTGGACGCCCGGGAGTCTGGCTAGCTGCGGGCCCCCACTTTCGGTCGGTCTGCACCGAAGTCGGTTGTGAAGCCTCATTTCTGTCCCTGAGGGGATGGGATGGAGGAGACCGCGGTGGCTGGTTGAGCCATCGGGACTCAGAGTAAGACCCGATAAGTTGATGACCAATCGCACCCTCAGTCTCTGCACTTTGCTGGGTCTACCCCCGTGTGCCAGGTGTTTATCCCAGACTGAGCTTATGGGGAACTTATTAAGAATTGGGGAACTGGTTTGTTCTGGCGACTTTGTTGAGCTCTAGCAAAAGTTTCCCCGAATATACTAGATTGCTGTGGAAAGTAAAGAATCGCAAATGCAACTCTCAAAATTTTACCCCAAGGAAAAAAATCTGCACAACGCCGTTTACCAGGTTGTGGACTTGAGCGTAATTCTCTCTAAGAAGCCCTCCCCCCCACCCCCAACCACCACCCAGTTGGGTAATTCACAAACTTTATTTTTCTCACCAGGTTATTAACTTTTACATAAGATGCAACTCCTTAAAAAGAAGGAAATGAAGAAATAAAGGAAAAGAGAGAAGGGAAAAAGGGGGGGGGAGGAAAGGAGAAACAGGAGGGAAGAGAGAAAGAGTGAAAAAGAGAGAGGAAAGAAAGACCGAAGGGAGGAAGAGAGGGAGGGAGGGAGGGAGAAATACAGATACTGTGGAGGCCATCAATCAGATGTATCTGTCTCCTACTTTCTTCCTCAATGTATTTTTGCACATTCTTTGCCAACAATAGAATTTATAATTTTGCAGACATATGCCCCCAGCCATATTTCAAGCAAATAAACCCACAAATATCTAAAAAAGAACTTAGAAGACATGAATTTGTATCTTCTTTTGGCTGAAAGAGGAGCCGTAGATGAGTCCCTACTTTTTCAGTCCGCACAAAGGGGGCCAGCTTCTCCACAGCCTCCACAACGAAAGGGAAGATACGGGAAGAGCACAAATTGGAGACGTAAGAGATCCCTTGTTGCGCACAGAAAATCTTTTCCCTTCATTTACCTCCGACCAAGGGATTATTTTGAAATTAAAGTGAAAGCCCTTACAGTCCCAACAAAGAACCATAGGTGCAAGATCGGCACACGAGAAAAGAGATTTGGCTCCATAAACCTTGACTTTCTCCACTTATATACACAAAATAATTTTATACACTCAGAACATTTTTACATTTTTCACAAGGATCCCCTTATGTCTCGAGGGGAAAAAAATCTGCCATTCAATGCTTAGCTCAACTAAAACCTATTTACTCCTTTTAATAGCCGCGTCTGCTGCTGATTTTTTTGTATCTGTACAAATTTTTTTTCTGTGCTAGGCACAAAGCCGGGCATTTTTCAAAAGAGGGGATTAGAACATTTGCAAGCACCAGACAAAGAGCGAATCCCGTGCAAAAGAACACCGTAGTTTATCCAATTTTCGACTTAGTGCCATTCAACTGGTCATTTATGCAATGTCATCCGACCAAACAACATGTTTTACTTATGAGGGGGAAAAGTTTGTTAAGTGTAGAGACCAAGATTCGTTTCTTCTAAGGAAATAAACATCTTAACAGTGTGCCAGAGAATGGGAGAGAAAGCGGTTCACTCCCTTGGAGAGCTTCAAGGCCCTTTACCTTCTACATTTCAGATATTTCGAGACCCTTTTTTAAGTCTATATCTTTTTTATATTCTTGGTTTCCTCTTTTCAGTTTATTGCTCATACTGAGGGATATACTCCAAGATACTAAAAGAATTTGAGGAGTATGATATATGACATATTTATGTATCTATGTCTATAGACACATCTATATATGTATATACCATTGTTATGTATGTAGATACATGCCATATATATATATATATATATATATATATATATATATATATATGAAGCAAGTTGTAAATCTGGCAAGTTATTTTCTTCCACTCCTCCTGGACGTAGTTGGCAGAATGAAAAAGAAAGAGAAAAAAAGTAATAGCTACTTTTAAAAAGAGAAATAGGGAGGGGATGTGTGGGAGAAACCCGTCTCTCTCCTTTTATTTCTTCCTTTTTAAAACATTCATCAGCATATGCCTCATTTCAAATGCAACAAATGTAAATATACTTTTCCCTGCACAGAATTTTAAGTGAAAGTCCAATGGTTTGGAGGGCGGTCTAAGTCTGCCTAACAGATGCAAACAGTCTTGTGGCTTCAGTTCCATCTTTGAGTCCCCTAAAAAGATTTGCTATGGCCAACAAAGGAAACTGTCACACCTTTTCCCATCACTGCTTTAATTTATGCTCAGTCTCCAAGTTTTTTTTTTCATATTGATTTGATAATCACTTTAAGGCAGAACATTTAAAATAAGAAAGAGCTCGTGAGTAGGTTGAAAAGGGGGGTCTTACAGGCCTGCCTCAATATGGTGAAAATGGGGAAGCGAAAGGGAGCCAGGGCTGTAAAGGTTGTTTTGTAAAGTGGGTTTTTATTATGCACCGACTCTCTCCGCATTTACTTAACTCTTCACGGGCTGTTGGGTAGGTTAACACCCTTCAAGGCCTCTTTCATGTCCAATACCTCGTTTGTTTGTAAAGGAAAATGAGCCTTTAACACATTTCAACTCAGGAGAAAAAAGACAGAGAGAGAAATTTTTTATTTTTCTTAATAAAAAATCAGCAAACCCTTTCCTTCTTCCCAGCTCAAATGATCCCTCAATCCATTAGGAGCCTGAAGACCTACAGTGAGTGAACCTGAAGGTATTTCCTCTCTAAGGCATATTTTGGGTAGGATACTCCTACTCTGTGGTAAAGCAGAACCAACATCAGATATCTTGAAGCCTGCACTTGAAATGGCTCCTCTGAGCTCCCAAGAAACCCACAGTGCCAGACTTGACACTTTCAGTGTAATTTGCTCCACGCAGAAAGTGCTGTGGAAACTGTCTGTATATATGCTATGTGCCTTGATGGGGACTCAAAGGGCTTCTCATTCCCTTATGCCAAGATGAAAGGCACTCAGGTGCTTTGAAGTGCAATATTGTATGGTGCTGCAAAATGCATACCTTAAGATTTATACAACTTTTAGATTGTGGTTTTTCTGGCACTTTTTTCCCCCTTGAAATCACGTGTGCTGCCAAACTTGCTCCAGCTCAATGGTTGCTTTTAAATGTCTACTACAGGGTTATTGGGATATGGGGGTTCAAGGAATGGGGCAGATTGAAAGACTTAACTCATGTGTTCACACCTATTAGTATCTATTTGAGTGCTTTTATTTCTTTTTCTTTTATTAAGGGCTCCGTGGAAGCCCAGTGTGGGCTTGTTCTCAATGGTCAAGGTGGAGTGATAAGAAGAGGTAAGTGACATGTTAAAATGAAACATTCTTCTCTCATCTGATACTTTGTTTTGAAGATCTGGTGGTGCTTGTAACCACCAGACACTTGTCTGATGATTAAGAAAACAATTACTCTTGGTCAATTACTTTTGTCCAACACAGGCATAGTCCCCTTCTCCATTGAAGCTTGGATCTAGCCTCTTCCCAAAAGACCTACAAAAGAAGAGATTTGCTGTTTCTCATGGAACAATGACAGAATCAAAGTTAGAAGGGGGAAAAAAGAAAAAAAGAAAAGAAAGGGAAAAAATCCTTGTCACACCTCCTTTCCCCATCACCACATCCTCAAGCAGAATTTCTGGTCTCTTTTAGCCCCAAATGTGCCAGCCACCGCCTGGGTGATTGAGGTGATGGTGTTAGCTTGAGGCTTTGAAGGATACTGTGAAAGGCTAGATTCGTTGAGGCTTCAGGGAAGGCTAATGAAACACCAATATTGTAGCTGCCCTTATTTTTCTAAGTGTCCAGAACATTTCTTTCTTTAAGGGAGGTGGGAGGAGGAGGTGGTGTTAACTGTACCGGATAAAGCTTTCTTGTTCCCATCTGTTGAGGAAAACATCTGAATCCAGAGTTACCCATGGAATCGGAAGGTGGTGGTGGGGGGGGGGGAGGCCAGAGTTGGGAGCTGTTGATTTTGGCTCAGACACTGAAGGGGGCTGCATCTCAGATGTTCCATTCTGACAAAAGGTTTTGAACTATGGCATTTTAAGGGCCTCAAGGCAGTGCAGATTTTGCTGGCCTCCCCACTTAACTGTACCCAGAGCCTCTGAAGCTCATTTTCCCAGCAAGCTGAGTAACCCGAGGAGCACACAAGGCAAGGGGACCAGCTGTTATCCCAACTTCATACGAATTAATAAGATGTGGCCTATTCACCAGGACTAATTCCAGCTCCAGGGTCACAGTTGTCTTTAGTAACTGAACTGCTAAAGACTGAGTCACTTCTGATGGCACCAAATAAACGTCCTTCAGTCCCTGTCCATCTCTTTCAAAGCTTGTTGAAAGATTCCAGTGCTTTTCCAAAGAAAGCAATGGATTCTTTCATGTTTAAACGGCAGGCTTTAGAACCCAATGTCCAATGTGAAATTCCATTTAAATTGAGGAAGAAAGATTGCTTTTTTTTTTGGAACTTGACGATTGTCATAGTGGGTACTTGGAACTTCCATTAAATGCAAAATAGCCATTCAACTCTGTTGTTTCACCCCATAGAGGTTTTTCAAAAAATTACTAGTGTTGCTCGATGAGGAGTTCTTAAAATGAGCAGTATTATGCTTATCAGCCAGGCTAATATTCAGCCATATTGAAGTGACATGAAATAGGCCCAGACTAGAGAAAATTGAAATGAAATACACATACTGTTGAAGGGAGGGATTAAAAATGCACGATGAAAGAGGGGTCAGGTGAGGTGTGCTGATCTGGGTCTGTTGGGGCGGTCACACTAAAGGTGAGGCTGAACACTGAGGGCGCATGGAGATGTCGGTGGTGCTGAAGGACAGCGCCACTAATTAGCGCCCAGAGCCGGCTCCTCCCAGAGTCCGGCTGGCGCTACTGCGGTCGACGCGTTCAGTTCCGCACTTGTTCCAAGATCACCTTCTCAAATGCCTGGAAATTGCATCAGATCTTACAATAGCTGCCAGAGGATGGGAATTATTTGAGATCGAGGGCGGGAGCTGGAAGGGAGGTGGCTGTGTAATTAGTTGAATTTTTGGAGAGAGATTTAAGGGACACCTCCGCAGCATGCCCCAAAGAAAGGTCAACGCTTTTGGGTAACTATAAAATGAGAACTGCGGTCCGGTCCTATTACAGGCACATAAATGGTCTTCCTTAGGTGATGTTTTATTGTTGTTGTAGAATTTGGTGTCACTCCGTATCACCTGAAAATCAGGTGGAGCCTGCTATTTTAAATCAAATATTGATCTTTTAGGAGAATAGCATGGCTTCAAAGAGGAAGAGGAGGTAACTTGGGGTTTCTGTCTGTATTGTGTGACTAAACCCTAGTCCTCCCTCCCTCAACCCCTGCGAAGGAATTTAGAATTTAGCTGCTGAGTTTATTCCATTTCCACAGTTTAAGAGAAAAGCCAGTTAAATTGGTTGAGCCCAGGAGACCAAGTGTGTGTCTGTGTGCGTGTGTTACTCTGAAACAATCAATGTTCATGACAATTTACAAATGGATAGCAAGGAAGTTTTGCCTAAAGGTTGTGTACATCGTGCTGGATCCCACACAGCCCTAAATCTCAGGACTCCCCATTTTTGAAGAAAAGTTAAGGAAGCCCCTTCTCTCTGTTGTCATGGTAGTGCATTGGATTCTTAATATAAACAACTCAAGTCACCTTTGTTCAAAAATCAGGAGGACACTAAGTCAAGCGCTCTGCCATATTCTGTAATGGTTTTGTTTAGATAGGAATGCCTGTTTCTCTTTTAATCCATACTTTCGAGGTGACTCTCCACAGGAAACATGATTTCTTGAAAAGCACAACTTTTTGCCATTTTTCCTCCCCTGCTAAGTTCTCTGATAAACTTACATTTCTGACAATTTCCAGAATTTACTGTGGGAGGAACAAAACAGATTTCATTTCCAAAGACTCCTAAGTGCTCTTCTAGAAGAAAGATCCCTAAGTGCCCCACATGAGTTCACCAGGGAGAGATTGTCCTGGTTTGCTGTGTGTGTGTGTGTGTGTGTGTGTGTGTGTGTGTGTGTGTGTGTGTTGGAGGACGGAAGAGCACTCAGTTCTTTAAATTTGGCCACTTCTATTAGCAAAGAACAAAATACCATTTCTCTGACTCACTTCAGTAAGTGGTAGTTACATTGTTTTTGCCTATAATGAAGGCCGGATAGTCAAAGAAAGCCCGGAAGAGGGGCACCAACGAGGTAATTACCACCTAGATAAAATATTTGCCACCGCCTCGGAGGTGCCGCTCCCGCACGCTCATTCTCGCTTAATGGTGTGCGCGATTTTGCCCGCAGCTCCGCTACTCCAACCATCAGAACCAATAATCTTTACTTTACCCTGTGCTTGAGTATCGATAGCTTCTCTCGCCTCCGGCTTGGGCTTTGATATGTTAATATTTCTGAGTAGCAAATTCTGCAGAGATCATATTAATGTTGTACGTACAGAGTGGGGCTTTGCCTTCGTTGAATATTCAGATACTGGGTTTCAAAAGGCATCTTGAAGAAATGAGGCTTCTATTTACAGGAGTCGTCTGTGTTTTTAATCATTAAAAAGAAAGGAAAGCCCACTCTTCTTTTCCCCAAGAATCTTCTGAGGCTCCCTCATGGCCCCCTCCCCTTTGTCAGGTGCTGGTCCCTTTCATTTCTTGCTCTGAGAATTTAATAGTAGGAGAACAATGTTGATGATGACGACGACTATGATGATGATGCTAATAATGAGTGGATACAGATTGGAATCGAGGGGTTAGGGGTTCAATTGGGTAGGGGGCTATGGCCTTGAGAAGAGGATGGAGGGGAGATGAGAAGACCCAGCTTTCCCATATTTGGGTGGAAAGTGACATTTTGGCCCTGGTCTTTTTTGAGAAATCAGGATGGCAAACTCAAAAAAAAAAAAAAGGAAGAAAGAAAAAAATGAAAAAAAGTGAAGAGGGGGAAGCGCCCTTGTTTCGCTTTGTGATCACTCTGCCTTGCAGCCCCAGGCTAATTTCAGACGCTTAAATACCGCCATAGCCTCTGGGCCACGCGGAGAGGGAGCGGACCAGGCCACGGGCAGGCAGGAGCGCTTTCTGGATTGCCCGTGGCTACACAAAATACAAACTACTTTGAATCAAAACATTTTTGGGGAATTAATATGATCTGAACTCTGCACGTTTTAAGAGAGCTGGAGTTTGTCAGATCGCTTAGAGGTGACTGGCACGCCAAGGAGGAGGCAGTTACGCTGTGGTACAAACATTGTCAGATCTGATTTAATTTTTTAAAAATGCTTCTGTGAAATGGAGTTTAGCATCAATCACCCAGCCTGCCAATAATGGGGTAGATGAACCTGCCTGCTGTCCCCTTCTACAGACCCCTGCCCCCCCCCCCACCTGGCTGCCCACAGTCTGCCTGGGCCAAGAGGATGAGCTGCTTCTGCTCCTTCAGTTTTGTGAGAGCCCTGAGCTTTGGAACTCGACTTTGGAAGAGCCAAAGGCTCTTTCAGCAGCTCCCAAAACGCGTTAAGATTGGAGTGGGGTGGAAAGCCTTGTTTCTCTTTTGTCAGAACCCCCAGAATCTCTCTTTATGAGAATCGCCCAAACTCATCTCTACAGCTCATCCATTTTGAAAATAGAGCCAGAAACACACCTGGAGCCTTGCCTGCCTCTTTAGTCCCCAAATACAGACGTTGGAGAGTCGAAATCCAGTCTCCTTTATATGAAGTCTAAAACTCATATAGTAAAGGGTCTATAGGCATGGTTTCTTGGAAATCTTTTTTTGCTGGCAAGGGGAGATCTTTTTCCATAGCCTACTGTCTTCTCTCTAATTTCTTTATTGCTTTGAAAATCACCAAAAGCCAGAGCACTCCCTGCATTGGGAAATGGGGATTAATTCTCTCTCTCTCTCTCTCTCTCTCTCTCTCTCTCTCACACACACACACACACACACACACTCACACAGCCACATTAAACCAGTAGGTCTCCCCGCTCAGACATCCCTTTCTTTTGTTCTGCCTCGAATCTGCACGGCAAGAAGCGCTTTCAAACCTGGTAATCCATTTATACCTGTAAGGGTATATCCTTCCCTGAAATAGGGCAGTTAGCAGCTGATGCCTCATCTGAGGCCTATTTGATTGCAATTAAACCACTATCCCTTTGCCGTTTGATTACAATTAATATCTGCTGTGGGAGGAGAGGAGCGAGGAGGGTATTACACCAGGGATTTGGGATTGAGAAGGGTGAGGGGCTAGAGAGGAAGCAGCGGAGAATGATCCTACCCCACCCAGCTTCCACGCGCACCTCGCAGAAATGCACCCGCAGAACAAACAGGGACAGGAAACTCCTATAATCGCTTACACATTTTTAATGTGTCAGAAAAAACGAGCGATCACTGGAGATGAAGAAGGGGAGAAAAAAAATCCCTGCCGTTTGTATTTCTTTCATTTGAATTGTAAACATCTGTTTGGCTGTAAGGCGAACAGAACATTTATTTTGCTCTCAAGATTTGGTCTAATTATGTCAACACCGAAGCGGCAGGGAGTGGGGCGGCGCTGCGGCTTTGGAGAGGCTGAGCGCAGGGGCCCCGCGCCCAGAAGCCAGCCAGGAAGTATTGATCGCACCTGGAGAGCGCACAGGGCCTCTAGCCATCAGCAGCTCTGTTCTTAGAGAGGAAGGCACCCAGAGGGGGCGCGTGGCTTAGAGGCAGCTTTGGGGGCGCCAGGAGAGCCACAGTTCCTTGGAGACTGCCGAGCCTGTTTCCTCTGCCCTAATTGCCTTGGATGAGGAGGGAAAAAGCGCATTCAGACCTCAGCCTTTCTCTCCGATAGCCTGGCAAAAGGTGGGTGGGGGTCTTGTTGCGCTGCACAGGTAGCGCCCTGAGACGCGGTAGTTGTTTGACACAGTGGTGGAGTTGGGTGGGCTTTACTTAGGTTGCGGAGCACATGTGCATCCATTTCCTGTTGCACCTCCTGACGAGCTGGGGAAATAAGTTGAGCAGGCGTGAACATCCCCATTTTTCAGATGGACAGATCAAGGCCCAGAGTTGTTACTCATCTAAGGTTGCATGGGTCGCTTGTTGGCCAACCTCTTACTTGCAGCCCCGTACTTTTTCCACTCCCCCCACGCGGTGCTTGCACACACAGGGCCAGAGGTCTCCAGGCATACCAGGAATGGCGCAGCCCAACCCCGTTTTTCTTCTTGCCTCATGGGATCTAACAAGGTCTGGCAGCCGAAGAATCTGTGTCTGTGTGTCTCATGCCTGGTTTTGTCCCCAGCACAGTAATTCTTTGGCTGACTTCCCTGTAGCTGTGGCAAAGTTATCCCTTTTATGATAGTCATGTTCTAGACAAGTGACCTTAAATAGATAGTCCCTGATTTCTTATGCTGTTTCTATAGCTACAGATCTGAGTTTGAGCATCACTGGAAATAGGAAGCCCCATCTCCAAATTTCAATTTTAAAAATAGTGTCCTCCATGGAAGTATTGCTTCTGTGCACTATGAATGGAAAAGAGATGTACTCTAGAGAAGTTCTGCATGAATACCTTGGTTGTGGCACCAGAGACACCTCTAACTGGAGTGCTGGATCTAGAATGAATGTTACATCATTTCAATAAGAGCTGACATGCAACACAGGCACCATGAGGAACTTCAACTGGTAATACTGGGGATGAATACTGTAAATGGCTTGGTATGGTTGACTCTCATGTCTTTCCTCTGAAATCTCATCATTGCTATCTGTAGTCTGGATCTCCAGAATGAAACCCCACCTCCTTGGCTCTTCATTCTAAATGCAAACATCTGTTATGTTGACCTATCACCCTTTTCTTCCTCCCCCCCTCCCCAAATAAACCACTGGGAAGAAAGATAGCAGGTTCCCCATGCTGCTGTAAACTCTACAAGTTGCCAAGTCTTTAGCCAGGACGAGAGAGTTCCCCAAGGCTGCAGCAATGCCAACTATCAAAGCAACAGAAATTCCCTTTAAAGATGCTGTGACATAAAAAATAAAAGACTCTAGAGTTGATGGCTAATCCTGAATACAAAATAAATCCTCCAGGCAGTTTGTGTGTGCATAAAGAATACTCTTAATATGCAGGCTGTGTAACTTACCTAATAAATGCTTATTTGAGCATAAGCCAGAAGCCCAACCTGGGCTGGATGCAGGAGAGAAAGACCCAGAGCCCAGGAAGATAGCACTTGGCCACATAGCAGATCTAGTGACTTCTCTGGGAGCAGCTGGCTTTCAGTGCATGGGGTTCATTTTGCTAAAAGGGGGTGATTTTCCAAGTGGAGAAAGCCTGATTTAACTTTTTTTTTTTTTTAAAAAAACAATCTTTTAGAGTCTTCTGCATCTCCCTAAAATAGGTTTCTAACCCACTGTAGACTAGTAAAGATAGGAAAGGTCTAAAATTTTGTCCTTCTTTTCCCTTGACCGGCTGGGAAAGTAACACATGCACAAACACTCTTCTCTCATAATTGACTTGAGACCTATTGGGTGAGATTCCTTGTGTCCTCAGTTGTGTATTGGCTATTTTACAAGAGGAGGGGGTTTATGTAAGAATGTAAATTTACTTATGATTCCATGACCATGGGTGGAGGCCTATTTTTGGGAGAGAGCTCTGTGAATTTTGAATGTAGATATTATGATTTCTTAATATTTTTTGCTTTGGGTGACCTCATAATGGCCTAAATTCTTAACTTTTGGGGATCCTGATTCTCACAGTATGATGCTAAAAGCCAGCTTCATTGATATCCTGTTCATCTCAACATTTGAGAAGTCACTTAAGAGTTTGTTTGTAAAATGCATTTTGCATCTATAGGTATAAAAGGAGAGAGCATCAATGAAAGGATGATGGTAGTTTTGGGACCCAAAATCTGGGGATAATAATGATGACGATGACTAGTTTTAAAAATTCTATATGACAGGGGCAGCTGGCTGGCTCAGTTAGCAGAGCAATCAACTCTTTATCTCAGGGTTATGAGTTCGAGCCCTGCGTTGGGTGTAGAGACTACTTAAAAATGAAATATTTAAAAAATAAATAAAATAAAATTCTCTATGACAATGCAAAGTGGGGAAACACAGGTGAGTTTGTGTTTCGAGCTCCTGAGACAAACATTTGCATGATTTCCAATATGTTGACCACAAGGTTAATGCCAGGAAAAGGACTTTGTGTGTATATATGTATATATGCATTTTGAGAGAGAGAGAGCATGCTATGGGGAGGGGCAGAGAGAGAGAGAGAGAGAGGGGGAGAGAAAGAATCCCAAGCAGGTTCCGAGCTATCAGAGTGGAGCCCGACATGGGGCTCAGTGTCACAACCATGAGATCCTGACCTGAGCAGAAATCAAGAGTTGGACGCTTAATTGACTGAGTCACCCAGGTGCCTCCAGGAAAAGGATTTCAATTTGACAGTTAAGACTGTGATCTCTCAGATTTCAAACTAAGGACCAGCTTCCAGGCACTAGCATTGGAAATTTAGCCAAGCATACAGGACTCATTTCCCAGTCTGGAGAGGTCTGGCTACTTTAATATTCTCAATATCCTGTCTTCTGTGAGGGGTCATTAAGAATGATCACCAGCCTCAGAATGCTTAAGGAGAAAGACATTGATCCCAGTACTCTCAGGGGAAGCTTGGATGACAATAAGACGACCTGGAAGAATTCCAGGTAGTACAAAGGTAGAAACACTTTAAGAGTAGGGTAAAGTTAACTTGTTCTCTGCACCCAGGTCCAGGACCCCTTTGCCTTTTTAAACATCCTCCCAGGTTTCTTAGCCACTGTGCTCAGAGAACACACCCAAATCTGAATGCCAGAGACTCTAGCAACACAGCATTTCACCTGAGCAGCTTAGTAAAGGAGGTGAGGACCTGTGTAGGAGGCAAGTGGTGAGTCCTGGACCAGGTCTTCTCAAACCTTAACATGCACGTTAACCACCTGGGGATCTTGTTAAAATACAGATTCTGACTCAGAAGGTCTGGAGTTGGGCCTGAGAGTGTGCATTTCTAACAAGCCCCTAGGAGATGCCAGTGCTGCCAGTTGAGGAACATCCTTCAAGTAGAAAGATTTTGGGTAACGCTCCCCTGACTGTTTGTCTTCTTCCACCTACTTCTTCCTCTTTTCTCTCATAGAACTTGACTTTTGGGGAGATGAGTCTTAAGATCTCCCATAGCTGAAGAAATCAAATGTATGCTCGGGAAAGCAAACCTTGAATTTGAATTTGCCAGTGAACCTTAAAAACTATGTCCTCAGATTGCTCAAAGCACAAGGAGGCAGCCTTGGACCCCAAGGCTATTTAGCACAGTGTTAGTAATATGGATATTAGGTCAGGATTTTTGCAGTAAGGGAGGATTGGGCAGAGGGAAACTCTTCTCAGCAATGACCATCTTGGGTCTTCAAGTCTACTTCAGGTACCTGGGGTTGGGGAATGTACTCTGGTGTCCTGGAGGAGAGCAAAGTTCAAGGATCTTTCTGGAGCTTGGAGACAAAGTCTTCTGCCCCGGGAGGCCCAGCATGGCAAGATTGCTTTGGTGATTTTGCCATTAGCAGTTATCTTTGCTTTGTTCTCTAATAGTAATAATGATAACAACAACCAAAACAATATTATTGGCCACCAACATTTAATGTGACTGTTACTATGTTCTAACTCTTGCACTGTATTTGACTGTGTGTGCCAATCCTGACAGCTGACATATGGTAGAGAGCTGTGACCTATCATCCCCCGACATGAGTTGAAAGTTTATGACAATAGGAAAATTATTTTTGGTGGTACCTGGGAACTGAGTGACTCAAGTACCTATAGTTGGCAGGTGGATGAGGGAAAAGAGAAGGAAGTTTTCAAATAATTCAGAAAAGAGCTTTCAAACTTTTGTCTATATAACAAGTCACAAAATATATCCATCCATTGTATGTATGTGCACATCTATACACACACATACACAGAGCTATGGAAAAACAATACATACCCTCTGTGGGGTTCACTGATGGATTTGGGTTTTTTTTATTAATTGAAGTGTTTCTTGGTGTGTATGATGTCAACATTAGCACTGGTGGTGCTATACACTCTATAGAATGCTGGTTTTTGTTAAAATTAAAAAATAGTGCCCCCACAAACATGTACTGTATGATATTTGAAAGATGAAGCCTTGTTATTTGAAAGGACATCTTCAGAGCAGCTTTCTGAGATGATCCTGGTGGTGTATGTATGGGAGCAATTGTTGCCATGTATTCCCAAATCCCAAGTAGTGGCTTGATATTAACTGTCTTTCAATGATCTCCTCTCACTGTCACTAATATGTGATATACTTCCCCCCCCCCCCAAGGTGGCACCTGTGTGGTCAACCCCACAGACTTGTTTTGCTCTGTCCCTGGCCGTTTGTCCCTTCTCAGTTCAACTTCCAAATACAAGGTGACCATTGCTGAGGTGAAGAGGCGCCTCTCACCACCCGAATGCCTCAATGCTTCACTGTTGGGAGGCATTTTGAGAAGGTAAGACATTATTTTCTGGCTGTACTGATACCATATTCCTCAACACTCAGTCCGTAGACCTCCTATCTCATGTTGAATTCCCCATCTGGTCAAATCGCCTCATCATTTCCCTCAGAATGTGAACTTTCAAAACTTAGTTTTTATTTGTTTCTGGACAGAGCAAAATCCAAGAATGGGGGTCGCTGCCTGAGAGAGAAACTGGATAGGCTTGGCCTGAATTTACCAGCAGGAAGACGGAAAGCAGCCAATGTTACCCTCCTTACTTCCTTAGTTGAAGGTATGATTTTTCAGCTCTGCAAAGTAATGATGGGAAGTTAGCAATCCTCTGGAACTCAGGTTTGTTAGATTATGCTGTTTCATTTTTTGTCTATAGTATTAAGCAAGACAGTTAACAGTTACAGGTGAATTTCCCAATTAATCATGACATACATGATTAAATTAGACAACATAAGGCTTGGGTAATTCATAAAATGTTGTTTAATTTACTGATCTTGGCAAAAATACAGAAGACAATGCAAGATTTAAGTATTTCACTGGTACTTCCTAAGTAACAGCAACAAAAAAACTGGCTGTGCTATCGTCATTTTTATTATTGTTTATTTTAGAGCTCAGATAAATCTGGCTTACCTCATTATAATTCAGTGCAACATGATCTACAGGATAAATAGTAATCCTTTATAGAGGGTTCACAGGAGTTGAGACATGATACCAAGCCTGAGAGCATATTGTACTAATCCTAGTAGACATCTCTTAAAGTACAGTGAAGTTCCATGGCTTTATGGTGGATAAAATGAGTTACAGAAGGGTTAAGGCTAACCAGTGGTATAGACACAGAAGTAAAAATATATTCCCAGAAGTTATTGTTTTCCAATTTACCTTTTCCTTTTTGTTTCTTCTGTGAGGACAAAATTACATATTCTTATTCAAACTTCTTTTAAGAAGAGGTATTACTAGAGACTTATTTTTAACTTTGTGGGAGAGCTTTTGAATGTCAAATGCTATTGTCTTAAATATGAACAAAGAGGCCTTGTTACCAAGACTCACCTGAACATACCTGTGACACTTTTCTTGCACTTGTTACTTTCTTCTTTATAAGGCACTGTAGGAAGTGAAAAGTAAGGGAAACACAAAAACAAACATTTTGCCTCTTTCCAGATTATCATTTCATACCATTTACCATACAATTTTGTGAAGCGGTATGTTCTAGACATTTGTTTTAGCAAAATTGCTTCGCTAATTTTGCTACTAATAGTTACCTTTGCTTTGTTCCCTAATTGTGATAATGATAACAACAACAATAATATTATTGGTCACCAACATTTAGTAAGTGTTACTGTTACTATGTTCTGTGTTTTGTGATGTGTTTGCTTGTGTGTGCTGTTACTGAGAACTGACATATCATAGAGGAGGTTGACCTGTCATCTACACATATGGGTTGAGGGTACTGGGAAAAGGACAAAGTAGAAAAAAAATGACTAATGGGTTGATTCTAAAGGGAGACAGATTGCTGCTCAATTTAAGTAAGAAGATAATTGTAATTATAGCTATTTAGTAATAGAACAAAACATTTGTTCAGAATATAATGAAGTGGATTCAAGAGTCATATGAGTGTGGGCACCTGGGTGGCCCAGTCAGGCACCCAACTTCGGCTCAGGTCATGATCTCATGGTTCATGAGTTCAAGCCCCATGTTGGGCTCTGTGCTGACAGAGCCTGCAGCCTGCCTCGGATTCTGTGTCTCCCTCTCTCTCTCTCCCTCCCAGCTCACACTCTGTCTCTCTCTCTCTGAAAAATAAATAAACATTAAAAAATTTTTTTTCAAGAATCATATGGGTGGTAGGACTTGATTAGTTCTTAAACTCAATTCTGCAGGAGAATCAACTCAGGAGGTTTATTAAAAAATGCCTGGGCCTCTTCCCTAAACCAATTGGAACTCAGTCTCTGGGGATATGATCTAGGTACGTATATATTTTTTAAACATCCCCAGTGATTCTGATGTATAATGAGGCTTAAGGGATCATTGGTCTAAATGTTTCTTTAGATTCTTTCCACTTCTTTGAAGGACTGACTATGAATGCTCATGAAATTTATAACTGGTGTGAAAATTAAAGGCCCTATGAAAGACCTTTTCCCATGGTGTCTGTGAATATACTGGCTAATTTGAACTGAAGAGCCATAGATAAAAGGGTATATTCACAATTTTTCTTACTGATTTTTATGGTGGCCAACCACTGAAGTATCCTGTGTGGGAATCGTCAACAGTGCTAACAGAAGGATTGCAGGTTAAATATGTGAACTCCTAGGATGATCTTTGTGGTTTTGCCATCTACTCTTTCAACATACTGTCCTACCATAGGAGTATCTAACTGTGTTCTATTCATTTGGTTTGTGTTCATGGAGGAGTCACATCAGCCTTGGCTGATGAAACATAAGATTTTATTCTTTCCAGGTACTTTAATTGGCTGCTTTTGAAATCCCCCAAATCTTTGTGCTGTAGAGAAATAAATCTTTTATTGTTGAATTCCAGGCACTGTGATGGAACTGAGGAAAAGGTATTTAGAGGCAAAGGGACGTTTTATATCCCTCAACCCCTCACATATTATAACCCACAAACTACATATGCACACTTCCCCTTTCTCTCTCTTTCTTTCTCACACACACACACACACACACACACACACACACACACACATTAGACGTTTCATTACCATGTGTTCTCTGATTTTTATTCTACTTCCTATTTTTGTGTTCTTTTTAAATGCTGATTATAGGGGCGCCTGGGTGGCACAGTCGGTTAAGCGTCTGACTTCAGCCAGGTCACGATCTTGCGGTCTGTGAGTTCGAACCCCACGTCGGGCTCTGGGCTGATGGCTCGGAGCCTGGAGCCTGTTTCCGATTCTGTGTCTCCCTCTCTCTCTCTGCCCCTCCCCCGTTCATGCTCTGTCTCTCTCTGTCCCAAAAATAAATTAAAAACTTTGAAAAAAAATTAAAAAAAAATAAATGCTGATTATAGACCTACTGAATTTACTTCAGGACTCATGCTGGATCATGAGTCATGACCCACAGTTTAAAAAAATTACAAGTTAGGGGCGCCTGGTGGCTCAGTCAGTTGCATGCCCAACTCTTGATTTTTACTCAGGTCATGACCTCAGGGTTGTAGGATTGAGCCCTGCATCAGGCTTCACAGTGAGCATGGAGCCTGTTTAAGATTCTCTCTCCCTCTCCCACTGCCCCTCCCTGGCTCATGCATGATCTCTCTCTCTCTTTTTATCTCTCTCTCTCTCTTTCTCAAAATAAATAAATAAACATTTAAAAATAAGTAAGGAGGGGCGCCTGGGTGGCGCAGTCGGTTAAGCGTCCGACTTCAGCCAGGTCACGATCTCGCGGTCCGTGAGTTCGAGCCCCGCGTCAGGCTCTGGGCTGATGGCTCAGAGCCTGGAGCCTGTTTCCAATTCTGTGTCTCCCTCTCTCTCTGCCCCTCCCCCATTCATGCTCTGTCTCTCTCTGTCCCAAAAAATAAACGTTGGAAAAAAAAAAATTAAAAAAAAAAAATAAGTAAGGAAATTTTAAAAAGTACAAGTTGCCTTAGGATATGAAGAGGACCTAATAGTTGAGGAACAAGGACATGCCAGTCTAAATTAAAATAGGCTTCCTTTTATTCCTGAGCTGACAAGCAGAGCAGCAGTTTCATTGTTGAGGACTCTACTGTATATTTTATTCCCACATTTTAGTTGGGTTGGTGATGACAGTTGATGACTCTTTCCAGCCAACAAGATGCCATTTTCTACATTAGGCTCAGAGTGTTGGGAATCCTATAGATGATGCTATAGGATACAAAATAATAGTGCCTCAATTCTGATTTATCAAGCTCCTGGAAGATTTACATAGTGAATGCTTCTCTTCAGTACATTTGGGACCTTGATTATTTTTGAGCTAACATGGGTCTGATTCAGTTCTTTCAGGTTTGTTTTGATTTTCCAGTTTTAAGTGGTAAATTAAAACTTCACCATATCTACAATTGGTGTTGGTAAGACTTTGAATTGACCATGTCTTTGGGTGATACTTTACTCCTTCCATCAAACATTTTTTGCAAGCACCAGCAACATTTCAGATTAGTCATCAAAAATGGTCCATCAGCTTTCCTACAAATCTCTAGTCTTGTGGGGAGGAATAGTATTTTTCTTACCATTTTTATTGATATCTCCCCTTTATCTTCCAGATTTTCTACAATAACCCACAGTATATTTGAAAAACAATACCTAGTAATTTAGTTTCTCTTAAGTGGCTTATTTTTTCAAGTTTTTATTTTAATTCCAGATAGTTAACATACAGTGCAATATCAGTTTCAGGTATACAACATAGTGATCAACACTTCCATACAATACTTGGCACTTATCATGACAAGTGCACTCTTTAATACCCTTGAGCTATTTTACCCATCCCCCCAACCCCTCATCTCTAGTAACCATCAGTTTGTTCTCTATAGTTAAGAATCTGTTTCTTGGTTTTTCTCTCTCCTTTTCTCCCTTTGCTCATTTGTTTTGTTTCCTAAATTCCACATAGGAGTGAAATCATATGGTATTTGTTTTTCTCTGACTGACTTATTTCCCTTAGCATTGTACTCTCTAGCTTCTTCCATGTCATTGCAAATGGGAAGATTTTCATTCTTTTTTATGGCTGAATAATATTTCACTATATATATATATATATATATATATATATATATACACACACACACACACACATACATACATATCACATCTTTTTTATCTACTCATCAATTGAAGGACACTTGGACTGTTTCCATATCTTGGCTATTGTAAATAAGACTGCTATAAACATAGGGATGCATATATCCCTTTGAATTACGGTAAATACCTAGTATCATGATTGTTGGATCATAGGGCAGTTCTGTTTTTAGAGTAACCTCCATACTGTTTTCCCCAGTAGCTCTACCAGTTTACATTCCCACTAACACTGCATGAGTGTTCCTTTTTCTCTACATTCCAATACTTGTTGTTTCTTAAATTGTTGATTTTAGCCATTTTGACAGGTGTGAGGTGATATATCATTGTACTTTTGATTTGCATTTTCCTGATGCTAAATGATGAACATTTTTTCATGTATCTGTTAGTCATCTGAATGTCTTTAGAAAAATGTCTATTCAGATCCTCTGCCCATTTTTTAATTGGATTATTTCTTTTTTGGGTGTTGAGTTTTATAAGTTCTTTATGTATTTTGTATACTGACAATTTATTGGATATATCATTTGCAAATATCTTTTCCCATTCTGTAGGTTGCCTTTTAGTATACTTGATTGTTTCTTTTGCTGTGCAAAAGCTTTTTATTTTGAAATATCTTAAATGTCTCTTAAGACTGTTGATTGAGACTCTTATATAGTTATTTCTCAAACATCCTGATGGTTCAATATATTATTGGCATTCAATAACACACCCTTAAGCACAAGTGAGATAATATTTAACTGGCTTTATTCCTCATAGGCCAGATTTAGTAATAAATCTCACGAAGGTCAACTTTCCATCATGTTATAGTACTTGTATCTGCCCTTTTCCGGGGATAGATTTGAATATAGCCTTGCCATTGTTTCTATTTTGATAGAAATTCCCCCCCAAAAAAAAGTAGCGTATGGAAACCCTCGTAGGCATTCCATGTAGAGATGATATAACCTTTGTAAAGGTCCAATCAGTGAAGAGCAAGGTGCCTTATAACAGGGATTGAAATCAGCAAATGAACATTTGTTTTTCAAAAACTACCCCTGTCACTGACATAATGGTAGTTTCATCAGGATATTCCAAGTTTCCATGCTTGTCCTGGGCTTTCAATCATTCTGTTTGTATTTGTTTTATAATAATTTTCGCCTGTATTTCTTTTTAATTGAGTCACTCAATTAATAGTGCCTTCCTAACATTGTTCTCAAATCAACATATTAAAGTCATTATTTTAGGGATTATTTTAGGAATTTAAAGGAGAGGGCTATTTAATACAAATTTGTAATATATTTGTATAATTCACAACATTTCTGTTACAAATATCATTGCAACTAGTAACCAATGAGATGAAGAACTTGAGACTGATATCGTTTCACCCCACAAAGCTGTTTGAAAAGTGAACATTTTGGTAGGGCAGATGTTGAGTGGGGGGTTTTTTTTGGTCCATATAACAGATATATCTGGCCTAGAGTGAGATATTAATTTTTGAATCCAGAGTCCCCAGAATGTAATAGCAGATCATATCCCACTTGTATCCACATGTCTTCATCTAATAAGTTTTAGATATATAACTAGTGGTTGATAATGATTTCTTGTACCCCACTTTATCATAAACTTGATATTTTATTCCCTTTAATTGTCTCACCTTGGTATCTATGACATCAGAAAGATGTTACTCTCTGGAAAATATAGTGGATTAGGGTTGTTTAACCCAATACCCTGATCTTCTTGAGGAGATCCTAGGATAATCCCAGACTCTTCTATAGTGGAAATAATTCTATCTCTGGAGAGTCAGAGAATTTGGCCAATATTATTGTTCTCATTCTAATACGCTTACTATATATTTATTATTTAGGAATCAGCAGCTTCTGTTAGTAGCCTCCTCTGTATTTTATTCTAGAACAATCTTTGCAGAGTTGGTAGTTACTAAACATGAGGAGTCAATGATCTAGTTGTTCCTGCCCATTGCTCCCTCCTCACTTGAGGTTTTCCAAGATGGCCAAGGTTACAGAGTGTTGCTGGAGGGTAGTTTTGTTCCCTGGGGTAGGGTGCTTTCCTGGGACAGTTCTGCTGAATTTGCAAAAGTTGGTATAACATTCTCAGGCAACACCAGGAGTTCTGGAAGCACAGTTTGAGTCCTTAAACATAAATACCTTGGCTTGTAGTTTGCTGTGACAGGGAGTCAAATTCTGTGTGTGTGTGTGTGTGTGTGTGTGTTTGCATTTAAAAACAGTGGAGCAGAGAAGGATGTGAATATACATCAGGAAAAGAAAGGGGACTATTTACAAATGTTATATATTATCTCCATTGAGTTTTCAAGTTTGAATCCTTTGTCACTGTTGTTTCCTTCTTTAGTTTTAAACACTGTAAACTTCCAGACCTTGCCCTGCACTTCTTACTTCATGTGAACAGTTGTCCCGCTTGCAAAATGTATTCTCTCTTGCACTAGTACCACCTCCCCCACCCCCTAGTAATGTCGCCTTTGAAATTTTGTCAGACTTTGAGCTGGTTACTTAACCTGACTCAGCTTCATTTTCTTTTTCTTTTTTAAATTTTTTTAATGTTTATTATTTTTGAGAGAGAGCGACAGACAGAGAACAAGCAGGGAAGGGGCAGAGAGAGAGGGAGACATAGAATCGGAAGCAGGCTCCAGGCTCTGAGCTGTCAGCACAGAGCCCGATGTGGGGCTTGAACTCACAGACTGTGAGATCATGACCTGAGCCATAGTCGGCCACCCAACCAACTGAGCCACCCAGGTGCTCCTCATTTTCTTTTTTTTTAAGTGTATCTTTTTTTTATTTTTGAGAAAGAGAGAGAGAAAGAGCATAGGAGGGGCAAGAGAGAGAGGGAGAGAGAGAATCCCATGCAGGCTCTGCAGTGTCAGCACAGAGCCCAATATGGAGCTCAAACTCATGAACCATGAGATCATGACTTGGGCCAAAATCAGGAATTGGGACAGGTGTCCCTTAGCTTCATTTTCTTAATTTATAAATAAAGATAATAATACTTATAATGGTTGAGAGAACGCTAGCTGTTACAGCAGTTAATACCTAAATTTTCAGTGGCTTCACATGATAGAAGCTATTTCTCACTGTAGTCTGATGTGGGTGTTCCTCACCAGGGGTCTTTTCTCACAGTTTCATTCACGGGCCCAGAGTCCTTCCCTCTGTAGCTATGCCCTTCTGTAGGTCCTAGGAGTCCTATTCATTCAGCTCACCATGAGGAGAGACAGGATGGAAAAGTAAGCAGCTTCTTACCTCCGTGGCGAGGGAGTGACCCATGTTACTACTGTTCACATTCTAAGAACTACAGCCACACTCAATTCCAGAGGTGGGTGTGGGGTATACTGGAAAATGTAGTCTCTAGCTGGGCAGAGTCTTCTCAGCAGCAATGCTATAATATACAAAGAAAGGACAAGGTCCCTCACTCATCTCTGCCGCATCTGTCTTGTATGTCTTTTGTTGGATTAAATAGACTCAAATAGCCTAGAACTGATTTGGCGATGAACTCTTTCCTATAGATGAGGTATAGTGAGTGAGTTTAGGTATATCAAGTTTTCTTGATGTGTTTAGTCAATGGCTTTTTATTTTAGGAAGAAGTATTGTTCACTGCTTGAGGCTTATAAGATTCAAACACCAAATCCTTTTGCCAAGTATTAGTGATAATATATGCACAGGGCATGCTTAGTATTAGTTGCTCTTCTCATGGAATTTAGGACAAAACTGATATTCTCATTGCCTTCACACGGTACCCCAGTGGGTTTCTGTGGAAATGTGGAGCTTAAGGCCAGCCTTTGGGGACTCACGGCATGATTATCAGTCTGAAAGGACCTTCATCCCCGAATAACTCCTCTGCTGGCCATTCCACACCTCACATTCCCACTTTAGTCCCTCCTTCAGGATAAAGGTTTCCAGCTTTCTTCTAAAACTGTATGTGATATAAAAAGGATAATAAATTGTCCCTTTGTAATAACAGCTCTAATTGGTGCTCACTTTGGTCAGACAGTCACATGGAACAGTGCAATCACTAGGAGACCCTGGTGTTCCCTTTTGCACACAAACTCTCCGGCTTTGACAATGTCTTGGGCACAGTTTTTGTATTTCAGAACTGACAGTGGAAATGAGCTAAAAAAGTAAATGCTAGGAGAGCCTATGTTACTCATTTTAAGCTCTGTCTTGGAAAAGTTGTTGTTGTTGTTGTTGTTTTTCTCAGACTATTAAGTATCATCTTAACTGTAAATTTCTTATTCTAAATTATGGAAGAGTTTCTGAGAGACTCTGCTTTGATAACTGGTAATTAGATATTGTGTCTGAGAACTAGCACTTACCAGAATTTCAATAGTTGATCTCAGTGACCCAGAGATTGTAGCATACAATGTTATGGACAAGTAGACCCCATCTTAGGGGATATGCTTTTAAATTATTTGCTTACTAATGCTTCCTAATATTACTTCCCTGATCTGCAGCTTATGATTTCATTCACCTTCAGGGAAAAAAGTTGTTTTTCATGTAGGGGCAGAGGAAATAAGCTACTATCCATATGACTTTGTGTCTACTTATGTGCTTGGAGTGGCCTTAAATTACTGTTTTTACTCATTGCAAAAAGCAAGTGTATCCAAGCCTTTTTGGCTCAGTCCTGCCCTTGTCCACTTTGGGCTCACTTAAAAACTCATGTCTCAGGGCGCCTGGGTGGCTCAGTCGGTTAAGTGTCCGACTTCGGCTCAGGTCATGATCTCACAGTCCGTGAGTTTGAGCCCCACGTCGGGCTCTGTGCTGACACCTCAGAGCCTGGAGCCTGCTTCAGATTCTGTGTCTCCCTGTCTCTGACCCTCCTCCATTCATGCTCTGTCTCTCTGTGTCTGTCTCTCTGTGTCTCAAAGATAAATAAACATTAAAAAAAAAACAAACAAAAACTCATGTCTCTGCATGAGTTCCCTGGTGATTTGATTTTCTTCTTTCCATTATTCTCTCTTCCAACATATATGCCTGGACTAATGTGCTTTTCAATTTTTTTTTTTCCAACGTTTTTATTTTATTTTTGGGACAGAAAGAGACAGAGCATGAACGGGGGAGGGTCAGAGAGAGAGGGAGACACAGAATCGGAAACAGGCTCCAGGCTCTGAGCCATCAGCCCAGAGCCCGACGCGGGGCTCGAACTCACGGACCGCGAGATCATGACCTGGCTGAAGTCGGACGCTTAACCGACTGCGCCACCCAGGCGCCCCAGACTAATGTGCTTTTCAAACACTCAGTTTTTGCTTTATTTCTGTTTAACAAAATTCGTAGGTATTTAAATAAAATTACAGATGGTAGTTATTCCTTTTTAAAATTTTTTTAATGTTTATTTTTGAGAGAGCAAGAGCATGAGCAGGGTAGTGGCAGAGAGAGAGGAAGACACAGAACCTGAAGTAGGCTTCAGGCTCCGAGCTGTCAGCACAGAGTCTGATGCAGGGCTTGAACCCACGAGCCGTGAGATCATGACCTGAGCCAAAGTCAGGCACTTAACTGACTGAGCCACCCAGGCACCCCTGGATGGTAGTTATTCCTATCAATGTCTACATCCTACAGAATACCAATGGCAGTTTTCATACTGCCTGTGTTTTAATTTACAACAAATATTTGAGTTTAGAATTGAGTCTCTCTGAGAACAGAGTCAGAGAGTAATTTTACTTTAGAAGTAATATAATTTTAAATAGATAATTTCTTCAAATAGTAAAAAATTGAAAAGCTACAGAAGACTATAGAGTAAAACATCTCCTTTTCACTTTATTCCCTAGCTGTTCAGTTCCCCTCCTGGAAGAAAACAATTGTTTTGTTAAACAAATGGTTTCTCTATTTCATTCCAGGGATATATGTGTGTATGCATGGGCTTTTTAATTTTTAAAAGAAATTATGGTATTCTCTACACATTATTCTGCATGTTGGGGTTTTTTCCCCATGCCTTATAATAGTGTTTTTTTTTTCAGTGCTTACAAGTGCTTCCATTCTTTTAAACACTCATGGTATTCCCTTATTTGAGTGTTTCATAATTTATTTAACCAGTTCCCTGCTAAATATTATATAGATGTTTTCAATCTTCAACTATTATAAATAGTGCTACAATGAATAACCTCCCATTTACGTAAATAATTTTGCAGATGTGCAAGTATATCCACTCATAAATTGCTAGGGATGTTGCAAAGTCTAAAGATATTAGCATTTGTTATTTGAGCATATTATTGGAAGATTGTTTTCCATAGTGGTCATACAGTTATAATCCCATCAGCAAAGGGGATGAGGAGCATATGACAGTACTTCCCTGAACTTGAGCCCAAACAGAGTGTTGTCAACTTTTTGATCTTTGCTAATTTTATTGGTTAAACAAACAAACAAACAAACAAACAAAAAGGCTACCTTGGTTATGAAGGAGGTTGGGTTGAGTTGAGTATTCCTAGAAGAATTTAATGAACTTTGCTGTCTGTTCATTTACTTTGTCCTTATGGGGTAATTTTAAATTGTTTTCTTATTGATCGGTAAGTACTCATTATAAAACAGAAAACTGGCTGTATGTCTCTGATCTGAGTTGCAAAGCCTCCCCACCACTAGCTTTGGTTTGTCTGTTTGCTGTTATAAGTTTTCTGTTGGTTTGCTTATTTGTTTAGGTCTATGCCATACAGACTTTTTGATATTAATATAATCATATGTCTCATATATTTTATATCATGGTTTTTAGTTTTAATTGTAATATTTTAAAAGATGTTTTATCCCAAGACTATAAAAGAATCCTCCCATGTTCAATTACTTTGAGGTCCTGTTTTTTGATGTTTAAATTGTTGATCCATCTGGACCTTATTTTGTTGTTAGATGCATGGTATAGATCCAATTTTATTTGTTTTTTTTCCAGATGGCCACCCAGTTGTCCCAACACCTTTTATTGAAAATCCATCTTTTCCCTACCAGTATGAAAAGCAGGCTTCATCTTACACTAAATCTCTCTATACAAATAGACTTTTTTAAAGTGGACTGATGACTTTGTTTCCCTAGCAATGTTGTCTGTCTCTACATCTACCACCACATTTCCTTTTTTATGTTTTGGGTTTTTAAAAATTTATTTCTATTTTTATTTTAACTAGGCTCCATGCCCAAGTAGGACTTGAACTCACCACCCGGAGATCAAGAGTTGCGTCTCTAATGACCTCGCCAGCTCTACCAACTAATCCACCCCTCTGTTTTTTGTGTTTAGAGTTTATACTGTTATCAGCCAAATAAGGCAGAACTCTTTATGCAAGAGCCCAGATAGAGGTTTTTACAATTTAAAATGTATTTATTTAGTGCAATTTATTGCTTTCCTTTTGTATAAGCCACAGAATTCTTGAATTTTCTGAAGATGTATCATTCATCCCTACGTAATACTTTCCCTTCACCTTAGACAGTAGTTCTTAATGTTGATTTGATATTTATTACTTTAGAAGCTTTAAAACATTCACATACCTAGAGGTTAATTGATATGGGGTGACACCCATACATTGAAAACAAAAATAGGGGCACCTGGGTGGCTCAGTAGGTTAAGTGTCTAACTTCAGCTCAGGTCATGATCTTGTGATTCGTGATTCCAGTCCCACATAGGGCTCTCTACTGTCAGCATGGAGCCTGTTTTGGATCTTCTGTCTCCCTCTCTCTGCCTCTCCACTTCTCTTTCTCTCTCTCTCTCTCTCTCTCTCTCTCTCTCTCTCTCTCTCCTTCTCTCAAAAAGTAAATAAACATTTAAAAAAATAAACAAAAAAACAAAACCAAAAAAAACCCAGGTTATGGGAGCAGCAAGTGTTGCAAAGTATAAGTAGACTTATTTTATAAAATGGCTCTGCTGATATAATGATATACTCTATTTTTATGGATTTCCTATACAGTTTATTCTTTCTAGAAATTCTCTTTTGCTCTAGTTTTTCATTATTTTCTTTAAAGGAGTGCCTCACAAGACTATTGTTATAATTAACCAATAAGATATTTGAAAGATTTTTCACTTAACAAATGTTTACTGAGTACTTATTATGAATCAGGTGCTGTGCTAAGTGTAAGGTGTGGAATAGGTAACAAAATTATCACTTTAAAAAACAAAGTGTTTTTAAACAAAATTATCATTAAGCCAGGGAACTACCACATTATAAGACCTTTATTCATATCGTAGATTATATGATATGTAGTGTACGTATCATATCATATATAGAGTACATTCATTTCAGAATACTTTGGGAACCCTATAATATATTAACTTTGTCCTTCAGCTCTAGGGTTTACTATAGCTTGATATTATGAGACAATTTATTTAATAGAATATCTTTTTTAAATTTTTAAATTTTTAAAAAATATTTTAACGTTTATTTATTTTTGAGAGACAGAACGAGACAAAGCACGAGCAGGGGCCAGCAGAGGGGGAGACACAGAATTCGAAGCAGGCTCCAGGCCCTGAGCTGTCAGCACAGAGTGTGATGCAGGGCTTGAACTCACCAACCGTGAGAGCAAGACCTGAGTGGAAGTTGGACGCTTAATTGACTGAGCCACCCAGGCACCCCTATTTAGTAGAATATCTTATTCAGGTTTGAAAATATTCTCAATTTTGCTTTTTTTTCTTTTAAGAATTTATTTTTAAGTAATCACAACCCCCAGTGTGGGGCTTGAATTTACAATCTCGAGATCAAGAGTTGCGTGCTCTACCAACTGAGACAACCAGGTGCCCCTCAAATTTGCTTTCTAATTGGTACTTCTTGGAATAATCCCAAAGATAGATTTGAATGTGCTAGTTTTCCATATATATAAATAAAATTGAAATCATAGCTATGTGACTGGAATTTAACACATATGAATTGTTGCTTTTATTTAATAACATTAGGTATTGCAATACTAAGTTAGACAAATTGTTTTTAAGGCAATATTGTTACAGTGACAGTTGACCAGAATTATCTAGTGATAACAATGTACAAGTATCTTTTAGTGCAAATTAGTGTACTAGATGTTGATTTTTAATTGTCTAAAGTACATTTTCCCCAAAAAACAACAATTCTAAAGGAAGGAAAAATCCTTACTGACTTATAAAAGTTAAAAATCAGGTGTATTTATTTCTCTTTAAAAATACATTTAGGGGGCGCCTGGGTGGCGCAGTCGGTTAAGCGTCCGACTTCAGCCAGGTCACGATCTCGCGGTCCGTGAGTTCGAGCCCCGCGTCGGGCTCTGGGCTGATGGCTCAGAGCCTGGAGCCTGTTTCCGATTCTGTGTCTCCCTCTCTCTCTGCCCCTCCCCCGTTCATGCTCTGTCTCTCTCTGTCCCCAAAATGAATAAAAAACGTTGAAAAAAATTTTAAAAGAATACATTTAGATCTTCTTTTTGTAAAATAATGTGGGAGCCCCGAAACTCAGTAAAACAAGTGATCCAGAAAGCATTTTCCCATTAACTTTCCACTTCTAGGCTGCATCAGTGATGGACATTGAAACTTTTCTTAATATTTTCCCCTAGTTGTTCACTTTTTGCTTTCAAGTGTGAAAAATGAGTGTCCTGAAACCGGGAGCAAATTCCTTTTTTATGCTCTTCTCAGATTCTGAAATTTGACCTCTGTAGGCTTTTTGAGAGTTACTCAGTATGAGTCACCCACTGCTGATGCTGTTTTTGAAAAGTTGAATACTTTTAGTGGTTTCTACTCTTTTGGAAGGGGGGTAAGCTCTACTTGGCTTATAGACCGTAAAGCCTTGTACTTAAAATACTCCTGCACAAGCAATAACCCTAATCCCCCAACATCCACCCTACTTCTAAAATATTCTTGAAATTACATGACATAAAATGGTCACACATGCCAAAGTTGGGGTGTTGCTTTGGTGGCTGTATAAAAATGAATGGGGGGAAGGGGATACTGGTTTGTCAAGAGGCACAATGCATTGAAATTTTTAAAAAGGCTTAAACCTGTTTTGCAAACAAAGAATTAGGGCGTCCTCCCTCATTTTACAAAGATAGGAGGTGACACAACAGTATTTGCCAGATGGAAACAGAAGGAAACACATTCCGGCCCTTCCTGGATCACTGTTCCACCACAGATTACCGTACCTGCTTGCTGTTCACGTGGGCATTTTGTCCCTCCACAGAGACAGAGAAGCTCATTGATCTTTATCTTCACGGATCAGTCAGATCCCTGAGAGCCTTATTCACATGCTTTTTTGATCCTAAAATTTCTATTTTTCTCAAACTTGTTGACTCTAAAATACCTCCCGTACAGGATTTAACTATAGATTTGTTCTCCTTACTGAGTATCATGTGTGTGTTAATTCATGGATTCTTCCATTCATTCTTGGGCCCTCACACACAAAGCTTTTGTGGCATGATACACACATTTTAACTACTTATCAGAGTGTCTTCACTTGCCATTTCTTTTGATGTAGCATCGCTATACATCCAGTAACAATGTTACATTGCAAGGGAGGGAAAGCAGTAAACAGAACTAAGGCAAGGAGGGATCTGGCTGTCAGTGTAAATGTAAATAGCAGCTGTTCCATTCAAACTGTTTTTAAAACTACCACACGGTGAGAGCTTTGCATATAATGGGCCAGAATCAGGTTTTAGCATAAAATTGAGGCGACATGCTGCCACCCTCCTGTTTGTGCTGTTTCACTTCTCCCACTACTGCACTGGTGGGTGGGGGGGGACACACAAAGATATATTGTATATAACATTCTGTGAGAATGGTATCTAAATATCTCTTCCTGTGATAATATTGCAATATACAGACTTATCAGGATACATAACTCAACATGCTGTGTGTACAAAGATGATACTGAATGGGTCATTGTGTTCCAGGCGAGATGCTTGTAAGTCTTAAGTTCACATGAGTGTATCCTTTGTCACATGCTGTTGCCACTGTTTCATCAGGCTTTTAGACTTTATATCTGAAATTTGAAAGGTCTTGAATTATCTCCCTTCTATCATTTTTCTAGCAAAAGTGACCATCCTATATGGCATTGCTAGATCCTTAAAACAACAACAACAACAACAACAACAAAACTTGGTGCCATTGTTCTGCCAAATATGCACACGTTTTCTTTCCTAATCGGTTAGCGTCATAAGCCACTGGTAACCAGCACTTTAAAAATATTGCTTTTACATTGCAACTTTATCTAAAACTGTCACCCTTCACCAACTAGCACTATTCAGACTGATCAGTAAAGAGACCCTTTCCATTTAGTTATGTCATCTTCCTATTTAGAATGTTTCCTACCGAGTGAATATAAAAATCTTAACTAAAAACCTGCTACTGCTTTGATACAGTGTGTGAGTGGGGGGGGGGGGGGATGGAAGTCATGATTGGTAATTCACAAAATGTGATCTAATTCCCTATGATTACCACCTTCTCCTTTGAACTTCTGTAAAACATTTTATCTGTAACACTCATTTGGGACTTGCAGTACAGAAGCTTGTGTTATATATAATATCAATGTAAAGGCAGTAAACATGAGCAGATTATAGTGTTTATATAGGTTGCAATATAAATTATAAAGTACTATTAAAGTGTTTTTGCTACTATTATTGGGACAATTGCCATCCTCCTAGGAACAGGGATGGCTCTTTAAATCCCTCATTACTCCTACATAGCACTGCACCTTAAACAAAATATGTGCTCAGTATACACGCAATGAAAGCTCACTTTTTTTTTTTTAAGTTTATTGCTCAGGTAAAATTTGGCTTGAGCTTTGAAAGTACTATTGTTTTCGAGGTTGAAATACATTGCCAAACCTTACTTTGCTGATAAGCCATTTTTACCTCATTTCTCAAAAATTTACTCAGGTTTAAGATTTTTGTGAAAGACCAAAATTTCTTTATGATTTTATTATACTTAAAAGGATTGTATTTTTAACAATGTACTTAAGAAGCATTGTGCATACACTAAAAGGTACTGAAGCCTGCCAGAAAGCCCAATAATGCTGTTAGTATAATCACACAATATAGTGTCTTTGGCAACATCATGGTAGGAAGTTGATAAAATCCATTTATCTCCCCTTTCCAAAGTGTTTCAGCTTCTTTGAAAAGTTACGTGGACCTTTTGCCAATATTTTGATAGATCTCATGGGAAAGATATCTGAATATGTCGGATATACTAATAGATGGGAGGGTGAACAACAACGGAATGGCAAGCCCACGAAGCTCTTTCCTTAGGGCATTGACGTGTAGGATCTGAGAAGCCAATCTGGTCTAATGGCCAGAGCCCCTAGGGGAGTCAAAACTCCCAGACTGTGGTTCTGGTTTTCCCCCTTACTTTTTCACATACACCTGCCTGGTAAGTAGCTTCTGTTTCTCAGTTTCTCTTCATCCTACCCCATTCCCACTCCACCCCCAAGAGTCCTTTCCCTAGGATTGTTTAGAATAAATAGAAACGGTGATCCATCAGACCACAACCAGGAATGAGGCTTGAGGAAAATATAAAGTGTTACTCTTACTGAGTTTAGACATTTGTGGAAAACTGACTTTTATTTTCTGCCAACAGGGGAAGCTTTGCACTTGGCTCGGGATTTTGGCTACACTTGTGAAACAGAGTTTCCAGCCAAAGCTGTAGGAGAACATCTTGCCAGACAACATATGGAACAGAAAGAACAGACAGCAAGAAAAAAGATGATCCTAGCGACCAAGTAAGCAGAATGGGAAGTCTCTATGTGCCTTATCTCCGTTTTTCCATTTTCTTTGAATGAGTCTAGTAAGTACCAGCTCTTTACAACAGGGTGTCTCACACTTCAGTAGCTAGATGAGTTATACAAGGACATTCTCCACTCCTGGCCTTGTGTCCGTAGCAAGACTTACAAACTGCCCTTGTTTAGGAGCTATCATTGACACTGACGAAAAACCTCTCCAGAATATGCAGGAATTCCTAGGAGAAAAGTAGGTTTAGGAAATGTAGATTCCAGGCAAGTGTGTCATTAGCTGCTATGTAATTTAGCCCAAACCACTCACTGTGCCTTGGTACACAAGAGGGGAAGATCTCAAAACACTATGAATGTTTGGAGAATGTGACAAAAGAGGACCGAAATGTGTGAGAGGTAAAAGGGAGATCTGTGGGACCAAGGATCACCATCAGTACTCTCATCTTTTCTTGGGTGTAATTAGGTAAATAATGCCTGTACTGCTCTACCCACAATAATGATACTGTTGAAAAGGAAAAGTATAATGTATGAGAAAGCTTCTGAAAATTGTAAGAAGCCCAACAAAAATGTGAATCAAAATAGTGACAGAGATGATGTAGGAAAAGGGAAGCTTATGCATAAGATGACTTCAAATTCCCTCCAACTTGAAAAATGTTCCTTGATAAGGAATGGAAGAATGCCATTTATTGTGTGAAAGCCCAACAGAACAGAACAGTAAATTGAAATTTTTAGAGAATAATCTTCGAGGCATTAGCAAATGTTTGCTCTTTTCTTTATTAAATTACGTTCTGGTACATAATAGATGATTAATAATTTTATCGAATTTCCTAACTCTATGATCAGGTTTTAGAACTAATAGTCCCAGGTGGGTTAAATTATTTCTAAATTAGTCTCTTACTTGGGGAAAACTTATATATATTTTTTAGTATTTATTTTGAGAGAGAAAGTGCATGTACTTGCATGCATGTGGGGGAGGGGCAGAGAGGGAAAGAGGGAGAAAGAGAATCCCAAGCAGGCTTGCCTCTGTCAGTGCAAAGCCCAGTGCAGGGCTTGATCTCAGAACTGTCAGATCATGACCTGAGCCAAAATCAAGAGTCCAACGATCAACAGACTAAGCCACCCAGGTGCCCCTCGGGGAAAACTTCTGAAGAGATAGTATAAGGTAGACAGTGTTAAAGACATTGCTTCTTAGAAACTGATGAAACCTGACTTCCCATCACATTGGCTAAAATTTAAATGGGCTCAAAATGCATAAAACCAAAACTAAATATTTCTTCTTCTACCAACTTCTAATGTCACACAGTTATTATTATTATTATTATTTTTTACAAGTTTAAGGGTTTAAATGGGACACCTGCCACCCAACAGGCTAGCCCAAGATACTTGAGTCTCTTGTTAGGGATTTGTGCTGCTTGTGGCTGGCACTGTTTGGGTTTAGGATATATTTGTTTAGGACAGTAACTCAGATGATTCATCTCGCCCCAAAGAGAAGGAAAACAAAAGGTGCTGGCAAAGGAGAAAAAAGGTAAAACAAGGAAATGAAGGGGAAAGGAATAGCAGAGAAAGAAAATTATACGGCACTTATAAAATGGGGACTTAAGATTTTGGGAAACCTTGTTCTGTGCAAGCTCCTGAAAACTTCTTGGTAGAACAAGCTGGATCTGGATTATTTTGTGTGGTGTATCTCCTGGGGGATATTTACTTCTGTTTTGCTTCTACTCTTGCCCTCTTCCAAGGGAAGACCCAAAGGGGTCTTCATCAGTAAGATTTCAGTTTCTCCAGAAGGAACTGAAAGTACATGTCGTCAGTTTGAATCCTTGATATAGTCTTGGGAGAAATATAAAGACATGTTACAGATCAAGAGAATACAATGCTAGGGGCGTCTGGGTGGCTCAGTCGGTTGAGCGTCCAACTTCAGCTCAGGTCATGATCTCACAGCTCGTGAGTTTGAGTCCTGCGTCAGGCTCTGTGCTGACAGCTCAGAGCCTGGAGCCTACTTCAGATTCTGTGTCTCTCTCTCTGCCCCTCCCCCGCTCATGCTCTGTCTCTCTCTCTCTCTATCAAAAATAAACATTCAAAAAAAATTTTTTTAAAGAGAATACAATGCTAGGATTTAGGTAGTATCCTCCAGGTGTTCCCAAAGCATAATATCATTCGGGCTGGCAGGATTATACTGATTTTGCCAATATGTGCACTCATGTGACACCTCTGAATGACAGTTATCCCCAAATACAAATTATCTAAGAAAAAACACCTCCATATTTTCTACCTCAAAATTAGTTGCTTGAGGTTTCATCATGCATATTCTTTTTTTTTTCTAATGTTTATTTATTTTAGAGGGGGGTGGGGCAGAGAGAGATGGGGACAGAGGATCTGAAGTGGGCTCTGTGCTGACAGCAGAGAGCCCAATGCGGGGCTCGAACTCACAAACCGTGAGATCTTGACCTGAGCCCAAGTCAGACGTTTAATTGGCTGAGCCACCTAAGCTCCCCTCATCATGCATGTTCTAAGACCTTCACTCCCTAATCTAGAGAAATCCTTCTTTTTGTCCTCCTTCCCCCAGGAATGCTTCCACAGCTGCCCACCCTTGCCACCTGCAGCAATGCCACCATTAACGTTTGAAATAGAGGTTCTTATTTTCTTGCGAATTCCCATAACTCTGTTTAAATGTTCGTGCATTCAAACTGATGTGGAGATTTCATTTTCACAGAAGTCCAGTGTTAGAAGCACTTTCGGGGATTAGGAGAAATACTTTCATATTTGTCAAAGTAATGCTGAGATGTCTATTTTAGAGTAGTGAATTCTTTTTTGATGATATTGTGGTTTCATACAATATTGCAAGGACATGTACTTTCCTTTGATCCTTCTGCCCATAGCTGGACATTTGCAAACCATTAAATATCAAGAATTGAGTTCACTGATTCCAAATAACTTATTTTATGTAAGTGTAGAGAGGCCATAAGCATCTAGAAATTAGGAGATAGCCTGTATAATTTTTTTGTCTTTTTGGTTGTTTATATCCATCCCATCTTCCTATTAGACAATGTGAAATGAGAATTAAAGAATCAGAGACAATGCAGTCATACAAGCACACACAATACAAGCAGTCATCAATAGAAGTAGATGAGTTAAGGGGTGTGTAGGAATAACATGCCTTTCCTGCAATGTATAGATACATCTAACGTGTGTTCTGAGCAGTTTCTTGTTTTCCAAAGGTAACTCATTGAATATTTTCAATTAAAATGCTCAACATTGAAATGGTCAACTACGTGGGTATTCATTACATCCTAGTTAGCTCACCTTTGTTCGTAAGACCATGACAATTGCATCAAAAATTCATATGAAATTCAAAATCTTCGGATGAGAGATCCAATAGCTGATCTGCATTGTTGGATTGGCTCACATGTTTCTTTTTTACCTCTGTGAATAAACAAATTCAGTTCTATTTAATTATGTTGCCAACTGTACAATTATATGAAGGGCCCATTGACTAAGGGGCTAGCCTCCTAATTCCTCTTAATTTCTTATGTTTGGTTGATTAGCCAAATATTTTGGTGTAATTAGACAATTATATATAGGAGGGATAGAAACTGAATTAGACAATTTTTAATTCAAACATGTACAGACAAAACATTTGATATATGGAAAAACACATTTAAACTTCTTCACTGAATTTATAACTAAATATGCTTAACATTTGATCTGCATTAGGGTAAAGCAGAATTGCTAACAAGTTTTAATTGTTACCGTTACAATAATCGTCAAAAGGAGAAACACAGAACTTGAAATTCAGACATCAGCTTAAAAATTATGTCCTTAAGGACAATGACGTAAGTGATAAAGTTAGAATTTATGATTCACCAAAGATCGTGTTACATAATTCATAATGTGACATTTTGTTTTGAGAAGTATTTCTTATTGTAGCTTTATAAATAAAATTTTAAATAAGGATGAAACTAGTCATAAAAATAATAGCCCCATAACTGTCATAATGAGATGATGATCATAATTGCCTAAGGGGAGTCTACAAAATTGTCATCTGTTTTTAAGTCGAGAGGCTGTCCTAAGTCAGTGAGTTAAGCAGCAGAATCAAATACCAGAGGTTGAGAATTCTGGAACTTCTCCAGATACAGCTTCCTGTGTGGTGTAGCTGAATTGCTCAGCATGAGTTAAATTTTTCCACCCTTTGCCTCTTCCTCATTTCTTCATCGACTTTTGGTTTATTATAACTTGCTATAATGTTTATATGGTAAGGAAGTTTATTTACCAACTTATAAATTGATTTATTCAATTATCCAAATAATTCCTAAATCCTAACCATAAGAACTAAAGCAATGTTTCAACTTTTATTTTAGTTTTTAAATATATTTTAATCTGATATAAAATTAAATACTTGTCTTTAAACAACTCCAGTATTTTTTTTGTAATAATGGATCACACTGATCATCTACCACATAGTAATTTCTATTGCCAGTCTGAGAAATGATAGCATGAGTCTGTATTTAAAATTTTAGTTAGAAATTTCCTAAAAATAAAGCTAACACAAAGCATAACAGATAATGATGCCCCACCAAATGGAATTTTTTGATGCCACCGATCAACATAAAATAGTCTAATACTGCTAGTCATCTATTAAAACATAAGCAATACAGTTGACAGTCAATCAGCTAAGTCTAACTCAGAACAGAAAAAGGGAGAAGTTCAGATCAAGTATCCTCAATGAAAATATATACAATCAGTTGTTCAAAGTGTGCATTTAGATGCTACATCTCAGAGATTCAACTAAAACATTAGCTGGAGGATATGGAGAATCCTGTTTGATTTAGAGCAGGTAAGGGCTATCTCTGTTTTTTTGTTTGTTTTTCGTCTCCTTATGGCCCCTTTTACTTTCAGCTGTGATCAGAATGAAAGAGGCAAATTCTATGAAATAACACAATATGAAAATAATGCTGGCAATAAACCTGAGGATTATTGTTCATAAAAAAAAATCACAGATGATCTTCAGAAGAAATTTTAGGCACCTAATAATAAAACTCCACTGGTTTTAACTCGGTGATAAATTATTTGTGCCACAAGACATTTTGTCACTTTTTGGTAGTTATTTGTTAATGACGCAAATGCTTTGGAGAGGAATTAGTGGCTGGGTCCATGGAGGGACATTCACTTGGAATAATTGGACTCTTTTGTACTTGTCTTTGGCTACATTGATAATTATAGTCAGGGCCAATGGTTAGATTTTATGACTACCCATTGTAAACCCAGAAGAAAAGGACTAATCGCTATCTCATTATCTCTTGAATATGGAGTAGCATCACTTTAGATGTGTTCTTTTGAACAGTTCCTTGGCTCTCCTTTACTTCATTCTTCAGCTACTGTATTAATCTAGTGTTTTGTTGTTTGTTTAAAAAAGAACTGTTTTCTTCATATGTTTTGCTTCTTTAGAAATACAGCATTTCTATTACGTTTCACAAAAGCTTTACTGTTAGTCAACATACTCAGGAATGTGGTAATTAGAAGTGAAACCAGTGACCAGAAATCACGATTGTTTAATGTTAAGAAAAGTAGCAGGAAAATGCTATTAAGGGTACCTTTTGCAAGGAACCATCTTACATGGGACATACCAATCATTTTTTTTTTGAGGCTAGTGGGCTGAATTGTGGCAAATACATATATACTTTAAATATTAAAATATAAATTCGGTTCACAGGAGTCTGAATTATAATGAAATGCTGGGAAACAGGATTTTCCAAAGTCCACTTGAATCATGCCTCTGAAAGAAGCCTATATAACTTGATTTAAACTTATTTATAAATGTGATATCCCTTCCAAAAATCATATTTTAATTTTATAAAAAGCAATGATTAAGTGTGATCCTTTCATATAGATTTTTCCTTATGCTGAGGTTAATCTATGAATATTCACCTTAAAAATGAACACTGGTTTTGTCAGTGCTCGTGGGCTGTGAGTCACGTCAAAAATTTTACAATCATCCTGTAGTGCTTGAAAACAAAGTTGCTATTGTGAACCTTACCTGTGTGTTATAGATGGAACTTTGGAGGTTGCTTTATGAAAGCTTACTCCTCTTTTAAATGAGAAAACAAGCCTTTGGTAAAATATCACGGGATGAAATTAAAGCCCCATGTTGAGTTCAACTTCAATGTTGAATCTTTTATTCTAGACAAATTTGTAAAGAATTCCAAGACCTCTTGAGCCAAGATAGATCACCACTGGGATCCTCCAGACCCACTCCAATCCTAGACCTTGACATCCAGAGACACTTAACACATTTCAGGTAAGACTGGTTTTCCAATTTCCTCAGACTCTTTTTAAATTGTTAAACCATCCTTATTAGCCCAGGCATTTTTATATTCATGTCACAGTTCCGTTTAGAGATATCACTTATATATTCATATAGTGACTGACTGAATCTTTTGAAATTGCAAACATCTAAGGTCAAATTATAAAAATAACTAATGCATGAAGCATTTTAGATCAGAAAATCTAGTGTCTGTGCGATCTTCAGGAAATTGTGACTTTGAAAGTGAACACTATTATTTCAAATAATGGTACTTTTGAATGAGGATTCTGAAATCATTTAAATAGTACTTTATCTTGGTGAGGCACATTGTTGAATGGACAGATGATATGACACAAATTAATGGGATATCATACACTGATTTTACAGGCGTGTGTTAATTTCTGCCCAATTAGAAATTGCAAATGGTTCTTAAATTAGACCACACAAGTGTATTTTAAACCTTCTGGAATGTGTTACTGAAAGCATATTCAAATTTTATTTTCTGAGGTTCTTTGGAAGATAGTAGAATTTTTTTTTCTAGATAATTTATGCCCTAGATGCAATGTGGAAAGGAATATATTAACTACTCAGGTAATTTCCGGTTTTAAGACTCTAAAATTCTAATGTCTTTCATGATATTTCTCATCAGTGTAAAAAATATGTTATCCTCTTTTAATAATTATCATTTAGTTTAAAAAACAATGCCAAGCAAAGACTATTACACATTAAATTTTAAAATGTTTTCAGTACCTCTCACTGATTATAAAGCTGTTGAGGAAGATACTCTATTATATAAAATAATGGGTATTTAAATGAGTTGGAATTTTATCTGCAACATCAGAGGCTTTTAAATAGAATATTTTATTTTGTATAATGCCACAAGGCTCCTCAAGATGTAATAGATACATCTTTGAAGAATAAACTTAGGGTTTACCTTCTAACAATGCACCAGATGTACCAAACATATATCTCACAGGACTTTTTTCCTACCACTTAGTTGGATTAGTGAAAGTGAGTGTAATAAAACTGGTAGAAATGGCAATGCCCAGAAATTAAGAGAAAAAGGCTTTGGAGTAGAACCATCTTCAAATCTGGACCCTGATACATGTGAGCTGGGTTGTTTTGAGGTAACATGAATTCTTTCCAAGCCTTGATTTCCCTAGCTTTAAATGGAATAAGGACCCTGTATTATATGGTGGTAGTGAGCTAAAGTGAGATAATGATTATAGACACAGGCACCAGGCTTGGTAGAGCATGCAACTCTTGATTTTGGGGTCATGAGTTCAAGCCCCACGTTGGGCATAGAGCTTACTTAAAAAAAAAACAATAAAATAAAATAAGATAAAATAAGATAATGAATATAAATAAGCATTTAGTAAATAATGTACTGTTTACCACTGATCCAGACTTAAAAGGTATGGTTTGCTTCACTGTCATATCCATACAGATATATTTTTTTCATTTTTTTTAAGTTTATTTATTTTGAGAGAGAGAGTGAGAGAGGGGAAGGGGCAGAGAGAGGGGTGGGGGGAGAGAGAATCCCAAGCAGTCTCCACACTGTCGGTGTGGAGCCTGATGTAGGGCTCGAGCCAACAAACCCTGAGATGCTTACCTGAGCTGAAATCAAAAGTCGAACGCTTAACCAACTGAGTCACCCAGGTGCCCCAATATTTTTCATATTTTTATTTGTATAAAATACAAATTTTATATACTTTATATATTTTATTTGTATAAAATACAAATACAAATATACTTTATTTGTATTTGTATAATTTTTATACAAGTTCAATTCAGAGCTTAATAAAAATTTTCATACAAATTCAATTCTCAATTTAAGGAGGTTTGTTAAGTTACCAATATACTATAAGGAAGAACATACTGTTAAAACTTGGAGAACTCAGATTTTATATGATAGCTACCAGGTTATTTCCAGTTACAGGTGCCACAGCCTTCATCAGACAGTGAGCTGTCCTTTTTCAGGCTCAAAACAAAATACAGCATCAATGTGTAAATTGAATATTAGCGACAGTGTGAAATAAATGGGCAAACCATTTGTTTGCTCAGCATAGGCACAATCTGCTAATTTGTTGATACTTTAGTTAGTTGCCAACTTAATGCCACAGAACTCCTTAGAGAAAACTTTCACTTCTAAACTTGAGCTGAATGTTTCCTGTGTGGGCTTTATATGCTCTTGCTTATCTTTCCTCATGCAGAATGTGGTAACAAGCTAGTCTGGTGTTGGCCAGAGAAGAGATAAATATATTGAAAATGGCTCTCTCCATCCTCAGCAAAAAAGGCATTATATTTTGAATGCAAAACTCTTAAGATTATGTATGGCTGCAGATTCTCAATCACAACAATTTGAAACACACAACCATACCTTAAAACAATTTAATACCACATGGTATCATAATATAAAATTTTGGTATTATTATTTATATTGAGTATTTTGTTATCATAAAGTTGTGATTTCCTATTTATGTATTTATTGGGGGAGAGAGAGAGAGAGAGAGAGAGAGAGAGAGAGAGAATCTCAAGGAGGCTCTATGCTAATAGCGATCCATCTCATGAACGGTGAGGTCATGACCTAAGCCGAAATCAAGAGTCAGACACTTAGCCAGGTGAGCCACCCAGGTGCTCCTGTGATTTCCTATTTATTATGCCTTTCTAATATTTGTTAGATTTTTCATTTACTTTGCTTTACTACATTCCAGATTACTTATTTTAATGACATCTTCTGATTTCATAATGGAAGGTAGAAGGATGATAGAAATCACTTAACTAAAATTTGCTTTATAGCAAACTTCCTAAATTGTATATTTTTTATTGTGATAAAAAGCATATAATTATAGGGGTACCTGGGTAGCTTAGTCAGTTAAGCGTCTGGCTTCAGCTCAGGTCATGATGTCCCAGTTTGTGACTTCAAGCTCTGCGTCAGGCTCTGCGCTGACAGCTCAGAGCCTGGAGCCTGCCTCAGATTCTGTCTCCCTCTCTCTCTGACCCTCTCCCACTCATTCTCTCTCTCTCTCTCTCTCTCTCTCTCTCTCTCTCTCTCTCAAAAATAAACAGTAAAAAATATTTTTAAAAAAGCACTTAATGTAAAATTTACCATCTTAACCATTTCTAAATGTATGGTTTAGCAATGTTAAATATATGCACATTGTTGTGCAACAAATCTCCAGGACTTTTTCATTTTGCAAATCTGAAACTCTATAACCATTAAACAACTCCCCATTTCCCTCTCCTGCTAGTCCCTGGCAACTACCATTCTACTTTCTGTCTCTGTGATTTTGGTCATTCTAGATGCCTCATGTAAGTGGAATCATACAGTATGTCTGTTTGTGACTAGCTTATTTCACTTAGTATAATGTTCTCAAGGTTCATCTGTGTTGTACCGTGTGTTAAATATCCTTCCTTTTGAGGCTGAATAATACTCCATTGTATGTATATGCCACACTTTGCTTATCTATTCATTCATTAATGGATACTTGGGTTGCTTCTACCTCTTGCCTGTTGTGAATTATACTGCTATGAATATGGGTATGCCACTATCCCTTTGAGATCTTGCTTTCGATTCTTTGGGATATAAACCCAGAAGTAGAATTACTATATGATATAGTAATTTTTAATTTTTTTTATTTTTTAAGAAACTGCCATAGACTTATAATATATGAGAGAGACTTTATCATACAGGATTAAGCAGGGCACAGGTAATAACCTGGGGTACTTAGGAAATGCTTTCATCTTTCAATCCACAGTACTTAGCACACAGAGTATGTCCAATAAATATGTTAATTCTTTCTCACAGTGACTGCACCATTTTACATTCTCACCAACAGTGTACAAGGGTTCTAATTCCCCGACATCCATGCCAATACTTATTATTTACTATTTTTGTTTTTGTTTTTGATAGCGGCTATCCTCATGGGTATGAGGTGATATCTCATTTTGGTTTTGACTTGTATTTTTCCAGTGATGAATGATGTGAAGCATCTTTGCATAAGCTTGTTGACCATTTATGTGTCATTTTTGGAGACATGCCTATTCAAGTTTTTTTGCCCATTGTTCTGGTTATTTGCTTTTGTGTTGTTCAGTTGTAGAAGTTATTTATATATTCTGAATGTTAACACCTTTTAGACATGATTTGCAAATATTTTCTTTCATTCTGTAGGTTGTCTTTTTTTATTGTGCTGGTTATGTCCTTTGATACACAGAAATTTTTGTGTTGTTCAACTTGCCTGTTTTTACTTTTGTTGCATGTGCTTTTGCTGTCATATCCAGGAAATCCTTGCCAAATCCGAAGTCATGAAGCTTCCCCTGTATGTTTTCTTCTAAGAGTTTAATAGTTGTAGGTCTTAAGTTTAGTTAGGTCTTTGATCCATTTTGAGTTAATTTTTATACATGGTATAACATAAGTGGCCATTTTTTTGCATGTCTTAAACTATGTCCTTTTAAATAAAAGATACATGGTTGACATTTCCAATTAAAACCCAAGTTGAAGTCTCCCAATGTAGAGCAAATTTAATGTATTTTTTTATTATGCATTTATTAAAAGAAACCTCAATAGAATAGCTTAATAGGACAGTAAAGGTCAGCTTGCTGCCTAACCTTGAAAAAGACTTCATGCTTTTTAAGTAAGCCCTTAAATCTTTCTTGGAGCTTTTTAAAAATCTCAAGGACACAAACACATTTTAAAAGATCTAATTTAATAGGTCAAGTTTAGCATTGAACTTGGGCATCTGGGTTGTTTGCAAAGCTCTGAAGTTGTTTCTGATAGTTAGACATCTTTAAGAAACAGAGCCCTAGGATGTTTATAGACTATTGACTTTTTTTTTTTTAACTTTGGAAGAGAAACAATTCTAATTCATTTTTAAAATGACACTGAGAATTGTATAAAGCTCTATCTTGTATACTAACGTGTTAAAAGGATTCTACATTTATTATTCTTCTAATAATCTGGGTAAAAATATGTCAGCATAGAATGTGTCTCCTTCATAATTTCCAACTAGCAGCAGTAACTTTAATTTTGATAGTAGTATAAGCTCAAGAGAAAAATGAATTAGAAAGGAAGCATAACACAACTTTGAAAACAGTCCATTGGTAGTCTGATTTTCTACGATTTCTGCTGAGTTCTGGGTGGAAAAGAAGTAAGGATACAGCATGGTTGAATAGGCATAGAGAATGCTGTAATTAGTAACATCAACTTGTGCTATTTTACTTGGTCAAAATACTGTTCCCATTGCAGACCACTTGAATTACACCTTACAGAGTGGCTGATTTGGTACCTTGAGAACTGTGGCTTACTTTCAGCACATTGAATGTGTCCAGGTAAAACTAGGGAATGATCTGACCTTATAAAGCACAGATAACTACTTCCAGTTTTCTGTGGTAGTTGACATATTAGTGTGATCTGGGTAACTGTACAGCAGTGACCCTTCTCCAAATTCATATCCTGGAAAGCTGCTTGTTTCCATCAAAATGACAGGAGGCAGGTTTATTCATTATTTATAGTTTACTGAATACCATCAAAAGTGGGGAGAAGACAGCAGACACCATAATACCTACTGGAAGGGGGATGAGAATTGATTGAAATCTGCAGAAGACCCTGCAAATACAATTCCCAGGAAGAGTGGTGGCAATTAGACCAAGGTGGCATTGGGCCTCTGGACAGAACACACTCAGCTCAGACAGAAACCTAGATGCCTAATTTTCTGAAATGTTAGGAATTCCCCTCTTTGCGATCTTAGGAAATCTTAACAACTTTTCCCTTCTTTGTCTCTTATATTCTGATAATTGCCTTGAATCTAAGGTCCAGTAAAAGTGTGTCTAACAACGTAAATAAGGGAAGTTAGACTATCTTTAAAGCTCAGTTCTGAAAGAGAAGCCTATCAGAAAAATGAGGAGATTTTCTTTCCCACTTTGCCTGAAATTTTATTGTTTCTTGTATTTTACTGTGGTAATGGCCAGTGGTACAAAGATTGGAACTAAAGGATTGTCCCATTCCTTGGGAACTTGTAATGTGGAGGAAAATTACTTACAAAGACTTGCAATATATGAGAAATTTTGTAATGAAGGATTAAGCACAGTAGAGGTAATTACCTGGGGTGATTAGGAAAGGCTTTCATCTATCTATCCATAGTATTTAGCACATAGTATGTACCCAATAAATATGTTAATCAATGTAGATTATGATAATATCTCTATTAGGTCTTGGATGTATTCTCCACTGGCTTATTCCCAAGGCCATGGTGTTTTAATTGAACCATGGGCTGGGGAAGTGAAATGATCAATGTGCTTAATTCTTCTGTTTGAGTCAAAAAGTGTGCTGACATCACACCTTCTCAGAAATAGACCTTTCTACTACTCCCACAGTTCCTGGAAATAAGAAATGTATAGGCAGTCCCAGATAACTGTATTTTGCTTGTGATTACATTGTCTTCATTGATTCTCAATGTTGGAAGGCCCCTTACATTTCCCATTCTCCCTCAACATTTGGATCTTCTCTCCAACATCCTTGTCAGGTTGTCACCCATTCCGGGCTTAAAAACTTTCAATGATAGACTGCTCTTTTATTACCTAGGCATCCCTTCTATCTCCACCAACTCTATTTGAAATGCCTTCCTTCCATGGAGGCAACGTCTGTCTCCCTAACATCCTACTCCTTGGGGGCCTTCCAGAGTCAGTTTAGTTCTGTTTCCCTCCCAATTTCTAAAGACAGCTCTGGTGCCTGAGTTTTCTCTTTCTGGGCTGTTCATCCCCCTTTGCTTTAGTATTCCACATATGACATGAATTCCAGTCAGCTCGACTACCTTCTCCGCAACACCCTCAAGAGAGGATGTGTGTCTCTACTTAAACATGACATGTTTGGTTTTCTCCAGAAACCGAAACTCCCAAAGTGTGTATGTTTTGTTTCTTGTTTTTATTTTTCTCATTTTGTAGGCGGTGGTGGTGGTGGGGGGGGATGGAAAAGTGTTAGGGAAGGTAATCAGCATTGGATGATTTTATTAATCTTGTGAAAGCATTCTTGCATGTCACAAGAGAAATGAAGGCATTTCAATTAAATGTCTAATTTCAAAAGAGAAAACGCCATGAAATTATACAACTAGGATTGGCATTTAAGAAGTTAAATTATTAAGCCTTCTTCAGGATGTTCTGCCAGTTCAAGGGGTCTTTCGAGACCATTTTATTTAAGAATATTCAAAATAATGAAGGATGCATGGGTGGCTCAATCAGTTAAGCCCTGCCTTCAGCTCCGGTCATGATCTTACAGTTCATGGGTTCAAGCCCCACTTTGGGCTCTGTGCTGATTTAGTATTCAGCCTGGAGCCTGCTTCAGATTCTGTGTCTCCCTCTCTCTGTGTCCTTCCCCTGCTTGCACTCACTCTCTCTCGCTCTCAAAAATGAATAAACATTTTAAAAAACTAAAAAAAATTAAGAATATTCAAAATAATGGGCCTGAATTGTGAAGAATAAAAGTCCTATATTTCCCAAACTTAAGCTCCTTTATGTAAGGTTGAAATTAAACTTTAAAACTTTAGCTTAAACTTCAAGAAACTGAGTACAATTCCCATGTGCAAAGAAAGCAACACATAGCTGTAGGTGGTCACCTTTTATTCACTAGTTAAATAAGAACAGTTTCTATTTACATAAGAGTAAAAATAGTCTCCTTTGAAGTGAAAAATTTCCTAGTAAAAATGTAGAGTAAAAATAAAATGTAGAGTAAAAAGTAAACAATTTCGCTTCCTTAGCAAACAGGTGGAACCATGATGAACTTCTTGTAGGAACCTACATTAAATTACTTAGATTAACTTAACATTGGGCAAGAAATTTAAGAGTTAAATCAGTTGCCAATATTTATCATACTTCACAAGCTGCATGGCACCAAAGCAAATGCCGCAGGAGATACACATATAAAAGCATCCCTTGAAGGTCACTTGATGGCAATTTAATGGATTTTTAGGGTCAGCACATAGAAAACTAGTAATTCAAACAATAGAAACCAGAAGAAATTGTTTCCTTTTTATTTCAAAAAAAATTTTTAATGTTTATTTATTCTTGAGAGAGTGACAGAGCATGAGCAGGGGAGGGGGACACAGAATCTGAAGCAGGCTCCAGGCTCTCAGCTGTCAGCACAGAGCCCAATGCGAGGCTCGAACCCACAAACGGCAAGATCATGACGGGAGCTGAAGTCCAACACTCAACCAACTGAGCCACCCAGGCACCCCCTGAGGCAACTGCAAGTCGCAAACATGGCCCTGTAAAACAACACATGTGAATTATTGCCTCAGGAGTGCATAGTTGGTAAAGAAGTTGGATACATTTTTATTTCAATAATTTCTATCTTTGTTGAGCTCTGGATTTGGGGAGAGTCTGGGGAGACAACACAGGATTGTGGGAAGCACTCAGGATGGGTTTCAGGGACCTAATTCTGTCTCGTCTTGTTTCCAGCTGATAGTATGGTTTTAGAGGTGACATTTTACCAGTCTGGCCTCTGCATGTTCATCTATAAATTAATACATTTAAGTTGGATGATCCCTAAGGTTCATTCTACACCAATGATCTTTTTTTTTTTTTTTTAACGTTTATTTATTTTTGCGACAGAGAGAGACAGAGCATGAACGGGGGAGGGGCAGAGAGAGAGGGAGACACAGAATCAGAAACAGGCTCCAGGCTCTGAGCCATCAGCCCAGAGCCTGACGCGGGGCTCAAACTCTCAGACCGCGAGATCGTGACCTGGCTGAAGTCGGACGCTTAACCGACTGCGCCACCCAGGCGCCCCTACACCAATGATCTTTTACCCTATTCTCCATTTCCTGCTCCCTGTTAAATCATTATTCTATTCTGTGTTCCCATATGATCTCATTTTTTTCTCTTTATGTTTCAGAAAATTGTTCATTTTAAAAAGTTGACAATTGAATAAAATTCATCTAAGAAAGCACAGAGCCCTAAGCTTAGCATTTCTATTCCCTTATTCTAAATAGAAAATATAAATTGCCTGATAGGGAGAAATATAAGGAGATGGTTAATTTATTCCTAAAAACTCTATTCTTATATGCAAAAATAGGGTGCAGATGTCAAAAATATCTTCACCTTCAAAGAGTTGACTAGAATGTGACTGACTTGAGTCTTTCCTAATGCACATGCAATGATCACATCCTTAGCCTCCTTTGCTAATGAGCTGGATTGAAGTAAAATGGAATCACAAGGACTCAATCCCCTTTGGGACCTGAGTAAGTGGCTGAGAAGAGCAGGAAGAATGAGACCTTATGATCGTAGATGGGCAACACATCACCCAGTCTGGCAGAGATTCAGGGCTGTCATAAATACACTTCTCCAAAGTGAGTTTTGTAGAACATTAGCCTCATGAGATGCTCCTTGAAAGTGTCTCATGGTCAAGTGTTTTATGGTTCAGGAAACCCTGCCTATTATACTCTCCTTGAAGTATGCCAGTTACACATTAGCATATCAAAAGCTCCCAGAACCCTTTATGAATGGAAGAAATGCTTAGCCCCATGTTTCCAAAACGCGATCACAGGAACTCTTTTTTTCTCAGAATAACTATTCACATCCCATGAAACTCAGGTTCTACAGAAGTTCTTGGGGGAAATGCTAAGTTCTTCATTCTCTTTTTCTGGGAAGGATAGCAGACATGGTAGTTAGGTGGTACTTCTTGGCGCTAGGGGCACATACCCAACTTCCTGGTTGCATTTAAATTGAATAGGTACCATTTAAAAAATACTAATGTTTTGGACCTATACCAAAGTAATTAAATCAAGATCTTTGGAGTCGGACCCGCACTTTGGTATCTTTTAAGACGCTCCCTGGGTGGACTTTGGTAGCTGTATCTGGGGATACCACCAGCTGAAGGAAGCACAGAACACTTGTGAGTGCTGGTAAGGCCTTGCTAATAAGTACATCTCAGTAACTTGTCACCACCAGAGAACTATATACCTTAATTATGCTCCTTAATTAAATTCCATTTTATTTTTTTTAATTTTTTTTTCAACGTTTTTTAATTTTATTTTTGGGACAGAGAGAGACAGAGCATGAACGGGGGAGGGGCAGAGAGAGAGGGAGACACAGAATCGGAAACAGGCTCCAGGCTCTGAGCCATCAGCCCAGAGCCTGACGCGGGGCTCGAACTCATAGACCGCGAGATCGTGACCTGGCTGAAGTCGGACGCTTAACAGACTGTGCCACCCAGGCGCCCCTAAATTCCATTTTAAAAGCACTTAGGACCATGGGACAATATAATCTATGTAGAAAATAAGCTCAATCAGACAGTTTCTCTCTTCCTTTATATCTGTAGCCAGTTAGGCTACAAAGGGTAGATGCCATCAAGTTTTGGGAGGATAAGCCCCAGCTACTTTCTCTGGGTGAGGTCTCTGTCCATGGCCTATATTCAGGGTTTGTGCTACCTCAGAGAGATGAAGCGCCTTACCCTCACAGCCCTGAAAAGAAGTAAGGTTTTGCAGAAAAGCCCCACAATCCTTTGCTGGTGTTCTCCAGGGGCTGGTTCCCAGCCATCTGCCTCACGACTGTTCTCAGGAGTAGAAGAAGGCATTTTGCTGACTGTCACCTAAAACTGTAGTGGGGAGTACGGACTAAGCCTCAGGCTACATTTGGACCTAAACCTGCAGTAGCTGAATAATCCGGGAGGGAAAGAGGAGGCTTGTCTTCCCTTTAAACCTTGCTGCCTGCTTCCTCTAGAGGCCAAAAAACAAAAACTGAGGTTGGTGACAGTGGCATTTGTATGCAATTTGGGAAATCAAAGATCTATGATAGCAAACACCTATTGGAATGATGCAACATAACAAAATAATGAGAATAATAATCCAGACTGTTTCAACCTTTACAAAGAGAAGTTTGCTTGTCAAACATTTTCCAGGTAGAAAGTTGGAATTTGACAAAATGAAATTAGCTTTTACTCTAATTACCTGAATGATGATGGGGGTGATTTTCTCTTGATTCTCTGCCTTCCAGTGTGTAGCATAATAGTATCTATTATATCCATCTTTTTGTGTCCCACAAGAAAGCTAAAAAAATCCATCCATGGTTGTCAGACACACCTGAGTGACCTAGTCTTCAGTGGCAAATACTAATGAGGCTTCCATCTCCTTTTCAATGCATTTGATTTGTTTTTTTGTTTTTTACTTTTTTTTCTACTAAGTAGGCTCCACACTCAACGTGGGGCTTGAACTCAAGACCTAGACATCAAGGGTAGCATGCCAGGCCCCCCACCCTTTCAGTATATTTTAATTCAGTATTTGCTTATTTTTTAGAAAGAATGTGCTGAATCCTAGGTCCAACTGTTGCCAAGATAGGAAGAATTCAGGGGAAGATTCCATAGGAGTTTGCTTTAGGCTATGTTTTTATTAATTGCTGTTTTGTTTAAATTAGTTTAGACAAATCAATTAAAGTAATGATAGTGTATTTCTGAAGGACAGCTAGAACAATATGGGAAAAGTTTTGTAACATTTCTCTGGCCTACAACAAAGCTAGTGGAATATAAACCATATTTACTTAGATTAAGAAAAGTAAAATAGCTCTTGTTCCTCAGGTAGTTATCTATTGAGAATCCTATGTTAATTTATATTCCAAGTAAGCATTGAAGCTTTGGAGACTTTCAAGATAAACATATAAGGCCTTAGCTAGAAGCAAAAAATGCACTTACCCAGAGATCATAAGGTGTGAAGAGAAGTTTGTGAAATTTCTATTATATGCAAATTTCCTGATAGGTTCTCATCAATAATGTCAGGTAGTTTATAAGTATAAACACTGAGTTAAAGATAGACTGTTCTTAACATCTTATTAGCAAAATCACACAGGGAAAAAGAAGAAAGGATTCTAATTTATTCTCTTTCAAATAGCAATCTCTTCTTTCCCATCTGTTATTTCTTTTTAATTTTTTTAAAATGTTTATTCATTTTTGAGAAAGAGAGAGAGATAGGGAGAGACACAGCATGAACAGGGGAGGGGCAGAGGGGAAGGCACAGAAAGCAAAGCAGGCTCCAGGCTCTGAGCTGTCAGCACAGAGTCCCATGCGGGGCTCGAACTCATGTACCATGAGATCATGACCTGAGCCAAAGTCTGACCCTTAACGGAGTGAGCCACCCAGGGACCCCATCCCATCTGTTATTATTACCTCTTGCATTTCTGTCTCAATTTCTTCATTTTTAACCCTACTAATAGAGAACAGAGTTTGAACTGCTGCAGTACATTTTCCCTTAAAAAGTTAAATTCTATCATCAGTAGAGCTTATTTGGGTCAAGCCCATTGGTCAAGAAGAGATTAGGATGACACCCTATAAAAAGACAAAAAAGCAGTATAAGTCCACAGGTACACATGCACACACAGACATACTCCCTCCTTAGAAAGGGTGGTTCTAACCCTGTGCTCTCCCTCCAATTGCTAAAATGGGAACATACCCTAACGCTCAGGGGGAAAGTCCAAAGTAGAACATTACCTTTTGGATCCAGCATAGTTACTATCTTCCTGAGCTGAGGCCAATTTGAAAAGATGGTTTATATTGCAGAAAGATGCTCTTGAGAATGTTAATTGGGGGGACCTAGCAGAATAGGAGTTTTTAAAACCATGAATAAAATTAAGAAAATGACTATTAAATAGAAGTTACATTTTCTCTAACATCAGGTGCCATAAATGATAGCAGTCTGGATTTTCTCAGCAGGTAATTGTATTGCTCACAGTCAGTTGTCAGACCCTTCCTGCTCCTCAGTGTGAAATTAGTAATAGGAAAATGAAGTCAATGAGCTGGAATCTATCTAGTTAGAGAGAGAGAGGGAATAGATGAAGGTAAATATAGCTTGTAAGCCTGACTAGCTGTGATCTAAACCTCAAATTCTGACCTTTGCTTTTTTAGTTTAGACTTACTGATTTGGGGAGCCTTTCTCTGAGAATTGCTCTTGGTGCAGATCTCTCTGTCAGTATACTGCAAGTGGATATGTTTCCCTTAATCTCACCTAAATTTCACACCATTGGTTTTGGCCCACCACCTACACTTTTTACCACATTAAGGTATTTTAAAATTTTGGTTCCATTATCCAACATAGGAATTTTCCTCTCTATTTTCATGCCAGCACTTAAATCTATGATGCCTTCAACCACATTGTCAATTAACATGGCAAGCAGAGTGTGATGAATGGGAGAGTCTTGCAGAACTCCACTGGAAACACCCTTCAAGGTTGACAAATGCCCTCAGTCTGCACTTTGGGCATCATTATCCAACCAGCTGTGAGTCTATCTAAGTTGCCCTCATCTAGCTCACTTGCCCCCTCTCCTTATTTGGGGAGATTTTGTCAGATGCTTTGGTAAAATTCTATAGTAAAGTACATTGTTAGTCCTTTAATAACACTTTTATTTAAAAAAAAAATACAGTTACTGGGGCATCTGGCTGGCTCAGACAATGGAGCATGCAACTCTTAATCTCAGGGTTGTAATTTCAAGCCCCACAGTGGATGTAGAGATTACTCAAAAATTTTTAAAAATCTTAAAAAAAAATACAGTTACTTTATTGGGCTCGCCACTGAACCCATGCAGCACTTCTGTGGTCACTTCCCTTTTTAAAATATTAATACTTCAGAATTCTAAGAACCCATCATATGAACAAAGTGTGATAAACCCATTCAGTGGACTACTTAATCAACAATAAAAAAATAATCTATTGATAAACACAGCGTGGAAGAATCTCAGAATTATTATGCAAAGTGAAAAGAGCTAGACTTTATTAGACTTATTATATAGACTTTATTATTTGGTTTATATGACAGTTGGGGAAAAAGGAAAAACTGTAGGGATAGAAATTAAAGCACTGATTCCCAGGAGTTGGAGGGGAAGAGGGGAATATTGACTGAAAAGGAACATGAGGACACATTTTGGGTAACTGTAGTGATTACACAAGTGTATGAGTTCATCAAAATTCAACAGACCGTATACCCAAAAAAGATAAATATTCCCCTACGTAAATTTAACTTCAATGTACCTGATTTTAAAAATGTCCCATTACAAGAACCTTGTTAAAGGATGAGTTAAATGTAATTAAATATGCTAGAGTTTCTGAACTCTGTCTCTTTTTCCCTTCTTTGATTACTTAAAAAAATTTTTTTTAAGTTTATTTATTTTGAGAGAGAGAGAGAGAGAGAGAGAGAGAGAACAAGTGGGGGAGGGGCAGAGAGAAGGATAGACAGAATCCCAAGCAGGCTCCACACCATCAGTGTCATGGCCAATGCAGGGCCCAAACTCAGGAACGTGAGATTGTGACCTGAGCTGAGATCAAGAGTCATAGGCTAACTGACTGCGCCACCAAGGCACCCCATCCCTTGCTCTGATTATTAAGGCGGGTTACTCTGTTCTATTTCATGCTTCCTCTTCAATCTTCCAGGAATTTTCAAAGATTACCTAACAACTCCAGTGTCTAAAAAACACATGTGTGTTTTCTTTATCCTGAAATAGTTTCCTATACTTAAAAAAAAGAAAAGTCTCAACTCCATTCCTTATACCATTGCCAGTTTTAAAGATTAAACTCTCTGAAAAGAAAGCAAAGTATCTTACTTACCATTTAATCTTTCATATGCTAACATAGCACTGTGTTCCCTCCAAACCTTGGGCCCTTTTCTGCAATGTTCCTCTTCCTCGGTCTTGGAACAGAAATTTAAACTACATCCTACTACTCTGGGCTTCAGAGACTCCCAAATGAAATCAGGGAACTTTAGCCTTCTGTTAAGTCAATCATTCTGGACACTGAGGTACCCAGCCCCTTCTCTTCCCAGGGGCTGCTGCCTCAGGAGGTCACCAGAAGCCACTGTGCTGACAGTGGGCAATGTCAGGAAGAATACGGGTTGATGATAGTGTCGCATCTCAGCCCTGTTTGTTTTCATTGTTGCTGTTTGTTTGTGGTTTATTTTTATCTTGACAACTCTTCATTTTTTTTTTAAGATTAGACTATAACTTTTGATTACCGATTTATAGTAAGAGCTCAAACCGCAAAGTTTTAGAGATACAGATAACATCTTATTTGCCAGTACATTAAGATCTAGCATACTTTGGGGCACCTGTGTGGCTCATCTGGTTAAGCATCCAACTCTGGATTTCAGCTCAGGTCATGATCTCACAGTCTTGGGATTGAGTCCCACATCCGGCTCAGTGCAGAGACTGAGTGGGATTCTGTCTCCCTCTCTCTCTGTCCCTCCCCTGCTTGTGTGCGCTCTCTCTCTCTCTCTCTCTCTCTCTCTCTCTCTCTCTCTCAAAATAAATAAGCTTAAAAAAAAAAGAAAGATCTGGTGTACTTTGATTATCACTTGGGCTCTGAGGTCACCCATATAGCTCTCAGTCCTCCTCCTTACTTTGGTGACTGAGATCTTACCCTCATCTGTCTGTTGTCATCCCATGGTCTTGCCAGGCTCTAGTGTTACCATTTTGGAGGGTATGTTACTCCTTTCTCCTCAAAATTCTTTTTAAGTCCTCTCATAACTTTGGCGAGTGTCTACTCTTTGGCAGGAGCACACCTTCTATTTCTTAATCATGGGACCAGGAAACTGGCACATGTTTTTCAACATCATCCAAGGAGCTTTGATGGGTGGGTGGACTTTGGATCAGCTGAGGAGAAGAAGGAGGGCAAACAAAGGTGCCCAAGTAGGAATGGCCATCACAGGTTTGGGGATAGAAAAGCTTAGAGCCTGAGATAAGCCTTTCAAAATAAAGAACTAGAATACATGATCACAAAGGGTGGAGGAAGGAGGCCTGAGAAATGCAAATATGATATGAAATCTGATGCGGTGTTTGTATCGTCTGCCACCTTCAGCAAAAATGTTGAAAATGTGCCATGAAGATGACACATTGAGCGCAGTGCTAGTTGTCTCTTTCACTTGTCTGGTTCGGGAGGAGAAACTTTTCGATGAATTTGAATTAGAACTTTTACATTTTGACTATCTACTTCAAACCGTCATGGCAACTGTTTAACTCAGGTAGTAATATTTGTTTGTGAAATGCTCTCTGAGATTAATCTGATGAAAATATATGCAAATGCCAAGTATAATTTTAATATTAAGCCTGTGGCTGAAAATGTTATTTTCCAAAGGCAAAAATTGATCTCTGTTGTAAAAGATTTTGGAGATTTGACTAACAGATCACCTTAGTTTGTTTTCTGTCTAGGACTGAAAGTCAGCCTTATCCTTTCTGTTTTTACTTTTGTTTTTCTGTAGATTCTACATTATTCCTCTTCTCTTTTTTTGTATGTCACTATGAATGAAATATAAACCTATTTTTTCCGGAGTGGTTGGTGCTAACAGAATAGCATGATGTTTCCAGAAATTTCTTTTAATCATCCTGTGATTTCACACTTTTTTTGTGTGCTATTCTAATACAACATTACATTACTTGAAATATTTGGATTTATAAACCTCACTGAAAACTGCTAGAACAGAAACCATCTTTTGTACTTATTATCATCCTATGTAGTCTGTCCTGTGTGTTTTTTAATGTGCAGGTAATGTTAAATGAAGGAATGAACACAATTTACATAACATATTTTTCCATGTTGAAAGATAACATTATAAACAGTTACTTTTCTTTAAGTTTTATTTATTTATTTTTATTAAAGTCTAATTAACATACCATGTTATATTAGTTCTGGGTATACAACACAAGAAATACCTTTTCTCATGTTGAAGATTCTACAGTCAATTTTAGGCTCTTCTATTGAACTCCAATTTCCATAACCTTCTGTCCATATCCTGGGTTTAAAGGACAGCATCCTAAGCTTTAGTACCTGTGGACTGAGGCTTAGGGTTGGAAAGAAACTTGCAGATGTTTTAGTAAGACTGTTATCATCTTACAAAGCTAAAAAACTTCCTCCAGATCACAAAGTGCCTAAAGTCAGAGCCCGAGTGAAGACTTGGCACATTTGGGTCTCAGTGCAGGACAAAGGTGACAACGCATCCTGCTAATGATCCGTTGCATATTATAGAAGCAAGAAAGGCCATCTGCCAAGAAAGGAGACCAGCTTAAAAACTGTTCATCATGGTGACAACTCTTCTCCACATTTATATAGGCCTGTCCGCTTTGTTCTTGAGTTTTAAAAACCTTGATCTTAGACAGAACAAGTGAGTAAGAAGAATGATCATCTTCCAGGATTACAAGTCTGATAAGATCTATCAGACTCGCTGATAGATCTTAAAGCATATGGATTCCTTTCCAGTTTTCTCATTGAGATATGGAGCTGAAGTCAGTTTTCCCACTCAGCAATGCAAGATACTATAGCAAAGATATGCAGATGTTTGAACTCAAAGTTTGAGAAACTAAGCTAAAACTGCCAATAGAATGTGATTTCTCAAAAAAAAAAAAAACCCAAAAAACAAAAAACGACAACGACAAAAACAAAAACAAACAAACAAACAAAAGAGTAACACATACCCACATCCTGGGAAGAACATAAGCACAGAGGCAGTACAGAATGTTAGATCTGTCAGGCAAATTACCTAACGTCTCTGGGCATTACTTCATCTGTAAAATGGAAATAATAATACCTCATTTTTAGTGTTGTTTCCAGAATTATATAAAGTGATACAGAATGAAGCACATAGAACATGGCCTGGCATAGATTCAGAACTCAAATATTGGCTATTAACTTTAATATTTAACCTAGTGAAACTAAATTCTGCATACTCTTCCATAGATAAAGAGGGCAGTTACAACCAAGAGAACATGGCACTATAGAGGAAAATAAAATTCATCCAGTGGTACAAAGAGCTCTAAACAGGAATAAAGCATGAGAAGAGAGGCAGTTTGTAATCAGAGCCAAACATTTAGACATTAATGGATATCTTCACTCAGTTATTTTTGTGGATGCAGCCATGATTAATTCTTCTACTGCTCCAATCAATTCCATTTATTGTCCAGACTCCCTGATAGACCTTAAAGCATATGGATTCCTTTCTAGCTATCTCATTGAGAAATGGAGCTGAAGTCAGTTTTCCCACTCAGCAATGCAAGATATTATAGCAAAGATATGCAGATGTTTGAACTATGATGGTATCTTATATTTCAAATTTTGGTGTGCATAGTTGTCTAAGCACTGACTATTCTTACCTTCTAAATAAATGAAGTCTTAAGACTTTTTCCTTTTTTTAAATTTTTTTTAATGTTTATTTATTTTTGAGGCAGAGAGAGACAGAGCATGAATGGGGGAGGGTCAGAGAGAGAGGGAGACACAGAATCTGAAGCAGGCTCCAGGCTCTGAGCTGTCACCACAGAGCCTGACACGGGGCTTGAACTCAAGGACCGTGAGATCATGACCTGAGCCAAAGTCGGACACTTAACCGGCTGAGCCACCCAAGTGCCCCAACTTTTTCCTTTTTTTAAAAAAATCTTTATGTATTTACTTTTGAGAGAGAGAGAGAGAGAGAGAGAGAGAGAGAGAGAAAGGAGCAGAGAGAGAATCCCAAGCACGCTTCATGCTGTCAGCGTGGAGCCAGTTGTGGGCCTGAGGTCACAAATTGTGAGACCATGACCTGAGATGAAATCAAGAATCAGATGCTTAGCTGACTGAGCCACCCAAGCACTCATTTCTTAATGAGATAGAGAATCAGAGCTAAATCATGTATTAAACACCTAGACTTGCTAATCATTAATGTATATCAAGTCTATCAATGACAAATCTTCTAGATGCATCCTGAATTTCTTATGGTCAAAAGCAATACATTGACTTGTGTTCTGCCTTTCATTATGGTTGACACTATTTAGGACCACAATAAATGCCTGTTTAATTGAACGTTCTGGGTTAAGTGGTTGTTCTGTATCATACTGTAAGTTGTTCATTTCTTTTTTTCCTACCACTTCTCATTTCCAGTTTGATCACTCATGGCTTTGGGACTCCAGCAATATGTGCAGCCCTAAGCACTTTCCAAACAGTCCTCAGTGAAATGCTGAACTACTTGGAAAAACACACTGCCCACAAAAATGGCGGAGCGGCGGATTCTGGCCAAGGACATGCCAACTCGGAGAAAGCCCCCCTGCGGAAAACTTCAGAGGCTGCCGTGAAAGAGGGCAAAACAGAAAAGACAGACTAGCTACATCAAACAGAATCTATTTCTAGAGAGTCTTGCTGCTGATATTTTTTCTAATATATATATCATTGAGGGTGATTAATCTTCAGTGGACCAAATCTCTACCCTCCCCCAACCCTCCATAAAAAAAAAAAAATGGAAATGAAAAATGAAACAAAAAGGACAACCCCCCCAAAAAAAAGAAAAAAAAAGGAAAACAGCAGTGTAACCGTGTGATGAAATTGTCACTTTTTAATTTTATGTTATGATAAACTTTTTGTGCACGTAATTTATTGTTCCGGATTATATACATCACAGTTTTTAAGCACTTCTGGACTCTGGAGAGGCAGCACATGCTTTTTCACATCTAACGGATGCACTTTCTTATCCAACTATGTAGTTAGGGATTAGAAAGCATGACCAACTGGAATCCATCACCAGTGCTTACAGCTCCAGTCTTTCTTCACTTAATTCCCTGGTAACAGAAGAGTGCCTCTTTCCATTAAATAGACCAGTCTGGCAATCAATCCATCAATAAATGCTTTGGGAACTGAAAAGGGCAGTCATGAATCTTTGTCCTGTGAATTGACAGAAATTCTAAAATTTTGGTCACCCCACTTATATTTTGGTTAAGCCCACTTAACTACCAGTGCCTTGGTGGTATTTCAAAATTCCAGAAAACTCTGCCCTCTTTATGTATGACCATTCCCACCCCACCCTAAGATCTACCCCCTCTCCATAACTAAGAAGACACAGCATAATATTGAAGAGATAAGAGATGAACTCTTCCATTCATTTTCTTTGCATCCCCAGCCTAAGAGTTCAAGGAAGTAGACTGCACTTAGTGGCTCTTGGCAGGATGGCTAAAGGAAAGGGTAGCTTTGCTGCTTTTGGCTCCTGAAGGAGAAGCAGTGGTATTGTGTTGCCTGGAAAAGCATGGAAATAAGAACAGTGATGTTTCCAGGAATCCTTGCCCCTCAGAGAGAGGAGAGGAGCCCAAGGGACTAGTGGAGGCTCCTTGAAGTGCTGGTGGTCAATGATTGTATGGTTAAAATATGAACCGTTTTTTTCTACCTTTGTGCTTCTTCTACATGCCTGATGGCTGTGTTCTAAACCTTTAGAGGCACAGAAGCATTCGGGTCTGTGTTCAATAAAGAAAACAAAACCAGAATGATCAGAGAAGACTTTTGCTTTTAAGATGCCTCCTTTTTTTATAGCTTGTTCTGTACCTTCATTGTCCTTTAGTTAAGACACTGAAAACGAGGTTCCTGGCTGCAAAGGCCAGGGGCTAATTGAATGAAAGTTTGGTCCATTTAAACCTGAACGTGTCAAGAAACCTGATTTGTTCCACACTGTACTGACCTTTCTATTGTTAACAATTGTCAAACTTCTAGGCAAATAAAGATGTAGGTCATCGTCTACGAAAAAAATTATTTTAATAATATATGGACTCCTGATACTAAGGTTAGCATGAAAATATTGTCCTCTTCTTAACACATTTCAATTACTTTCAAAAAGTCTCTGTTGTATTATAATCCCATGGGGAATATTACTATTATTTTTAATTGAGAAGAAATTGCTCAAGATTTTTCATGTAGAGCACACAAGATATTTTTACCTAATAATAATTCTTAAAGTTATTTGACCTTTATCTTCAATCTTGTACAGAAAAGAAGAACAATAATCAATGAAAATCTAAATTTTCTAGACTAAATTCAATTAACAGAAGACACTACTAAGGCATTCTATAATAAAGGGGTTTTATAGTTATACTGTAGAAGAGCTTAAAATAAATGTAACAGTAATGAGTTGTGATTTCATGTGTTTACCTAGTTCCATGTTTTAAATTTTGCCATTACTCATGGTTTAAAAGTTTTTTGAAATAAAATAGAATAAAGCAGGAATTCTGCCGCAGTTCCAAATTTCATCACAAAATAAATTATTCCATTTTACATGAAATTTCCCATATTGTAAAATATACACATGAAACAGAAATGAATATTTCAGTTTAATAAGTAGTAGGAAGGCTATATACAGATAATGTGGGCTATTAACATTTCCTTAATGAAATTTCCACATTAATGCTCTTTTATTCCTTTTATTATTAACAGTTACATATGTATTTAATATGGCATTTTGATATGCATATCTGCTAGATACTTAATGTAGTTATATACCATGTCAAATGTTCACCAATAATCAGATGAAAAATTAGATCTGGCTTACAGTATCACCTTCTCCACCCATAGTTGTGACTAGCTGGGGTTCTTAACACTTCAATGGGGTGGTATTATTTATTAGCCTTGGAAACAAAAGTATAACTATAAAAAACTACAGTGCATATTATTTACCAGGATTCTGGGTGTCTTAAGAGCCTTAAATGGACAGCACCCATTGTTTAACTTAACCAGCCATTAGGCCATAAATGAATTGATGGACTGGTCATGTTTAGAGTCATTTATTATCATATTCTAATAGACATTGTTAACATACCAACTTTTGCCTTGTATATAATAGGTACTCAACACTTTTTAAATAAATGAGTAAATGAATGTGTGTGTGTTCTTTGTCCAAAATGGGCCAAAGGACCTATTACTTTTGATTTATATTTTATTTTCCCTCAATACTCAGTGCTTCAATCTGGCTTGCTTCTTCCATGGTAATTTATAAATAACTCTTTTTATTTGAGTAAGATCACATTTCCACTGTATCACATTAGTTTCAAGTAGATACATTTAATATAGAACAATAAAGAAAACTGGGTAGGTATCAGAATTTTCACAAAAGTGAAATTATAATCAGTATCATAGTTTATACTGAAGGTAGCTCACAAAAATCTATTTGATTTTCAGTGTTATACTAAGTAATAAAGCAATGAAAATTTTTTTCAGGTTATTGCCCAGAAAAATTGTCCAAATCTCTCATACTTATAATTAATAATAAATGTAAAATTTTTATATTTAAACTTTTGAAAGATGAAGACAAATTCCTATGAAAAGAAATGTCTAAGGCTGTTTCAATAACCAATTTAAATGCCACCTCCATGGCTATCTCATTAGACTTAAGTTTGGTGGTTCTAGAAAAATAAATGAAACTCTGAATTACTCTATTTTTCTCCTCTGGAAAGATCAGCACTGGAAGGTTCCTAGCCCATTCTCCTGCTCTCTTCTTTTCAGATGCTTTGAAAATAGGAATAATTTTTTCTGGCTTTGCAGTTCCCTTTTCCTTTTCCTTCTTGGAGGGCATATTCTATTCTATGTCTAGGACAGAGTATGACCCTTTAGCACACCCAGGAACCCCCTGACCCTACTGTGACAGTGCTAAGAATTTGACTTCCTGTCACCTGCTGCTTTCAAGGTAAATGTGTCAATAAATAACCTTGTTAATGATAAGTAAAATAGTATAATCCCATTTTCCTGTATTTTCTTCCTTCTATGCCTCATTGGAAGCATTTTAGAGCAATGTAATTTTTAAAATGTATCAGAATCCTTTACACAAGGAGCGTGCTGTGTCCTTACAAAATCCAAGTCAATATGTGACAGGTAGCATGGCGTAGTGACTAAGAGTATAGACTCTAAAGCCAAATTACCTGGTTCAAATCATGGCTTTTCCCACTTACTACTGAACCTCTCTGTGCCTTCATTTCCCCATTTGTAAAACAAGGCTACTAATAGGTACCTACTCTCATATTACTGTCAGAACTAAAGAATTAATGTTATCTAATCTGTTAAGAGCAAATAGGGGCATAGTTAGTGCTGTGTGAGTGTTAGCTAGTGTCTTTAGTACTTAGCTTGGACAAGCAATTTTTAAAATCTAGATATCAGTCTCTCTTCAGTTTATTGGACCCTTTCTATATGCCAGGCTCTGTCCTAGAGGCTGAAAATACAGAGTAGAATAGAACATTTGTTTTCAAGTTTCTCACAGTCTCCTGTGAAGACTCTAGCCATTAGAACATGGTATCATAGTGAAAATGTGCACAAGTTGCTCCAACACAAACCAGAGTAACTTCCAGGGAACTGGAGAGGAGAGCATAGAGGGTGGGAGATGGGGGTTATGATCAGGGAAACAGAAAGGTGATCAAGAAAAGAGGGACGTTATGGTTCTGGGTGATTTCAAAACATTTGGGGCAGGATGCTATTTTGAAAACTAACAGATTTACCTTGTAGTTCTTGTTATTCCTACCTTCCTCATCCTCTTGGAGCAGCTAACATTTTGTCTCTACTGCCTCAAGGCAGGAATGTGACCCAGTGGAATGCAGGCAACAAAAGAGTTGAACTTCTGTACAAGTTTTCAGTTTTAAAATCTCAGGCCCTAAAGGAGGAATTGAGGTTTAAAAGCGTATCAGTCAGGACCTTTTTCTTCCCTACACACACACACACACACACACACACACTGGAGAACAGAATATAGTCCCTGTGTTGGGGAAAGAATGAGAGAAAAAAGAAAGTGCAGCTATCATTGATCTCTCAGAGAATGGGCTATGTCCTTGAGGGTGAGGTTGGAGACAGAGGCAACTATGTCCCCATCCCAGAGGAAAGCCCAGCAAAGGAAGAGGTCCCAGCAGAGTGCAGAACCGGGAACTGTATGTGTTATGTGTTTAGGCAGATGGTTCAGAGCCTCGCAGTGTTTCTCCCAAGGAGTTTCTCTTCAACATGGTACCAGGATTTATGGGTACAAGCAGAAAACAAAGCTGCAGCAATTCCTGCACCGTGGAGGGATACAGCAGCAAAAGGGATTTTTAGAAGCACCCAGTGACAACCCGCGTAGTTGACAAGCACACAGTCCTCACAGGTTGGACACAAGTACATGCAGGAGAGAGTGGAGATGCCAAAGACCAGCTGGGAATTTAGGCATACGAGTTAGAGTCCATTTAGGAGAACAGAAACCCACTAGGGATTTCAAGAAGAAAGGATTTGTTAAAAAGAGTAAGTTGAACAGGTGTTAGAAGGCTGAAAGAGTGAAAAATGAGACACTGAACCACCCAAATATTAGTAATTGAAAAGGCAGCGACCATCCCTATAGATGGCAGAACACAAGGAAGGAGGTGAGGATACCTGCATCTGGGAACTGGTGGGACATCCTTCCCTCCATAGTTGCTGCTTGAACCTAAGAAACTGAGGCTGGTGATACCTCTGAGGCGGTAGAGCTTGGCTAGCTCTGGGAATGCAAAAGAAGTTGGAGGCTGGAGTCAGAACCTTCTGCTTCTGCTCAAAGGAGGTTGACAGAAACTAGAAATAAGTGGAGCAAGCATCCTTTTCACCTCCTCCTTCCTTCAAATTTTTACCAGTGTTTCCCATTTTCTACCAGTGTCTCCCATTGTCAGAGTCCAGTTAGAAGCCAACTGGCAAAGGATTGTGAGAAAGACAGCTTGCAGACTTCCTCCCCAGCATCACACAATACAGAAGAGTGGGCTTCTCTGCAGTTGCCAGTAGACGAAGCATCAATAGACAAAGATCCAGGGGCGCCTTGGCGACTCTGTTGATTAACCACCCAACTTTGGTTTTGGCTCAGATAATGATCTCAGGGTTCATGGGTTCTGGCCCCGCATTGGGCTTTGCACTGACAGTGCAGAGCCTGCTTGGGATTCTGTCTCCCACTCTCTCTGCCTCTCTCCTGCTCTCTCACTATCCCTCTCTCTCTCCAAAATAGACTTAAAAAAAAATATGCAAAGATCCAGACCACATGTTTCCCCACACAACATGGTTCTACATAAGCCCTCCTCCCTCAACTATGGGACATAGATGCAACCCAAGAAGACCCTAAATGGACTAAGATCAAATTACTGCCACATTTAAAATGAAGTCTTGCATATAAAAATTATGTCACATTACAGAAAAAGAAGTGACATTTCTCATGTATCCGAATTGGCAGAAAGACATTCATACCTACTACACTTTAAAATGATACTTCAGCTACTTCCCATCTGTATCACAGAGAATTCAAAAAGAACAAGACACTTAGGAAAATTTAAAGTAGTAATCCCCGTGAGAGGCAGAAAAGAATAAAAATAAGTAAAGGTGTATGTGTGAGTCATTGCCAAAGTCTGATGTAAGTTTCAAAGTTATTCTTCCTTTAACATTGTATTTCCTTAATTATTTCTTTCATGTCAAGAGGTATTTGGGGAAAGGGCACTAAGGTGACGGTTATGTTTAGTCTTCCAGGTCTAATGAGGATGCTCTTGCATCAAATAACAGCTAATAATGTGCATAAATGTTGGGATCCCTCATCTTCTTGCCCCACACATTCTCCCTGGATAATATCATCTTGTATCATGGCTTTACTTGTGGCAAAGACCAATAACAATCTAACAAAGTCCATTTCACCTTTATCCTGGGTATATGTGTATATGAGGGGTTGGTAAACTTTTTCTGTAAAAGGCCAGATAGTAAATATTCTAAGTAATGCAGGCCATATGGTTTCTGCTGCAACTACTCAACTCTCCTGTTGGGTTGTAGCATGAAAGTAGCTATCAGAAATATGTAAATAAATGGGCGTGACTGTTCCAAGAACTCTTTCTTTACAGAAATAGGTATTGAGCTTGGTCCTGAGGACTGTAGTTTGTTAACCCCCGACATAGATTACATTTTTCAGCATTTCTTGCTGTTTGTAGCTATATACTTAAGTTCTTTTCAGTGGGGGAGTGGAAGTCATATTTGATACTTCTAGAGTTTACAAATTCTTCTCCCAGCTACATGAGATGATAATGAGTCCCTGGGGCAAGGATTCTCAACCTTGGCATTACTGGCATTTGGGGCCAGATAATTCCTTATTTTGCGGGCTACCCTGTGTGTTGTAGGGTGTTTAACAGATCCTTAGCTTTGATACAGTAGATGCCAGTAGCATTTGTTCTAATTGTGACAATCAAAATTGTCTTCAGACATGGGGCACCTGGGTGGCTCAGTCGGTTGAGTATCCGACTCTTGGTTTTGGCTCAGGTCATGATCTCACAGTTTATGAGTTCAGGCCTCATGTTGGGCTCTGAGATGACAGTGCAGAACCTGGAGCCTGCTTCAGATTCTATGTCTCCCTCTTTCTCTGCCCCTCCCTAACTTGTGCACTCTCCCCCCTCCTCTCTCTCTCTCAAAAATAAATAATAAATAAACATTTTAAAACATTGTTTTCAGACATTACCAAATGTCTCCTGGGAGACAAAATCACTCCTAGTTAAGAACTGCTATCTTAGAGATGTCAGAAACACAAGATGGAAAGTACCTGGACCCCCAGATGACCAGGTGGAAGAGAAGTACATGTTACTTCAACCTAAACTTCTATTATGTTAAACCACTGGAATTGTGGGGTAGGCAGGAGGGTCTATTTGCTAGTATTTGTTAGCCTAGCTTAACACAATGCTGGTGAATTACAAATCCATATCTTCAACCCAGACTACTCCTGCACTCCAGATCCATGTAATCAACTTTCTATGGGTATCTCCTTATGAAAAACACCATCTCCAGATATACATATATAGGGACTTCTAATCAATACCCCAATCCCCTTCCTCAATCTCAGGTAATCTTCTTCATCCTGAGTTTTCCATTTCTGTTAAGGATGCTTGTATACAGTAGCCTAAAGGCAAAAACCAGTGAGTTATCTTAAGTGCTTCCCTATCTCTACCATCTTCCTACAGCTAATCACTAGGTTCTGAAAAACTAATACAATAATATAATAATAAATTAATTTTTCAGGACCTAGTGATTGACTGTATGAGGCAGCCATTTTCCTAATTCAAGATACCATCAACTTATGATTGCATTATTGCAATAGCTTCCTAACTGGCTTTCCTGCCTATGGTTCTGCTCTTCTTTAGAAAAATCTTTCTAAAAAGCAACTCTGCTTTCCACATATTAAATAAAACTCTCTGAGGTTTGCCACTACCCTTTAAAGTCAAACTCTTCTTGAGGATTTATGATATCCTTCGTACCTGGCCTTTGCTCCCTCCCCCAGCTTCCTCCAACTTTATCTTGTATCTGGGCTTCCTTAATCACATTCCCTCCTCCTGCCTACTGCATACACATTCCATGGTCTAGTCACATCAAGCTTCTTGGAATTCCTGACACTATCCATGATCTACGACTGACTGTATAGTTGTCTAAACTTGGAACATTAGGTTCTACCTAACCTCCTTCACCAAGCCAGCTTCTACTTATGTTTTAGGTATCAGCTTAAAAGTCACTAATTCAGTGCAACTATATGAGTTTTCTATTGCTATGTATTATCACAAACTTAGTGGCTTAAATTAGCATCCATTTATTAGTACACATTTCTATAAATCACAAGCCCAGCCAGGCTCCACTGGGTCTCTGCTTAGTCTTTCATTAGGCTGAACTCGAGATAACAATCAGTCTGGGCTCTTGTCTAAGACTTCTAGGGAAGAATCCACTTCCAAGCTAATTCAGGTGGTTGGCAAAATTCATTTCCTTGTGATTGTAGAACTAAGGTCCCCCTTTCTTTGCTGGCTGTTGGCTAAGGGTCACTCAGAGTTCCCAGACTCCACTGTTAGCTTTTTATCACATGGCCCCCTCCATATTCAAGGCCAGTGACAGTGCATTGAATCAGTGCTGAATTGGACTTCCCTTCAGCTATCAGGTGGAGAAAACTTCTGCTTTTAAAGGGCTCACATGATTAGATTGTGTCCATCCGGATGATCTCCCTTTTGATTCACTTAAAGCCAACTGATTAGTAGCATTAATTACATCTGCAAAACTCCTTTATCACCTAAGTTGTAATGTAATTATGAATGTGACACTACATTATATTCAGAGTCCCGGGATTAGATGGGAAATCTTGGGAGTTCATCATTAGAATTCTTTCTACTGTAGGGTCTTTCTCTGATTCTCTAAATCAAGCTGCTTTTCTATCCTTTGTGCTACCTTACCACTGTTTATCCTATGCATGTCACTTCTTAAAGATTTTTCTTAAATGGGCATGGAGCCTACTGTGGGGCCTGCTGTGGGGCTTGAACCTATGACCCTGAGATCAAGACCTAAGCTAAGATCAAGAGTAGGACACTTAACTGACTGAGCCACCCAGGTGCCCCTACAGATTTCTTTTAATAATTTGCTTAATTATCTTTCCTATTAGATGATTCCCAGTTCCCACAACTGTAAAACAAGGATAATTATAGTATTTACATCATCAGGTTGTTATAAGAATTAAATTAAAATTTCCATATAAAACAATAATAATAGTGCCTGAGACATATAGTAAGGGCCCAAATTATGTTAGCTGTTAATATTATTGCATATGTGGAATTGTTAATACTAAATATCATTAGGTTTTGAAGAAGGAATCCATGTATCTTGACCATCTCTGTATTTCCAGCAACAAGCCCAGTACTTTCCTGGCAAATTCCTATCTGGCAGGAATGAATGATGAGCAAATGAATGAATATGAAATTCTGTGCTCATCAAAGTTCTAAAGAGAAAATATGTAACACTCTCTGGAAGAAATGGTGACAAATCATAAAATGCCAGAAGCCCTAGGAGTGTTTTCAGATTCACAGTCTCAGAGTAGAAAGTGATAGGCACAAAATATCTCATGCATTAACACAGAAAGTCATTATCACACTCAAGTCTCCAGTGTATAAATCCTAGAAGCACATTGTTAAAACTACACTTTTAAATAAAAGAGTAATGGAAAATAAAACTGACAACTTATGGTCTCATCTATAGCAAAGCATTCTTTGCACAAATTATATCCTCAAACAGCACTGAAATGGGTATAAATGCTTATTGTTCCTAATTATCCTAATTATCTATTTGAAGCCTATTTACTAACACAGTAGAGATTTTTTTTTTTTTTCTGAGGGTAGTTGAGAGGGTACGGAAAGGCTGCATTTCCTTTCTGGCTTCATAAATGTTTTCTCTAATTAGTTAACTTCCATTTTAGAGCGGATAAGTTTTTGTTTTCTTAATGAATGACAGAATTCCACGGGAAATTATAGTCTTTTATCCTAGAGGTTATAAAGCTATTATAATGACTTTGAGACAGAAGACTGTTGTAATGGTTTTATGGAAAGGGATTTGGAGAAGATTGCTTGTAACTTCCTTAGAAGATGGAGGAAAAAGCACTCCTATACTCAGAGCATATAGTGTATGCTTCCCCCCGTTGTCTGTGTAAACTTACTTTATATGAAAGCATGTATTTAATTGACATGTGGACATATAATTCCTAGAACACATAATGTTAACTTTGGACCTTCCAGATTTCTTTGCAAATTGGTCAAGCTAAAATTCTAATCGTCAGCGGCAAATCAGATTTAGTCAACAAAGACTTTCTTGAACCCAGAATTTTTTTTATTAACTTGTTTTATTTTTTTATTTTTTTTAATTTACATCCAAAGTAGTTATCATATAGTGCAACAATGATTTCAGGAGTAGATTCCTTAGTGCCCCTTACCCATTTAGCTCATCCCCCCTTCCACAACCCCTCCCATAACCCTCAGTTTGTTCTCCATATTTATGAGTCTCTTCTGTTTTGTCTCCCTCCCTGTTTATAATTTTTTTGTTTCCCTTCCCTCATGTTCATCTGTTTTGTCTCTTAAAGTCCTCATATAAGTGAAGTCATATGATTTTTGTCTTTATCTGACTAATTTCACTTGGCATAATACCCTCCAGTTCCATCCACGTAGTTGCATATGGCAAGATTTCATTCTTTTTGGTTGCCAAGTAATACTGAATTGTATATATATACCACATCTTCTTTATCCTTTCATCCATCAGTGGACATTTGGGCTCTTTCCATACTTTGGCTATTGTTGATAGCGCTGCTATAAATGTTGGGGTGCATGTGCCCCTTCGAAACAGCACACCTGTATCCCTTGGATAAATGCCTAGTAGTGCAATTGCTGGGTTGTAGGGTAGTTCTATTTTTAGTTTTTTGAGGAACCTCCATACTGTTTTCCAGAGTGGCTGCACCAGCTTGCATTCCCAGAACCCAGAATTTTTTTAAAATAAAATCCTTTCTTTGTTTTTATCAGAATGGAGACCAATTAAACTCTTTCATTCATTCAACAAATATTTTTTGAGAACTTAATATATATCAGTCACTATGCTAACCATATAATAGATATTCAATAAGTTTAGCATTGGATCTTTAAATCTTTTTCAGTTCTTTGCTTCCATTGGTCTTGTTCAAGATTCATATTACTTTCAAGTCTTAGATCTGAGAGCTCATGCTTATTTCTACTGGCTATAAGTAGCAATTCTCATTATGTATTTATTTTTGAGTAAGTCATTGATCACAGACTATAAAGATTTTATTTTATTTTATGTGTTTATTTATTTATGCTTCTAGAGCCTCAAAAATAAGCTTTAATACAGCTTTCAGGAACTTATACAAATGATAAAATACTATGGCTGAGAAATAAAGAGGCAAATAAATGGTAAAGTGATAAAATAGAGCCAGAAATGAGACTAATAAGATTAGAATTATGAGTGTTTGCTACGTACAGGTGTATAACAAATTTAACTCTGGGCTTTCTTTTTTTTAATTTTTTTTAAGTTTATTTATTTATTTTGAGAGAGAGAGAGAGCACACACGTGAGAGAGGGGCAGAGAGAGAAGGAGCGAGAGAATTCCAAGCAGGCTCTGTGCTGTCAGTGCAGAGCCCAATGTAGAGTTCCGACACACAAACCATGAGATCATGACCTGAGCCAAAGTCAAGAGCTGGAAGCTTAGCCAACTGGGACTCCCAGATGCCCCAACCCTGAGCTTTCTAATAGCCATTGAAAAATGGAAAAGTTGATTATTTATTCAATTCACTGTGTTTGTGTTTAACATTAAGCCAAAACAATTACTCTGCAGATATACAACTATTTCTGACACTTAGAGGGGAAAAAAATGTTTTCAAAAGAATCTTTGGAAAAAGATCTATGAACAGCATTCTTTCAGCAGATTGGAGTTTCTCAACCTTGGTGCCTTTGATATATTAACTGGGTAATTCTTTGCTGTGGGGTTATGACCCATGCTTTATAGAGTATGTAGCAGCAATTCCTGGACTTTTTCCATTTGATGACAGTAGCACTGTTCCCCTAGCTGTGACAACCAAAATGTCTCCAGACATTGCTAAAAGTACCTCCCCTATGCTTTGATCATTAATAACCATTTTAGTAGATCCAACAAGAGAAAGATTGTTCCTTAGACAAATTGCATTATATCAAAACATAATTTGGTAGAAACAAGACCCTTTTTGGTCAGAATAGTTGTCCAGTTACTTAGCCCTGTACTGGCCTGACTTAAATCCAGGTTATATTAGAGCAGCTAACTGATATCTATCAGGACTTTAAGAAGACTGTTCCTCTCCGCTGAAGTTCTAATGGGTATCAGATTGCAATGACTTCAAAACTGTCCTTCTAGGTAAATAGTATTTCACATTTTGCTTACTGATATACTGATGGTCTAATTTTCCCACCTTCCCTGTACTCACACTCTTTGGTGGTGCCCTCCCACACAAACTCTGGGCTTAGCCATGTGGCTTAGTTTAACTAATGTGAAAGTAACAAACTTGATGCAAATAGAGCCTTGAAAAAGCACTTGTTCTCTTTCTCCCTTTCCTTCTCCCTTTCTCTCTTTCTCCCCCCCCCCCCCCCACCATTTTTAAATATCTGCCTCTGTCTAGAGGACAAATCTAGACTAAGATACTGGAAAAGAAGGGGCTTTGTGGAAAAAGAGGTGAGTTACCAGTCAACCTACCAGGTGATCACTTGCTCATGCCAACTTGCTCAAGCCAGATGCATGAGCAAGACCAACCAGCACAGTGGAGATGCACCCAGATCAGTGGGATGGCCCAGGCAACCCTTAGACTTACTAAAAAAAAATAATAAATAGTTGCTGTTAACATCCACTAAGTTTTGGGGTGGTTTGTTACCCAGCAATGTGTAACTGATATAGTTACCAATTAAAAACTGTTATACTAGAGGGACTCCTGGGTGGCTCAGTCGGTTAAGCGTCCGACTTCAACTCAGGTCATGATCTCACAGTCCATGAGTTTGAGCCCCGCGTTGGGCTCTGTGCTGACAGCTCAGAGCCTGGAGCCTGCTTTGGATTCTGTGTCTCCCTTTCTCTCTGTCCCTCCCCTGCTCATGCTCTGTCTCTCTCTATCTCAAAAATAAATAAAAACATTTAAAAAAAAATTTTTTAAAAACCTGTTATACTAGAAATGTGTTGACATCATTTTTGAAAAACTGAGGGACCAATGAAGGATGTATGACCTTTGCTCTGAGTGAGCTAATGATTTGTCTGTTGGAAATGCTCCAGAATTGCCACAGGTTTGAACCAACGGTCAATGGGAGGAAACGGTTTCACAGCTCAATATAAAAAATGTATTTGTAAGTTTTTGGAGAATAATTTCTGATGATAAAATACATGATGATTTAAGCAAACAAAATTTCCAGCCATGATTGGAAAGATTAACCACCATCTTTTCATTCAGAGGACAAATATATGTTGATTCACTCCTCTGACCTTAGCATTGTACTGGGTAAGTGATGCTAAATAAAATTGACACCCATGGAACCAGAGTGGGAGAGCAACACTGGGGGTCATATACAAAACTGGCTTAAAGCAGAGCCTGGAATCAAGTTGCCTGGGTGGTGATCTTGGCTTGGCCACTTTTCGGGAAGGTCCTTTACTTGTGCTAATATGCCATTTCAAATTGCATATAACCTTAGGCAAATTACTCTCCATGCCTTGTTTTTCTTATCTGTGAAATGAGGATGTTTATACTAATAGTATTACCTTCCAAGATTATTGTGAGGCTTAACTGAACAAATGCATGCAAATTGCTTACCAGAGAGGGTAGCAAAGAAAAAGTTATTTTGGAGGCAATTTTGCAAAGGGTTAGGAATGAGGAGGCTGCTAGAGTCAGACTGCTTTAGTTGGAATATGGGCTCAACCACTCCTAGCTGTGTGCCCCGGGAGTTCCATAACCTTTCTAAATCTTGTATAAGGTGGAATAAATATTGGAAGGAGAATTAAAGGTGATAAATTGTGTAAAGTACTTAGCATATGCCTGACTCACAGTAAATATTCATTTACCTATATTTTTATTAAAGTTAATTAACAAATACAGAATGGCAGAGATTTAATTTAGACAAAGAGAGATAGGGAAAACCTCTCTCATGGATGGGAAGATGGCCTGATGGATGAGTAGTAAAGGGGGAAGGGAAGAGTATTCTGGTAGAGGAACAGTATGTGTAAACCCCTGTGTAGGGAGAGAGCTTGGAGTTTATAGGAACTGCCAGAGATCAGTGAGGTTGCCATACAGCAAGCCAGTGGCAGATGAGCCAGGACTGGGGGTGAAGATGAGGCTACAGAAATGTTCTGGGCTGGGTGGCCCCACTGAAGATCCTGTATTTCATCATAAATACAATAGGGACGGTTTTAAATCTAGAAAGTGGTGAAACCAATTGAGGTTTTCAGTCCTTGATGCTTCTTAACATCTACTCTTTAGACCTTTATCCCACTCTCTGTTTTTGTTTTTTTTTTTCTTCCAGCTTGCTTCTAGTTGCAAAGCAGATGGGTGATATGGGGAGCTTGGAAATAAATGTTTTTAAATACTTTTTCAATAATAACACAAATACAATTTTTTCTGAGAATATCATCATACTAAAAGCAATGTTTGTACCAAATTGAAAAATCTGTGGAGTAGAAATGGATTTTGAATTGGTTGTGATGTAAATATAATTCACATTGAGTCCAAACAAATTGCAATATTCTAAAACTCAAAATAGAAATTGTATACACCTGAAACTAATGTTAAAAAATAAAATAACATTTTATTAGGAAAGCATGTGTGTGCCCATGGGACCAGATGGACAGGGAGCATTGGCAAGATCCCAAGGGGACACTCTAGTATTTGCCCAGCCCTCAGCACCCACCCTAGCCCTCAGGCACGGAGATACACATGTGAGCAAGATGATGCTCATCTTCAAAACTCAGGGTCGCTGAAGACTTCAGTGAAGACACCCAACAAAAGATCATCATAGAACCACTCCTTTTGGTGTCCAAGGTTTCTAATTCCCTGGAAGGAGGCTTGTTAATAGTGGCTCTGACAACCAATTGATTTGCAAACATAAGCTACATCATCTTTTATCTTCAGTGTAGATTCCTTGAAAAGTGAACTTGAAGGGCACGCCTGGGTGGATCAGTCTGTTAAGTGTCTACCTTTGGCTCAGGTCATGATCTCCCTATCTGTGTGTTCAAGCCCCCAATCCATGGGTCGAGTCCCATGTCGGGCTCTGTGCTGACAGCTCAGGGTCTGGAGCCTGCTTCAGTTTCTGTGTCTCCCTCTCTCTCTGCCCCTCCCCCCACTCATGTTCTGTCTCTCTCTCTCTCTCTCAAAAATAAATAAACATTTTAAAAAATTATTTAAAAATGAATTTGACATTTTAGACACATTCCAAATATTTCTAGAAATAATAGTTGTGTTTTGTTTTTGTTTTATTTTCATTTGAGATATAATTGACATATAACATTATATTAGTTTCAGGTATACAGCATCATGATTCCATATTTGTATATATTGTAAAATGATCACCATGATAAGCCTAGTTATATCCATCACCATACATGGGCTATATGTTTTAACTGAACTTAATTTTCCATATAGACAAGGTCCATAATTTCCTTGCAGAGCAGTGAAAAGGAGAACAGTATTGGAGACTAAACATGTGTTAAAAAAAAAAAACTAATCTGGGCTTAGGGAAATCTTAATTCAAAGGCATCATTGCAAGAAGGAAAGGGGGTCCTGTTGCAATAGAGAGAACATTCCACCTGCAAAGTCTGCAGAGCATCAATGGTCAAGCCAATAAGGACTTGTTTTCAATATGAATGGTAACCAGGCTGGAGAGAGAGTCTGGTGTGGGAGAGTGGGTGGAGTCACAGGACAGTTGTTCCAGGAATGTCTTTCCTTTGGGTTAGCTGATTCTCAAAGGGCTGTTGGGGGGGGGGTGGAATTGGGGGCCTGGGGAAGGAGATTAGCTTGGTCAAGGCAGGTACTTTGTTCAGATTAGTCAGTGGTATAAGCAGTTCAAGGAATCATTAATAAGACAAAGAATGGGTATTTGGAGGGTGTGTGTCAGGCATTGTCAGAGATCAACTAGGGGGCATCTAAGTCATTTGGAGAAGGGTGTTTCTTGCCATTAAGCCATGTTCACAAACACAAAAGAGTGGGAGGATTTCTTAACCATTGCTGTTTTTTAAGAACATGGGGCTCACGCCAAGTTTAATAGTGTCACATGTAAGAGATTGTTACCAAAATTGATGCACAAAATAAGCAGTTAAATCCTAAGACTGGCCTGAGGAACTCCAACCTATGATGTGTTAGTTTTTAAAACTATGAGTATTTCTCCGATACCAAGAAATATAAGCATTCATAGAATCAGCATAAAATTCCAACCCTATCATCTTTGAGAGAAAAAAATGGAAAAGTATGCCCATTTAATCCTTGAGGTAAAAGTCTTCTAGATTTACCATGCAATTGTTTTTCCAAAAAAGAGAGCATGTAGAGTTAAATGTTGTTTTGGATTGAGCAACGGTTTTAAACAAAATGTATCTTTCAAGTGTGATTTCTCTTTTCTAAAATATTCTAAAATATATTTTCTAAAATATCCTATGACTACCTAAATAAGCCATTGGTCTTGTCTCCTACAGTATTTCAAACATACTTTGATTCAGGCAACCCCAAAATTTAGACGTTTCTGTATGTTTCACAAGTATAGCATTTCTTATTTTAAAAATTCATAATTCTTGTTGCATAAAGAACTAAATATGTTCCATGGAAATATTGTAAAATTAAATGTCAAATTAACTAGACTTCTAGAGTTAAAAATAATAAGCCATAATTAAAATATTATACATAAGACTGAAAATCACTTAAAGGCACTGGCAAGATCCATCAAGAGGATCCCCAATCTTAAATGTCTATTAAAAAATTGGTCAGAAAATCCTTCATGACAGTTTCTTAAGAGCTACCACCTTGACCATTTTACAAATTAATTTTTGAGGAGAAATTTATTTCTGAGTACCTTTTATCACACCTAGTTCTTATCATTTTACACAAGCACACAAATTCAACATAAACATAAAAGGCACCCTTAAAGTGTGCTAAAAAGGGTAAAAAGAGACATGAAAAGGAGTATATAGAACCCTCAAACCTCTCAGCCTCTCTGAGACCATGTCTGTAGACAGGACTAAACTGTACAGATCTAAAGCAATGAGGCAGCTATGCAGCTCACCTATAGAGACTCACTAAGGATATGTCTAGTTATACTGTCTCTAATAAAAGAAGCAGTTAAACTTTCAGTCTTGTTTTGGCCATATGATAATTTTGTGGCCCATGCTTTAAGTTGGCTAAAATAAAGACAAACCTGTTGGGAGACAATTCTGCACAGTTCCCTTGAATTTCCACACGTCTTTTGCACTAACTGCTTTCATCTGAACTAGGTCCTCAAGGATGTTTATATTGTGAACAGGCCTGGAAAACAGAGATAGTGTCTCCCTCTGGAACCAAGAGCAGGTTTGCCGACAGCCTTGGCAAATAGAGATGATATCTCTCGTGGGAAATGAAATAGCTATATCCTGGGTTAAGAGATTATAGGGAACATATTGCAAAGCAGAACACTGCTTTCTGGCCTTGCTGAAAACAGCAGGCCAGTATCTAGTTAATGCGTATGTAGGGGTTGGGTCTCTGCCTGTGCTCATGAATTCCTTCGACCATGTTATCTATGGAATATCTTATCTTGTTCTCCACCCGGCTTTTCTGCATCTGCTCTTTTGTAGTCTTGGGAACACCTTGTTTTTCTGCACACTTTCTATACATTCTTAATGGTGTAGCCCACTGACCTATTGAGCAACGTTTCCCTGAATATATGCTTAATAAATATGGAAGCTTGACAACAGATCCAGGAGACTTCCCTTAGCCTCCTTCTCACCTCTCTTGGAGTCTTGAGTAATCCCTTCTGCCATCCTCGGCTTTGCTGGAAAAGGCAAAAGCTGAACCCACAATCTCCTGCTAGGGGACAGGATACTCATACTTTTTTTTTTTTTTAAACTGCCCTTTATAAAAGGTTTATGTTTCATAAACTTGGGTTTCCTCTCGTATAACACAACTCACTGCATGTGTAGTTATCAACTGGCCCTCTTCACATTGTCCTGTGGGGACTAGAAACTGGCCTACATACTTATATTCTGGCTACTGCTATTACCATAAATAATAAAGTCTTTAGTCTCTGACCTAGGAGTCCCATGTCTTCTGCCAGCTTCTGTGAAACTGTCACAGATTAAATTATTAGTTTCCAAGTAAAGTAAAATTTCAGACCATTTACAGTTCTTGACAAAACTATTCACTAAGGAATTCTCTTCCGATTTATACCTTCAAATGAAGCTCCAGATGGGGGGAAATTTAATGTTTTCTTCACTGATGTATCCCCATCACAAAAAACAGTGCCTTATGTGAAGTATTCACTTAAATATTGATGAATAGATGAATGAAATTAAAAGTGTTTTTTGAGGGGTGCCTGGGTGGCTCAGTCAATTAAGCATCTGACTCGATCTCAGCTCAGGTCTTGATCTCGGGGTTGTGAGTTCAAGCCCTGCATTGGGGTCCATGGTGGGGTAAACCCTACTTTAAAAAAAGCGTTTGTTGGAAAACTCATGTTTAATACAGGATTAATACAGGGTTCTTACAAAAAAACAAAAACCAAAAAAACAAACTTTCTGCCAATCCCAAAGTAAGAGTTCACAAGGTAGAAAATGGCACCCTGTACCGAAGCATATTTGGAAAATATTTCTCAAAACTTGAAGCAATTCTATTTAAATGAATATTAGTTTCCCAGTACTCTTGTGACAAGTCCAAATATCTTAACAAGGCATAGAGACCCTTCATTGTTTTTGCCCTTCCAGCCTCCCGAGCCCCACCACCCACCACACTCATTCAGAGATGGGAAGATGCTGACCATTTTTTAGCAACCGTGTACCTAGATCTTGCACACACTGGAATGCTCTCTTTCCCTTTCCCTCAGGTTCCCTTTCCCTCTCCAGCTGTGAATCCTTTGGACTTTTGTTTACACATCATATCCTTTGGTAAGTATTCTGTGATATCCTTCACTAATACCAAACTACCCTCTAAACCAAAGTTAGATCCAATCAAACACACTCTTCTCCCATCCAATCCATATTATATTATTATATTTCCTTTTTTCATAGCACTTATCACTATGTGAAGTTTTGTTTATTTGTTTACTGATTGATTTCCTGTCTTCATGGAAGTGAGGTACCTGACACAGAGTATGTCATCAATAAACATTAGTCAAATAAATAAAGGTTAAATGGAGGGGCAGCATCATTCTTTTTTTTTTTTTAACCAAAGGGTATTTGCAGTTTATTTTACTTTTAAGTAAAAGTAAAGTTCATATACAATATTACATTCGTTTCATATGTACAACATAGTGATTTGACACATATACATTATGAAATGGTCCCCACAATAAGTCTAAGTTACCATCTGTTATCACATAATTCTTTTTTGTTTATCTGTTCTCTATTCACTTATGATCGCTACTGGACTGTAAAGTCTGCGAGAGAGCAGAGACCTAATGTATCTTATTCCTATAGTGCCTGGGACAGAAGAAAAAGTTGTTGATGAAGATTGTTACATGAGACCACTCAGACAAACATTCAGGTAAGAGAAGCTATTTAGAGAATTTGACACTGGAATGAAGCATCGATGGAATACAACCCGGTCTCTTAGTCCTTTACAAAAAAAGAATTAATACAATATTTGAGAAGATAATAGCCTTTAAATCTTATCCAGGACACAAGCTGCTGTGTGTGACTTTGCTCAGCCAATCCTTCCTTCTCTTCTTTATGACCCACTCTTTCCCCACCCCTATCTTTCCCCAAATTCCAGTGCCACCTTCATCATGTCCAAGAAGCAGCTAAGTGTCTCCAATCCCAGGATACCTCAAGGAGCTATTGTCTGCAGGAACATTTGGATGGTCTTACTGCTTTTACTCTTTATCTTCCTAACTGAAAATTGCACAGCCAGTGATAACCACAGTGGAAGGAAGGACAAGGGAGGTATGAGTATTTGTGGATGATAGAGATATGTACATGTGAGCGGCAGAATATGAAAATATGATCAAACAGGCAGTGAGATCAAAAGGCGAAGCCTGAGAAAACTTTCTCCAGATCTTAACACATCTATGGGTTTGGCATGAACAAACAAAGTTTGGGAAAAAAAACCAAAACAAAACTATCTATAGAGTGGGGATCTAGAAAATGACCTCTGCCTGAAAACATTTTTAAAGATATTTTTAAAAGTTTCTTAAATAACTAATAAGTAAACTGATAAACAAATGAATGAATGAAATTATCTGACTAAATATTTTAGTAACTGTAAGGCAGCTTTACCTTATTAAATAAACTAGTAACTCTAGGGGAAGATTTATATTCCTTATAATCTATTTCACAAGGAAATATAATACAGATAAAATATTATTTGAATATAGAAGATAATTAACAAAAATACTTGAAAAGTACAGAATTTTGTGGTGCTGAATGCTTTTGAACAACATACCAATGACCAATTCCCTAAAGAAGAAAGTTACAATGAGAAATAATTTTTTATTCAGATTTATAACACCCACTTTTCCTATAAATCTGTTTTCAGCAAAAATTCTCACTCTTTTCTTCAAATTTATCTGAACACAGTGCTTCCTTTTAAAATATCGGCAGTAGCTCCCAAGGCCTTGACAAGCTAGAGAGCGTATTCTACTGCCCTCTGCTGGAAGATGAGGGGAGTTATTACCCATCAACTAGATTGCTAGAGCCGGTGGAAGAAATGGCTGCTCTCTCTTTATTTCATATAACAACAAATTATTTATCACCTGCCAGCCATTGTTTCAACTGATATAGATTATAGAAAGATAGAATATTTTGAGAGACAATCCTGAGTATCTATGTACTGCAACCGTATTAGGCCTCTTTACAGAACTAGACTAAACTACAAACCAGCAAATAAAACTGGGATAACACTTAAAATGATAAGCATTTGATGGGTAGGGAATGCAGAAGGAGATGATTCTAAACAATGTCCAGATAACTGATAAACTGAAGATTCTCTGTAAAGGGAAAAGATCTAGTTTAGAACACAGGAAAATTGGTGTCAAGTAATAAATAAATGAATGGGTAAAGACCTTATCAAAACATCATAATTTTTAATACATTTCTTTATTTACTTATAAATAAATATATATATTTATTTATAATAAAATAAAATATAAATAAATAAATAAATTCCTACTGGAATGTAAAGTCCTAGAGAGCACTTAACAGAACATTCAGTAAATAATTGCATGGTTTTGTGCCTTAGTTCACCCACCTCTAAAATTTTTACTCCAGTATTACAAGCATACCAAGGGTGACAAACACTGTGTGTTTGTGTGTATGTGAGAATTTTCTTAAAATACGGTTGTTAGATTTAATCCCATAATTTTATCTGAGCCATGGATTTAATTCAAAGTTTCCAGAAGGTTTATTTGAAACATAATGGCTTAAAATTTTAATCAGTCCTAGTTTGGGGTCATGTTGTACATTCCCTTGCGAGCTACTGTTGACATTCACTTTTGAATCATGCATCTTGACTCACTGGGGCTGTGTTTGGGCTTGGACAGTGGCATGTCCGTGTTATCCCAATCCCTAGGCGAGAAACCAGAATGGGTTTCAGATTCAGACAAGTGTGGGTTTGAATCTCAGCTCTAACAAAACATTTAATAACTGTTAAAACAAATACTTGCATAGTATGTACCATGAATAAGAGCCCCCTGAGGGAAGCGAGATTATAATCCCCATTCACGAATGAGGAAACTAAGGCACAGAGAGTGTTAAGTAACTTTTACATACTTAAGTCACTGAGTTAATAGGTGGTGGAGTCAGGATTGAAGACCAGGGCTCAAGGTTCTAGAATCCTTGCTCTCAAGACCTACATTGTGCCACCTCTTTTCCCTGAGTCATATTTTCCTCATTTATAAAATGATAGTAAAGAAACCCAGGTTGCTGGATTTGGGGAAGAATGAGGAAAATACACATTAAGGGTGATGCAGTGATTCTGGTACCAGGTAGATGCTGAGTAAAATCGTTGCTGGTATTTGGTCTTTTAACAACTTGGTGCTTATGGACTAACCTGACAGCCAGTTTTTAATAGTGATGGATCACTCAGTAAGAACACTGCAGAGTCTTTCTGAAGAATTCAGTGCTAGAAAAGAATCAAAACACCCTCTTTCCCAGACTCACTTTAGAGGTAAGAATAATGATCTAGAGAACTTAGAAAATTTGCCCCAAGCAGCACCAAAGTTGGAGCGAGAACTCCTCATTGTCAGATTGGCGGGTTATTTCTATCACTCTGTTTTCTCCTAATATAGCTTGTTGTCTGAATGGCCCCACTTTCTGAAAGTTTTATGAGGAAGCCTAGCCTGCGGTTTTTGTAACCTCAGACCCTACATCTACTCACATCACAGACGTCAACAGAAAAATAATTACCGGGGCGTCTGGGTGGCTCAGTCCATTGAGCGTCTGACTCTTGGTTGCAGCTCAGGTCGTGATCTCGAGATTCATGGGTTCAAGCCCCACATTGGGCTCCGTACTGTTAGTGTGGAGCTTGCTTGAGATTCTCTCTCTCTCTCTGCCCATCCTCACTTCACGATTCTTATCTCTCTCTCAAAATAAATAAATAAATAAGCTTTAAAAAGAAAAAGAAAAAGAAAAAGAATTACAGTACATCTTCCCTCCTTTGATTTGGACATCCTTTCTATTTTGTCAAAATAACTTAGCCCTGAATTTCCAGTATGGTCACATTTATTTAAAATAATCTTTCTCTGTCTCCCTCTCTCTCTTTCTTTCTCTCTCCCTCTTTCACACACACACACACACACACACACACACACACACACGGACCCTCCTACAGCTTTCAAAGGACAGCCTGAATCTGAATGTTCTGAAGTCTTTGTTACAAAGAAAATCCCTAGGCGCTACTCCAGATTTACATAATCATGACGTTCAGGGGTGAACCTGAGTATTAACAGTGCGCTCCCCATTAAAGCACCGTCATGTTTGAAAACTACTATCTTAGAATAGGGAACTAAGGTTAGAACGGGGAGGGCAGCAAAGTTCACCTCTGATGCCTGCATCCCCAGGACTGGGTCTGTTTTGATTTCCTAATTTTCTTCTCTTCTCCCACCATCCCTCCACCCCCATCTACTATAATATCTCTCTCCTTAACCCTCTCTTTCTTTCTCTCCTTTTTGCCTTTTCTTTCCTTGGTAAAAATCAGAACTGTGTAAGCTAGAAAACCCCTATAACTTTCAGAGCAGTATTTATGAATGAGTATGAGTGTGTGCTAAGGACTGTTGGTTTTAATCACTTTTCTTAATTTATTGCAACGTATTTAGATTCAATATCATAATTCATTTCCAACACTGGCAAAATCTCCATGGAAACCACTAGGCAGTTTGGGGTGAGTTAATCACATAGAATGAGGCCATCTCAGGACTTTGTAGGGTTAGGGGGTTTCAAGGACTCCTCTCTGGGCAGTCTGCTGAGAAAATGGATCAGAAGACAGAAAGAAGCATATAAAAGCACACCAATCTCCCTCAAGTAGCTCAAGCACTGCCGGAGAATCCAACCCAACAAAAAGATGGGGAGCAAGAAATGGGAGGGTTAATTGAGAGGGTGGTGGAGGTCCATGAGAATGTGACAAGCTGAGAGAAGATGGAGTCCCCATGGAGCATTGGGAAGGGAGAGACAAATTCCCTACACTTCACATGTGCCATGACATCCCTGGCTCTTCTTTTCCCCTCACCTGTCTGTGACCAAGATGGTTAAACACAACCCTAAGATGGTATCTCCTTCCCCTACCTGAAATTCTGTATGCGACCAGAAGATCACACTTTTCTACTTCCAGCACTCACCTCTTAACTAATAGGGCAATCCAATGATTCTCTTAGACTGGGAAAGTTCACTCTCATCCTACTAATTATTTTTCGTAAGAATCTACATGTCCCAGACCCCTGGGTGGCTCATTTGTTAAGCATCTGACTTTGGCTCAGGTCATGACCTCACAGTTCAAGACTTCAAGTCCCACATCAGGTGAGCTCAAGCCCCACCTTGGGTGAACCCAAACCCTGCATTGGGTGAGCACAAGTCCTGTTTCAGGTAAAACACAAGGCCTGGGTGGGCTCCACTTCTCTCTCTCTCTCTGCCCCTTTGCTCACTTGTGCCCTCTCTCTCTCAAAACAAACAAACAAAAAAACAAGAAACAAAAAAAAAACAAAAACAAAACAAAATAAAAAAACCCCTACATGTCCCAAATGCATTGAACAAGTGAGAATCCATTTATTCTCACAAGTGCTTATTTAGAAGTCATGTAAGATCCAGAGCCCACAGTACAGATATATTAGTTGCCATTCCTGACTCACAGAGCACTCTTGGGCAACACAGGCATGCTCCCTGCAGTTTCTGTGGTATTAGGAGAGATATCTGTTGTTTCCTGGCATCAATTCTCCAGCCCTGGTTACTCCAGTAACCATTCCATAATGTCTCCTCCTATACAGAATATTTGCACTCCTTGGTTGCCTCCACCATTTGATGTGGTTCCTCCAAAGGATCAAAACGTTAATCTTCAGATCTTTCCTCATGTGTCTGCTGCTCAGGAAGGTGTTGTTACTAACACCTTACTTGTGAGCCACATATTATATGGTTCATTTATAAACCCTCTGGTGAAATAGGCTTTTACGACTCTAAGTTGGGAAAATTTGAGGGGTTTCCATTTAACTTCAGGTTAATTTCCATGATACTAATCAAGACATTCCAGCTGCATGTGATATCTCTATTTTTTTTTTATTTTTAAAAAATTTATCCATTTATTTTGAGAGGGAGAGAGACAGACAGAGACAGAGATGGAGAGAGAGACAGAGAGACAGCAAGAGAGAGAGAGAGAGAGAGAGAGAGAGAGAGCAGCACGAGTGGGGAGGGGCAGAGAGAGAAGGAGAGAAGAATCCCAAGCAGGCTCCATACTCAACACAGAGCCCCATGCAGGCCTTCATCTTCAAGAACCATGAGATCATGACCTGAGCCAAAATCAAGAACCAGACGTTTGACTGAGCCACCCAAGCACCCCAATATCTCTATTTGTAAAAATACTCTAAATTCCTACCCTTGTAAATAATTCCAAGATTCCCATCATCTATCAATAAGGATGTTATTAATATAGGTGTGATGTTTGTGGATGGTTAATAGGTAAAATCATCTGGTCCCCATTCCTGCATTATCAGTTCGCAGCACTTCAAGCAAACCTGTCATGTGATTATACAAATTTATAGAGAGATAAAGTCACATTTATACAGAATTCTTCACTTCTTAAAATAAATTATTAGTTTCCCTTTTTATAAAATGATTTCTTTTAGAGTTTCAAAAATATGCTTTGTTTCACAAATACAAAAAAATAACAATTTTGCTAACCTATTTATTGAGGTCTCATTAAATCAGCTAAGAACACGAAAGACATAGGTGCTTAATAGATACTTATGCCTAGTTTTCTTTATTATAAATTACACCTTCCTTTTCTATTTGCTTCTCACTGTCAAATAGACTAAACTTCTTCTAGCACCTCCTTGAAGATATGTCCATGGTCGTTTTTAATAATGAGCCAAATTTTTGTCTAGGCTCAAAGGCCCCCACTCAGTTAATAAATGTTTATTGAGGACCTACTGTGTTCCAGAGACTCTTGTAGGCACTGGGGATCTATCAGCACATGAAACAAACTAATCTCCCTGCACTCATGGAGCTAGCATTCGAACATGTGTTACCTAATGGAAGAGGAAGATCCAGGAAACAAGTACTAATTACTATTTTCCAATTTATTTTCTATTAATTATTTCACTTCTTTTTTTTTTTTTCAACGTTTATTTATTTTTGGGACAGAGAGAGACAGAGCATGAACGGGGGAGGGGCAGAGAGAGAGGGAGACACAGAATCAGAAACAGGCTCCAGGCTCTGAGCCATCAGCCCAGAGCCCGATGCGGGGCTCGAATTCCCAGACCGCGAGATCGTGACCTGGCTGAAGTCCGACGCTTAACCGACTGCGCCACCCAGGCGCCCCAATTATTTCACTTCTTTTAGCCTCCCAGCTTTCTTTCCTACTAAGTGATTGCTTTTTTTTAATACCTTTGGGGTGCGTGGGTGGCTCAGAAGGTTAAGCGTCCAACTTCAGCTCAGGTCATGATCTCACCGTTCATGAGTTTGAGCCCCACATCAGGCTCTGTGTTGACAGCTTGGAGCCTGGAGACTGCTTCAGATTCTGTGTCTCCCTCTCTTTCTGCCCACCCCCACTCGCACTCTGTCTCCATGTCTCAAAAATAAATAAAAATTGGGAAAAAAAAAAGAACAGGCCTGTCCTGACATTGTCAGCCTCTCCCATTGATCAGAAGTCTTCATTTTCCAGATCTAATGAGGTTCTAAAGCCTTGGGATAAGAGGAGAAACATATGTACTACCTACATACCAGAAGAAAGCCATCATCACTACACCTCTGGGTCCTCTACCTGTGCCTACATGGGCAGATCCAAAAGGTAAAGCAAAAGTTTTAACTCAATCTTCCTCCACTAAAGTTAAAGAACAATAACTTAGTCTTCAGCATGCACTCTTTCTATAAGGCATTCCAAATTTGAAAACCTACAGAAAATATTATTAACATAGGTTTGATATCTTAATATAGTACGTGCCTGGAGAAATTATCTTCTTGATAATCTCAGAGTAATGTGGTCCATCAGTTGGTAAAGGATTTGATAGAAAATCCAAAATATCAATGGCTTATGTGAGATAAAATTTTGTTTCTCTCATATAAAAGAAATTCAGAGGTAAGCAGTTCAGAGTTGGTGTGGTAATTCTGATCATCAATGGCCAGGCTCCTTCCATTCTTCTCCTCCACCATCTGAGCCCCAATTCAATTCATGGTCCAAGATGACTGCCATCCTACCCACCCTGCAGGCAAGAGGGATGGGGGAGAGCGAAAAGACTAAATGTGCCCTCCTTGGCTGAAAGTCAGCTGTCTTTGAGCACCCTTCCTGAGGTGTCACACCACACTGTGCTAATGGTTCACTAATCATATGACTCTATGATCAGTTGAGCCTGCGAAAGATAGCCTTTCAGTTAGGTTTATTCCTAGAAAAACTGAGCTCACCAAGACTATAAAGTAGCTGCATTTGAAAGTCTGAAAGTCTTTACCAATGGGAATAGAACACAGTGAAAAATAATGAGAGTGATCATTGAGTAAAGAACAAGATGTCTATGTATTTTTCCTATGATTAGATAAGAATTCAAAACAAGGACCACCTACCAAAACTGGGCCTTTTCTTCTGCCTTATAGATTGCTAAAGTGTGTGTTAATGTGTATACTTTACTCATATTTTTCAAATATTAACACTGTACTTCATGTGCTAGAGAGATGGATAGATAGATCGATAGATAGATAGATATCCATGTATTATATATATATATATATCCATTTGATAATAAATTGCATACATAATGCTTTGTCCCAGTGTGTATTACCTAAATTCAAAGACATTGTTTTATATAGCCACAACACAGTTCTCAAGATCAGGAACTTAGTGCTGATAGAATACTATTTAAATTCTACACCTTATTTAGATTTTGGCAATTACACTGACAACGTCTTTTATACTAAAAGAAAAGTATCAGATCTCACATTGCATTCAGTGGTCATATCTCTTTAACCTCTTTTACTATGGAATAGGTCCTCAGTCTTTCTTTTATGATATTAGCAATTGTTTTATAGTATGGCTCTAAATTTTGTCCAGTGTTCCCCCCTCATAAGTGAAAAAGCATGACTTACAGCAGAGATACCCAGCAGACACCGTTTGAGCCAAACAATCAACATTAATATCACCAGTCATAGCACAGATTGACATCATTTGCTTTCTGATATGATGCAATGAGAACACATAATTTCTGTGCTATTCCTTCGAAAAATGCATTAGCTGAATCTAATGTCATTCTTTTATTTCTTGTAATATGCCAAAACCATTGAAGCAAAATGACTTCTTTTCCATGCTTCCCTTGTCTCTGTTGTAATTGCATGATGAACCATGTGAAATTATGTCACAAATACTGAGTTGAACTACTTCTTTGCTTTAAGATCTAGATCACTTGCAAAAGAAGGGTGAGTGCTACTAAAAGAATGCCAAGTATGTCTTTTCACTCATGTTCACATATGGGTTTCCGAGCTTCCAAAATGTCCTCCACCCTTTGTATCCAACCAATTATGTCCTCACTATTTCTTTGTATATAAATATGTAGATTCAGAATCTGGGAAGTTGAAGGGAAAATTTAGTTCCCATCCAATGTTTCAGAATTAGAAAGACAGAATATTGCTCAGTGTGTTATTTTTGAGCCAACTCCTGAAGTTGGTTTAGGCTTCTTACTCGGATCAAAATATTTTAAAAAGATCTTAAAGTATTTGTTAAAATGAAGTTTCTGTCTCTTTTTCCCACGAGTGCCCAAGTATAATATTGCTATTATTTGCATAGAGAAGGAAAGCTATCTTTTTCCCATTGTCTAATAGCAAAGTGTGCCAAAATTCAAATTTTCAGAGACATATGAAGTTTCATGCCTCTTGAAACCCAAGCTACATGGAAATGAAAAGAAACATGTTTTCTTTATCAGCATTTGTTATTTATCTTCCTTCACCATATTTCATTCATTTTGTTTCTTTCATTTTATATCAGGAGTTAATCTGCAATGTCTGATTTTAATTATAAAGTCCTTTTATACAGAACTTTTTAAATATGATTTTTAATATAATTTTTTCCTGACTTCAAATCCTGTGGACAGAGAATGTCAACAGCTTCTAATAACTTCCTTTTAAAGATTACATGAGTAATGATCTAGGGAATGGGGCAAATGAGAACCACTGGGAAAAAAAAAATCAAAGAGGTAAAAGCAAACATAAATCAGTAAGTAAAAATAGAGCCAGATTTACTTTCAAAACAGAATGGTCTCCTCCCTAATGACCCAAATGATGCTTCTCACTCACAGCATGGGCTCAGGATTGTCCCTTAACTTTGCCACTCCTGCTGTTTTCCCTACAGAAGGAGATGATAACCAGACCCCTCTCATATTAGGTCAACTTCAGGTAGTCTCCTTCCCTCCCATTATTGTGTTTTAAACATATTTTTAATGAACCACATAATGAAATTTCATACCTAGGCTTTAGTATTTTGCTACGATTTCCCTGGAATGTCGTTTTAAACTAATTAAGTAGTGGGGCGCCTGGGTGGCGCAGTCGGTTAAGCGTCCGACTTCAGCCAGGTCACGATCTCGCGGTCCGTGAGTTCGAGCCCCGCGTCAGGCTTTGGGCTGATGGCTCAGAGCCTGGAGCCTGTTTCTGATTCTGTGTCTCCCTCTCTCTCTGCCCATCCCCCGTTCATGCTCTGTCTCTCTCTGTCCCAAAAATAAATAAATGTTGAAAAAAAAATAAAAAAAATAAACTAATTAAGTAGTGTTATTAAAACAAAGGTAGTGTTATTACTGCTCTTTTTTAAAAATCAATTCACTGTATATAATATTTGAGTGAGTTACTCTGCAGAACAAAAATATTCAACTACATCAGTGAGCCAATTACACCATCATCCTATGCACATTTCTGGTGCCCTAGATAATTGAATAGTGGCTTTTTTTTTTTTTTTTACTCCCATTGAGTGAGATTGTTGGCTAGATGAAGAAACAAATTATTAGATGCACTTTGGAGGTGTGGATTGACTCCATAGCATAATCCTGTTAAGAAAACTCCATTTATGTCTGCATCCCCAAAGATCTGGAGCCTCTCTATTCAGAAGCTCTCCTAGCTCTGGCCAGCTTCCCTCTGGCCTTGCACACAAAAGCTTCAGGTCTCACGTTCAGGGAGGTCAGCTTGAATCCAAGTCACCTTGAGTCATTTCATTAGCTTTAGAACTCCACCTTCAAATACAACCATAAAAAAATATCAATCTATCAAATGCACATTCTAATATCATTAGCTTGGTTTCTCAGGCTTGCAGTTTGGAGGGGGGTTCTTTATGCTTTCACAATGTCTAGCACACATTCCTCCTGTGTCCCTCTTTTTGTTTTTTCTTCTCCGCTGCCTCCCTTAGGTTTTAGCTTTGCATCCACCTTTTCCCAGCAATCCTCTCTGATTAAGATCATATTGTGACTAGTACTTGCCTTCTCTCCTATCAATTTTCCTTTTATTTTTTTTATTTATATTTTTTAAATTTTTTTTTCAACATTTATTTATTTTTGGGACAGAGAGAGACAGAGCATGAATGGGGGAGGGGCAGAGAGAGAGGGAGACACAGAATCAGAAACAGGCTCCAGGCTCTGAGCCATCAGCCCAGAGCCCGACGCGGGGCTCGAACTCACGGACTGCGAGATCGTGACCTGGCTGAAGTCGGACGCTTAACCGACTGCGCCACCCAGGCGCCCCTCAATTTTCCTTTTAGACTGGGTCAAGTGCTTACATATATAAGTGGGTCTCATCCGCATATGTATTGCTTCCCTAATTAAATATATATTCCCAAACGACAGGGGAATCCTACTGCAATGTCTTCTCATCTCCAGATTGTATAGTGGCTAGTGCAAGATGTGAGACGACACATATAATACATACATTTAGAACTTTGCCTGGCACAGAGAAGCACCTGATAAGTATTAGCCATCATCACTACCTAAGTGTGAAGGCAAGTAACAGGCAACAAACAAATATCTGTGTATCAGTGCACAGTTCATTCATGTATTAGATCTAATTTGTGTGTGTGTGTTTATTTATTTTTGAGAGAGAGAGAGGGATAGAGCGCAAGTTGGGGAGGGGCAGAGAGAGAGGGAGACACAGAATCTGAAGCAGGCTCCAGGCTCCGAGCTTTTAGCACAGAATCTGATGCAGGGCTCAAACTCACGAACTGCGAGATCATGACCTGAGCTGAAGTCACACACTTAACTGACTGAGCCACCCAGGCACCCCTAGATTTTAAGCTCCATTCTCCCATGGTTAAGTTACACTGTAAGGAAGTTACATGCATTTGAAGACTGCATTAAATGAAGAACAACAGTGAATTAGTAGTGTTTTTGTCAATTAGTGTGAGTTATAAAACTTAACAAACTACCATCACTGCAAAACTGTAATCTGGTTCAATCAAAAACAGTACAGGACTTTATTATTATTATTATATTCCTCAGAAGAAAGAGCAAATGTTTTATCAATCATCACAAAAATTTCATGAGTCTGTAAATGTTAATGTGTGTGTGTTAGGGATGTGTTCGTGTCCTTGCATTCTCCTTACTAACAGACCTGGGGAACTAAAGGGAAAGATGCTTCAGCCATTTCCACAGTGAGTGTTAATGAATTGCAGGAGCAAATTCGGTGGAGGGGATGAACTAAGAATTGGAAGGTAGAAGGACTAGAGTTTTGTCCCAGCCCAGCCACTTGTGACCTTAGGCAAGTGATTCACCTTTCTGAGCCCTAACTTCCTCCTCTGTAAAATGATGGGCCGGGCATAATGATCCTATGTTCCTCCCAGTTCTAATGGTAGGCTTCTAAAGTCCTCACAATGAACACGTAGAACACTGTTCAATCCAGTTCTGCTTCCTTAGAGTTGAGTGAATTTAGCCGAATTGCAATTTATATTACATAACATTATAAAGATATAAAATATATTGCTCTAAAACTACATTATAGAATTTTCTTTCTTGGACCTCCAGGGAAATAAGATTAACAATACTAAGGCTTCTCTCATGTTTTTGTGTACCCCAGGATTGTTTGAAGATTATGATTAAAGATCATTTAGAGAATCAAAATGTCCCATCTTAATGATTGGACCGTGAAACTCTAGGGCAGGGTTTCTCAACCTCAGCACTATTGGCATTTTGCTAGGTCTTTGTTCTGGAAGCTGTCCTATGCATTGTTTAATGTTTAGCAGCATTCCTGGTCTCTACCCACTAGAGCACCAGCACCCCATACCCTGCATTGTGACAATTAAAAAATGTCTCTAAAACAGTATGGAGGTTCCTCAAAAATTAAAAATAGAACTACCTTATGACTCAGCAATTGCACTACTAGGTATTTATCCAAAGGATACAAAAATGCTGATTCAAAGGGCACATACACCCCAATGTTTATAGCAGCTCTGTCAACAATAGCCAAATTATGGAAAGAACCCAAATGTCCATCAACTGATGAATGCATGAAGAAGATGTGGTATATGTATACAATGGAATAGTAGTCAGTGATTAAAAAGAATGAAATCTTGTCATTTGCAACAACACAGATGGAACTAGAGTATTATGATCCCAGTCTTTTTTTTTAATGTTTATTTATTTTTGAGAGAGAGAGAGATAGAGCATGAATGGGGTGGGTCAGAGAGAGAGGGAGACACAGAATCTGAAACAGACTCCAGGCCCTGAGCTGTCAGCACAGAGCCCAACGCGGGGCTCGAACCCACAAACTGCAAGATCGTGACCTGAGCCGAAGTCGGACGCCCAGCCGACTGAGCCACCCAGGCGCCCCTGGAACTAGAGTATTATGTTAAGTGAGTAAGTCCATCAGAGAAAGACAAATATCGCATGATTTGACTCATATGTGGAATTTAAGAAACAAACCAGATGAACATAGGGGAAGAGAAGGAAAAATAAGAAAAAAAGAAAAGAGAGGGAGGCAAACCATAAGAGACTCTTAAATACTGAGAACAAACTGAGGGTTGCTGAAGGAAGGGGTGGTTGGAGGGACAGGTTAAATGGCTGAAAGGCATTAAGGACGGCACTTGCTGGGATGAACACTAGGTGTTATATGTAAGTAATGAGTCACTTGGTTCTACTCTGGAAACCAGTTCTACACTGTACGTTAACTAACTTGAATTTAAGTCAAATAAATAAATGAATAAGTAAGTAAATAACATCTCCCTATGTTTCCCAATGTCTCCTGGGGATGAAGCCCACCCCCACATTGAGGATCATGGCGCAGACAGGAAGCCAACAGCCTACCACATGCTGTATCTGTTTTCTTTCCTTTCTGTCCATTTTCTTACTTTCTTTCTCCATTCATCTTTCTTTCATTTTCTGTATTTGATTTCTTTTTTCTCCTCCTTTTTTTCTTCTCCTTTCTCTTTTCTGTCTCCAATACGTGTGATTTAGTTTTGCAATTATCTAAACCACTGGCCCCGGGCAAGTCAGAGAAAACTGACGCTGGGCCTTGATGAGCACCCTTTAGCTGTCAGGCTAAAGGGACAGTCCTGAAGTCAAAGTTAGACTCAAATCCTGTTTCTGTCATTTACCCGTTTTATGACAATTTGCGAAAGTTGCTTAATCTCTTTGGGCTTTAGTTTCCTCATCTGAAAAACTAGAGAAATAATGCCTTTCTCATGGGCCTTGGGAAGATTAAGTTAGCTCAAAGACTTAAATGTGCTTAGCTTAAGGCATGGGACAGTGTGAGGTTTCAATAGACGGCAGCTATTATTTAGTAATATTAGGTTACCAGAAAGAAGGGAGCTGTACTTTGATCACAGTGAAGAGATTTTAAGAGTAGAATGGCTTATAAGAGAAACTAAAACATTATTGTCAGTCCTCAAGTATGTAGTATCTAATCAGTCTGAAGAAAATAAACATAAAAGGGCAAAGTTAATGATGGTGCTCCTTTGAGTCTTTCTGCCCAGTTAAATCCACAAATTGCTAATTTAATTTGTCTGTAATGTGACCGTTTCACATAGGAAAACCTGCATTTATTCTCAAATGTAAGCTGGTGTTACTAGAATTTATTAATATAATAATCATTCCAAAAGCAATGGCTCCCTTCCTCTGTTGAAGAAAAAAAAAAAATTAAACACTGGCTGGAAACAATAACTGAACTCACCAAATGATGTTCAGAGAAAATTTTTGAAACACCCTGGTTTCAAAATGCTAGAGCTGCTATGCTCCTACCCTTCAGATCTAATATGGCTTGGAAGGCCTTAGACCGGTCTCTATAGCCAAAGTCAGTTTTTAATTGGAATCACTTGGGTAAAAAAGGCTACTTTTCATTATCATCATGTTCTCTAAAATTGTGTTTCCCAGTTTCTGGGACTGTTCTCATGACTAGATCTGAAATGAAAAGTATTTGCAAAAATACCATCAAGCTCACTGATTCAAAAAGAAAAAAAAAAGCCATTTCCCCTAAGATACCAGGTTAAGAATAAACAGTGGTCAGACTTGCATTACAGATTTGTGAAAACCAGAAGGGTTTCTGCCAGATAAAGCCGTAAGTCCTAAAACATTTTTTTTTTTTAGCATCTCCAAGTATCTGATTAACCACCGCCTAATCCAGATCTCTCCATGAGCTGTCATTCAACATGCCAGCACACTCAGTCACAGAATCTCACTCCTAGATTCTGAGACCCAAAGAGATAAAAAGACCAGCCAAAGCCAGATAATATATTGGTGTGCAGACCAAGACTTGCCTCCTAATGGGTACACATTCTAATTCTCTTTGTTTTCTAAGGGCCAAGGGCCAAAAGCTATGAGGGTGATAGAGATGTGGTCCTAAAGATAGGCTTCCACTGGTAAGTGCATAAATCAAGACCTGGGAACACTCAGGATGAAACTTTATAGGCCAAAGTCACCACTGGCAGAATATGGACGTTTCTCCTATTAAAAAATGGAAGAGTCTGGGTCTTAGCACCTGATAGGGAACAAATAGACCCTCCCTCCCCACCCCTCACACACACACACACACACACACACACTTCACTTATTAATCACTAATTGTGATTTTTAGTGAAAATAAAACAAGGGGAGCCTGGGTGACTCAATCGGTTAGGCGTCCAACTTCGGCTCAGGTCATGATCTTGAAGTTTGTGGGTTCAAGCCCTGCATTGGGCTCTATGCTGACAGCTCAGAGTCTGGAGCCTGCTTTAGATTCTGTGTCTCCCTCTCTCTGCCCCTCCCCTGCTCATGCTCTGTCTCTGAAAAATGAATAAACCTTAAAAAAATTTTTTAAAAAGAATTAACATTAAAAAATTAAAAATAAAATAAAATAAAATAAAACAAAACAAAACAAAACAAAACAAAAGTCTGGGGTGCCTGGGTGGCTCAGTGGGTTGAGCATCTGACTTTGGCTCAGATCATTATCTCATGGTTCTTGAGTTTGAGCTCCATACTGGGCTCTGTGCTGACAGCTCAGAGTCTGGAGCCTGCTTCCGATTCTGTGTCTCCCTCTCTCTCTGCCCACCCCCAAATCATGCTCTGTCTCTCTCTCTCTCAAAAATAAATAAATGTTTAAAAAAATGTAAATAAATAAATAAAATAAAACAAGACTCCTAAACAAAAGAAAAAAAAGTAAAATTTGTCAAAAATAGGACATCTAAATACTAGGTAGAATGTGATAAGTTACTTAGAAACTTTAACTTAGAAACAAAATACCAATTAATGTATATAGTTTCATAGTTGAGATAAAAAATCCTCATCCATCCCATTTCATTTTCTTTACTAATTCTAAGCAAGTTCCTTCTCTGATTTATCTTTAGATCTACATAATGCATTACAAAGAAAATAGGTACTTAAGACATGTTTGTTGAAAGAATGAGCCCCAGAAAAGCATCATATGACTCCAGAAACTGCAAATATGACCTAATTCTAGTCCCCATTTCAATTCCCTGGAAGCTTTCTGGTAGTTTTCACGCTGAAAAGTCCATCTTTCATGTACTGACCAAAATTCTAAAGGAAATCAGTGAGAGAAAAGGGATTAAAAACTGCCCATTCTTAGTTAGGCCTTAAAATATTTTTTTGCATTTTGTTTAGGTCGTAACAGTGGAGTTAATAAAAATAATTAACCATACAGCAGGAAAAGAACATACTTCATAATTTCTTTGTAAATAATAGTGAAAGTTTTGTGAAGAATCTTCACATTTCCCTACAGTTAGGAGAAATTTTGGAAAGGATTATTTTTCTATGTGTCACGTGTTTATTAAATCACCTAAAGATTTTTTTGTTGTTATTGCTGTTTTTAAATTATTTATTCTTTTAATATACATTTCCATGAGTTAAGATGACTCAGTGTAACTATAATATGGAGAGCAAACGATTTGTTTATACAAACGAACCCAGAAGTAAAAGTTACTGTACATTGTTTAGAGCAACAAAGCTATAATAGTTTAAAGATTTTTGAAAATTGCTCAAAGGGAGTCTGGCTTCGAGTGTGATCATTGGATAAATCTTCCACAAAGGGTTTATTTCTTTTAGGGATCAAACAAATGTTTCTAAAAAGTGATTGCAAATGAAAGCCTAAAAGGCCCTTCATCCATACTCTAAATAAATAAATTTCTTTTTTTTCATTCTATCAAGCCACCCACAGAAACTCTATTAAATATGAGGAAAAAGTGATAATGACGGAAGCAAAACAGAGACTGACAGACCAATAAGGCTATTGAGTATCATTACTGTGATGTTATTTCTACTAATAGAAATCAGATAACATATGCAGTACATGGAAACATGGGCTCAGTAAATGTGTACAATTCCCCAATCAGATAATACTTATACAGATGCAGAAATAATGGGATCTTCCACATATATCTCTCAATGCCAGTCCTTTACAATTATTAATCTGCTAAACTTGAAACACAGTATCAAGCTGAGCACATGGAGTAGAATCACAAGATTGTGGCCTTGTAATGGACCTCCCGCCCAGTGCTATACAGGCAGACCTCCTGCCCAGCACTACCCCATCCCTGACAGAGGTCATCCAGGCTCTGTCCAAATCCTGCAGGGACTGTCAGTTCAACACAATCAAAGCTGCTTTGTCAAGTACTTCCAATTTTTAGAATTTTTTTTTTTTTTTTTTTACTCACGCTGAGTTAAATCAGCCTCCTGGAGTAACATCTCTCTGCTGATCTTTGTCCTGTATCATTAGAGGAAGAGAATTATTTCACCTAAAATGCCCTGAGCACATTTGGGCCAGTCACTTTGCTATATGCTGGCTGTATAGCAGTGAACAAGACAAATACCAACTTTCTCCTTTCCCCTCTGTCTACCCCCTCTTCCTCAAGACCAATCCCAAATACTGGAATATAAAGTTCACATCCTTATGTCTTCTCTGTTCTAAGAGGACTGCCCCAGTTTGCTCAACTCCTTGTCCTATGACCTAGCTTCCAGGACTTTTTAGAATCTGATTGCTTTCTTTTAGAGACCTTTTGATTTACCAGTGCCAATCTCAAAGCCAGGCACTTGAGTTGAATCCAATGCCTGAAATGCAGTTTGACCAGGATATAGGGCTGTGGGATTGCAACTTCTCCAGAACCGAACACGTGAACTTTACTAATGCAACCTGGGAGCACTCACTATCTGTGTTTATCAGTCTCAATAAGTTGTTGGATAGAATTCTGATGTGATTACTGTGCTCTGGAAACCATAAGGACCCTGAGCAGTGGAAAACTATGGCAATTTTCTTACCTTCCTCTGTCAGTTTCTGATTTTCCACTTTACACTTACATTTTTGCCACTTTTACGTTCGTTAAAATTACAGATTTGGGGATTAGCTCCATATTATTAGCCTGTCAAAATATTTTTTATTCCTTATCCTGTAGTCAAATGTATTGACTATTCTCCACCATGTTTAGCACCTGAAAAATAACAAACATGTCTTCTATTTCTTCTTCCAATGCACCAATATATTTTTTTTAAATATTAGAATAAGATTAAGGACAAAGTCTCATTGAAACAGCTGCCTCAAATGATTTCAATTAATCGATCGACCACTTTGGAAAGAATTATTCAAACAGCTATAAATCTGTGATGGTAACAGTAGATAGAACATACCAAGTGCTTTCCTTATTCTGGAAGCTGTGATAAATATTTTATACGTATTATCTCATTTAGTCATCATGACCACCTCCAGGCAATGGTTATTGCTATGTACATGTTTCATATAATTAATAAGTCTCATATATGGAAGTATGTTTCAGATGTTTCATATAAGGAAATTGAGACTGAGGGAGGTTAAGTAATTTTCCTACTACCCAAGAGAGTAAGGGGCAGATCTGGAATTCACACACATCTGTCCCACTCCGAACCTCATGTCCTTAGTCAAAAGACAAACTGCTTTCAAATACCATGGCATCGCTCAACTCGGGAGCTAATGAGAAATTTTTGAAATGTCTATGTGAGCTCCAGTTACCTTATGTCCCTGATACTCTAGTAAACCTATAACCAAAGGAAATGGGAACACATGGAATGATCTGTTCTTCCTGAATCTATCTTGGTTCCTAGGGATTTCCTTTTTTCCTTCCAGAGTACATGACTAACCACTCTGACAACCCAAACTATCATTTCTCTGGGCACACATAGTATGAGTCTCCACCTGTGGTTTCTGGTTCCCACCCTTTCCCCTCTTTCTGAAAAATTAAGTGCTTTCCAGCCTCTGCTATTAGGCATCGCTTCCCTTTTGCATATTTTATCAAAGGTTAGTGACCATAATTTCAAGATCAAAACCACAAACTCTTTTTGTACATTAGGATGTAATTCCTCTAGACTTAGATGCTTGACCTCTTTCAAAGTGCCTGTTAGGTACTATTAAAATTATATCCTCTTCCCTAGAGCTGTATTCTTATCCTTTCTTTGCTTTCTCTCTTCTCAGATGATATTCCTAAAAACTGTGTGTGAGTGTATACATGTGTAATTAGTATTTATCAAAAGATCTGGGTCAATTCTCTTAACTCTCTAACTCTTAACTCTCTATCTCCACGTATAGTTCTAGAGAGTTGAGATTTTGCTGTAATGTGTTAAAAAAGGAACAATTTCGGAGCACATGGGTGGTTTAGTTGGTTAAGCGCCCCACTCTTGATTTCAATTCAGGTCATGATCTCGCAGTTCACGAATTCGAGCCCTGCATTGGGCTCTTCGCTGACATCGCAGAGCCTGCCTGGGATTCTCTCTCTCCCTTCCCCCCCACTCACACTCTATCTCTCAAAATAAATAAATGAATAAACTTAAAGAAAAGGATCACTTTCATTTTAAACTTTTCATTAATTACTATTAGATGCTTTCATAAATCTCATAAAGTCCATTTCTAAAGAAGAAATTTGAATATCACCCTATAAATTTGTCTCATTTCATAGATAAGAAAACTGAGATCTGGAAAGGTCAAAGGACATGCCCAAGGTGACATGGTAAGTGGAAGAAGCATCTTATGTTAAGGAAATAAAAAGTCATAAAATGAATATCATTTTATATTTTTATCAAAATGCATAAATGTGAATTTTAGGAAGTAGTTCCACGGTAATGTTAATTTCTCCCAAATGTCCCTTGTACTTAAGAGACATTTCAGCCCTGATGTTATACATTGTATGTGTTTATTCATGCTTTAAAGGTTATATTTCTGCTCTACATCTTTCCACGTCTTTATTTGCAAATTTTTACTCACAGATATGTATTGGTCTATTGGTTGCATTTTGAAACCAAATTGTTTAGTGTTCTCACCCTTTGAGATTGCTCCTTCTTAAAGCAATAATATGAAAAATGTCCACAATGATGGAAATACCTGTCCTCCTGCATTAGTCACGCCAGCGAAAGCGCGCACCTCTCACATTTTGTATATGAAATATCCATTGGTATTGGGAACAACTGTGCTGTGTCTATTTGCATCATTTACTCCAACCCCCAACACCCTCCCCCCCGCCCCGCTCCCCACCTTCCATTTCTTAACCTCTTTATCTCCAGGAGATAGACATTTGAAAACTGTCCCCTCAGCAACTTCATACCCCCACAATTATACAGAAAAACCAAAGAAACTCAGAACATCTAAAATATGGATGAATTTACTGCTACTCCTTAAAAGTCCACGAGAAAGTAGGAGTTTCCACAGCCACAGTTATTTCCATCCTTACAAGTGATTTCAACTAAATATCACTTTACAAATTCATAAGAGCACCGCTGACTTACTATTATGATTAAAATAAGAAATGCTATTTCCTTTCCAACGCTTACCTCAGTCTGTATGATCATGAAAAGTCAATCTACAGAAAAGTTCATCCTCATTTAATTTTTTAAAACACTTATGGAAGAATTAGCTCCTCCGATTTTGTTTCCTCATACTCAGATCATGGAAACCTATGTGGTATCCAAGTCCTATAAACCAAAGGCAGGTGCTTGAATTGTGTTTTCACACATTTGACAGTAATTTTTCCAAATCGATGTTAAAATATATGATCAAGGTCACCTGGGTGGCTCAGTCGGCTAAGCGTCTGACTTCAGCTCAGGTCATGATCTCATGGTTTGTGAGTTTGAGCCCCGAGTGGGGCTCTGTGCTGACAGCTCAGAGCCTGGAGCCTGCTCCAGATTCTGTGTCTCCCTATCTCTCTGCCCCTTCTTCACTCATCTTCTGACTCTCTTCCTCTCAAAAAAAAAATATATATATTATATATAATATATAATATATATTATACATATATATTATATATATAATATATAATATATATATACACATACACAGAAAAGCAAGATTCTTGAAAGAATATGATCATGAAAAAACTTCTAGAAACATGTTAGAAAAAGAGTCAGACTGTCACTAATGAACAGTGCAACTGTCATGTCTTATTAATCCACTCAGTGGACAATAATGGTTCTGATGGGTAATAAGTGGGGGTAGAATCTGGTATGTCAGAGTAAGTCAATGCTCCCTTTTCTCTTCCTTTGCTTGTTTGTAAATCCAGGACAAGAATAACTGCAAAAACTTAATCCGAAAATAAAGTCTTCTTAATTTCAGAAGGAATGTTGGAAGGAAGGAAGACAGAATCATGGTGCTGTTAGGAAAGTGCTGAGGACATAGTTGAAGACCTGAATTGGGATTCCCACCTCCGCTTTCCAACAGGGAGCTTATGCAAGGCCCCACCACCTAGAATGAGAAGGGTCAGCGTCTTGACTTGAAACAATAATCCTAATTCTACGTCTTTGCTTTTTCCATTTTATTATTTTTTGTGTTTGTGGAAGATAAAAATAAAGGAAACCCAGGCAGTCCATGTAATGTGTAAAAGAAAAAGTAGCCCATCAGGCAGCTGCAAAAGGAGATAGTTTATGAACCTTAAACTGTAGGTGCCAAGGTGAGGAATAAGGGAACGAAGGAAGTCTATGAAAATTAGATAATACATCATTATGTTTTTAGAAAAAAGAAAATATGAGAGTACTAATAGTTGATCTTGATTTAATATAATGATGTTTTTAGGTAACAACATTAAAAAAAAAAAAAAAGTTTTAAACCTACTCCGAAAACCGCCAGCAGAGGGCTCTATCCTAGGTGCATTAGCTTTCCCTTAGCGCCTCCTACATTTATGGATAATACTCCCTCCGTTTGAGGCTGAGAAGAGGAGGGCGTTATTAACTGTCCTTTCCGCTGTTATAAACGGAAATAAATATAAGTGAAAGGGTAAAATACGAATGTAGCTATTTTGGATGTCTCCAGCAAGCTTTTTACCTAAGCGAGCGTGTGCGCGCCCTGAAAAAGAAATATAGGCATAAGGCAAGACGAAATGAAAAGTGAAATGATGAAAATGCGTATTTTACTCGTTTATCTCCCATTCCAAAACAGAGTGTTTTGCTTTTACGTTTGCTTTGTTTTGCATTTATTAAAAGGAGATCTTTTCCTACACCATGTGACTGGAAGTTAAAGCGAAATGCATCAGACAGTTAAGAGCAAGAAAAGCAAGCTCAAGTAAGGAAAATTGTCTCAGCAGTGATCGAGCTTTCAGTTGTACATTTTTTGAGACATTTGAACTTTTTAGATCCTGAAACAGTGGTTTCAAAAATTAGTAGATATATTAAGAGTTGAACTTTAAAAATGCTTTAAGCGATAACAGGTTTTCAAGAATGGAAGAAATCGCTAAAAAGAAATCGAGCCGCCGCGCAGGATTTGCTTGTATAAAATCCCGACAGAGGGCGCTGTTGCCCGTTCGATGACCTACGGAAGACTCCGAAGGAAAAATTTCCCTTGCAATTTCTAGGATTTTTTGAATAATGCCCATGTTGAAAAATTGACTCGGGTTTTAATTATCGTTATGTACTTCTTTGCGTATCCCTTTATATTTATGCTTCATTCTTTATTAAATTTATGCTTCATTCTTAATAAACCAGATTTGGTTTCTTTCAGTTTTCCTAAAGAATTTACATAAATTTTAACCAAATATTTAAAGATGTTCCTAATCTTAAAAATATCTAATATTAGCATAAAATAAAATTACATATGCAAATGTTGAAATTAGACATATATAAGGCTATGAAATACACTACCATATATTTTTAGTAGTTTTGCATATAAAGTATCTTTCTTGGGTTTTTGTTTTGTTTTGTTTTAAGCTATAGAGTTTATTTACTTTAGACTAATCAATGACATACCAAAAAAAATATTTAAAAGGTTTCAGAGGAAAAAATAAGATTTTTTTCAAATGCTTTCTATTTGGGTTGAAATGATCTTTAGACTTAAATAGATAATGGAGTTATTATTGACTTGAAGAAGACAATTATTCTCATTAATAAATTTGTGTCTAAAGCACCTGAATTTCCAAATCTATAATATTTGTCTTGCAAAATATTGATCTGGGACTGACTTTAGTTATGGAAAGGGTGGGAAGGAATGGTCAAACCTGTTTCAAGTCCTACCACACAATAAAATTAGAAAGAATGCCTTCCCATGTCCAAACCAGCTCTGGAGGCAAAGAAGAAAATCTTGGCTCATGCTCCCAGCGGGAAATCGGTATAGATTTTGTATGGTTTAAGGTGTTAATATTTAAAGTAGAGGAAAAGAAGAAGGAAGGAGGGACGGAAGGAAGAGTAACAGGGTGGAAGGAAGAGAGGAGGGAGGGAGGGAGGGAGGAAAGGAAGGAGGGAGAAAAGGAAAGACCAAACATGAAAATTACAACTGGAAATGAAGAAAGGGTTTATTTCCTGAAGTTCTTTCTGAAGCACCTTTTTTTGGTGTTCCTTTCATTTGACTTATCGTTAAGAAATTAAATTTAAAACCTGCAGAATTGTTGGGTCTGGATTGTATGGAGCTTGTCCTTGGTTTTTATCGAATCCACCGCGGTTGTCCGGAGCCCTCTCCTGGAAGAGCGTCCTTCCCCGCGCGCACACGGTAGCACTCAGCAGTCGTGAGATTTACAGACAATCGCCCTTTGCAGATTCACTCTTATCAGGTTTAATAACTTCCACCCCAAATTGCCCCGTCCCTCCTCATTCCCTCCTGTCATTTATTTTCTGCCCGGGGGCAGGGATCCTCCACTGGATTTCCCTTCTGGCTGTGGGAATCCTTCCGTACCCTGAGAGGGAGTAGAAACATAGAGGGGGTGGGAAAAAGGAATGAGGTGAGTATTCGCTTCGGGATGAAATTCGTAAACCTTGTGCCTTTTTAGGGCTCCCGTTTTCAAGGTTTGGTTAACTTTGTTATTGTTGTTGTTTATGTTTTCCTTCTGGAAAAAAAAAACTAGACAATTCACCTCACTAAGGAAAAAAAAACACTCAGAACAAAAACAAACAAAATCCATACATACTAAAATATTTTTCACTATTTCTTTTAAGAACATCCTGCTTAAATCTTCCAAAGGTTCAGGTGACCATTTGTTGACTGTCCATGATTAAAACCACTTAAAAGTTACAGACAACAGATGCAGATATAATGTCCTATGTCTCTACAAAGAAGGCTCGAAATTAAGATTGTGTGAATGTCTGCATGTGTTGTTCCCAACATCTGAAAAAAAAAAAAAACAAAACTTCATAATGTGGAGACTCTAGCCAAGAAAAGAATGGCACATGGAATTCGTTGAAAATGCACACAAATAACCCTTAAAATGACAAACAAGACAGATTGAGGTGTTCATACAGTATTTAAGCTTCCAAACATGTAGGACAAAATGACCAAAAAATATTAGAAATGGTCACTGTGGTGAGCTGGCTTTTTTGGTTCTATTCGGACAGAGATACAGTTTAAAAAAAAAAAAAAGTTTGTAGACATCAATAGAGAGAAATTGCCCTAAAAAATCCCCAAATCCAGCTTTCAAAATACCCTCCTGCTGAACACACATGAATAGGAGCTTTTGTGTTTAAAAATCTCAGTAATGGTCCCCCTTTTAAAATCTACATAGAAAATGGGGGACTGCTGGTCCCCTGGTTTCTCATTATGAATTGTAAAGACTTTAGTCAGTGGCTACAATGATTCATCATTTTCCATATAGAGGTTTTTAAATGTGTATGTTTCTATTAATCACACTGCACGCCTATCTCTCCTTTAAATGCATGTTTAGAGTCTGTAGACTCTGCGTGACCCAGGGGTGCTTATATAACTCAATGTGGGTGTCTGGGTGTAAATACGTGTTTATGATTTTTATAATATATATGTCTGTGGGTTGCATCTAACTCCTGTGTGTGTAATAATGTTTTTCCCTCTGCTGAGGCTTACTTCTCCAGCCTATTGTTTGAGACAACAGATATAAGTTGCGATGGGAGAGGAGCGTCGGATTTGGTGTGTATCCCCCATTTCCAATTATAGATGGATCATTACAGACAGCGGAGTCCTGAGAAGCCAGACATCTGCTCCTCACATGAATGCACTCACCTCCTAGAGACCAGGCTGCCATCATGCTCTGGAAGCTCGTGGAGAATGTCAAGTACGAGGATATCTATGAGGTGAGCCGACACCCCCAGATGCATCTTAGAGCTTTGCAGATACAGAATTTGAGCTTCTTGACACCCCAACTGATATATATTTTTCAGCTATTTAGTCGTAGATTTCCGGTCGGTTTTCTCAGCTTTCTCTAACTTTTAGAAAAGCTGGCTGGGGGAGAGACTTCACTATTCGGAAAAAGGGACTTTAAGGTTGAAATCTGGCTACTTTAAAGTTAGAAAATTTCTCTCTTTTCGTTCTTTTTTTTTTTTCTTTTATTTTTCTTTCCTTCTTCTTCGCCCCCCCCCCCCCCTTAGGCTTTGATGGGGAATGTGGTGCTACTCAATGTGGGCAGAGAAAATAGAGACTGATCAAGGCAGAGGCTCTCCTGGGTTTGAGTATAGGAGAGAATTAGATGTTCAAGCCTCATTCGTAACAGACTCGGGCTTTTAATTTTTATTTTCAATAATATTTCTGAAATCGATAACAAACGGATCCAAGTAGAAGACGGAAAATTAGAAGGAGGGAGGTAGATAGCTAGATGGGTGTCGATAGAGCAGAAGCTAAGGAGTCCTGGCAGACCTTTTTTTCTTTTTTTAAAAATCTTTTTCCTTGTGTTTTGCTTTTTTGAGAGTCCGTGCGTCCAACACCCCGTTTGGGGGTATTTTTAACGCAGTGTTCTGCCCTTGTTGGGCGCGCACGGCTCTCCAGCGCTGGGGTTGGCGCAACTCTTCTGGGGCGGAGGAAGTTGCCCGGAGCCCGGCGGGGCCGGGGCCGCGCTCGCCGCTGCCCTGGTCGGCCTCCGGCGCCGGCTGACGCGGCGGCGGGGCGGCTCCGGGGCTGGCGGGCGAGGCGGGCGGGCGGCCGGGCGGGGCGCGCGGCGGGACGCGGAGGGGACGGCGGCGAAGGCCCGCGGAGCTCCGCTCCGAGCGGAATGGCCTCGCAGACGCCGACTTGGGAGCCGTGGGGAAGAGGGCAGCGCAGACTCGAGGAGACGTCGAGGGAGGGAGGACGGGAAGAAGCGCTTGGAGGGAGGGCGCCGCAGAGTTAGGGAAGGGGGCAGGGGGAAGCTGGCGAGCCGGGCGACCGAGACCGTAAAGCGGAAAAGTTGGAGAGAGGAGGAGGACGGGAAGCCACGTCCTGGGCGACCGGCGCCAAGTAGCGCTCGCTCGGTCGTACGGAAAGGTCGCGGTGGGACGCACAGAGGTGCCCCGAGCCGGTGGGGGAGAGAATGCGACCCCGGCACTCCGGGAAGATTCTGGAAAGCCCGGCCGGGAGGCGCCTGGCGGATACAGGGAACCGGCCGCGCACAGAAGCGGCCGCTAAGCCCCGACTGACGCCGCGGGCCCAGCCTCACCCCCGCGGACTGGGGCTCCGCGGCCCCAACGCCGCCCGGCCGCCGCGTCCCGTCCCGCAGGCAGCCAGTGCCCCCAGCTCCGGCCGGGCCGGAACCCTACGAGTGTGTGTGTGTGTGTGTGTGTGTGTGTGTGTGAGACAGAGAGAGACAGAGAGAGAGACAGAGAGACAGAGAGACAGAGAGACAGATGATGAGGGTTTTCCTTTCCTCTTTGTGGCGGTGTATCGACTGTAACGAAGAGCCGCGCCTCCGCCTGGTGGGGCTTGTTTCGGTTCGGCCTCCTTTTCTTTCTTTAACAGGCGGGATAATGGTAAAGTCGAAGGCGCTAGAACTATCTTAAAGAATATGAGCGCCCGAAGTGAGCATGACACTCACGGAGATGGGGTCATGGTGTGTGTGAACAGCTCGGAATATACATAGAGGGATTTCAGTGGGCTCCCAAAAGTAAGCAGGATAAAACTTGTTCTTTGCTTACGAAAAGTAAACTGGCTAAATGAGATAGGAGGGAGGGAGAGCAGAAAGAATAGAGGGAAAGAGGAAGAGGGAGGAGTGGAGTGCCAGAGGGGTAGAGAGAGGAGACCAAAATGGGAAGGAGGAGGGAAGAGAGAGAAGAGAGGAGAAATGAGAGCGAGGGAGAGAGAGGGAGGAGAGAGAATATTGCAGGTACCCTTATCTGGCTAAATTTTCTGATCAAAACTATAGGAGAACCAGCAGCCCTGTGGAAGGAACCTTTTTAAGTCCGGAGGAAGGTTGAACTTTAACAGAAATGGCAGTCAGGCCAGTTGAACGGGTTCCTGAAACATCCCAGAAGGTTTTCTGTTGCCCCTGGCTTTGCCTGGAAAGGATACATTTAGTGTACTTGGAGATTGATTGCATATATTTTAAATTGAGGTAAAAATCACAGACTGAGCAGTGAAAAGGGACTGGTCACACAAGGGATGAAAAAAAAGCCCCATCTCTCTCCAGTCCTTTAATAAATCAGCATAATCTCCAATATTCAGTGCAAATCTGCAAACGTCACTTGTAAACAACCAGGCCCACCGGTTTACTTTTCTCTCCCCTCCAAATGATGAGGCAACGCCTTTCTATTTTGTTTTTCTAATCTGCACACAAAGCACCTAGGGCGATCAGTTCTTCCCATTAGGAAAGTCCCTCTCCAGGAACAAGGACACCTACATTCTGTACAAGCCCCCAGCAATGCTCTCCCTCACTGCCTTGTCCAAAGTAGCAGGGGCTGCCTTACGCGTGTCCCCGGCTCAGTTAATTGAAGTTCTGCCTCTTTCCTGCTAAACTTTTTCCCCAGTCTGCCTTTGCCAGCCCCCTCGTCTGATTACATCTAGTAATTCTCCACTGAATGAACGTCATTTACAATAGTAGGGGAGCTCTGCGCTCGCTGCTGCTTCACGCTCCATTTGTCCTCCATTCTCCCTTTAAAGTACTCGTGTAATATTAATAGTCATGAATATCAATTATTATGAGGCGGTGTAGGCAAGCGGAGGGAGGAAGGGGCGCTGGAGCAGTCTGAGCCCAGCTTCGGGTGGAAGAGGACTGTATCTGGAGCCCCGAAGAGCGGCAGAAGAAAAGAGGCCAAAAAGACAGCAAGAGACCCGATGAACAGCTCTGTCTGTGTGTGACAGGCATCGCCAATCTTGTTTGGGGGTGGGGGGGGATTTTTTTTTTTTTTTGATGGCTTGTCCTGGAAACCCCTCAAGCTCGGCTCCTGTGTCCAGCTCGTTTCTCTGCTGGACTCCTTGATTTTTTTTTTTTTAAATCACTGTTTGATTTTGAGCAGTAACCAGGCTTTTTTTTTCCAGATGTTAGTCCACACCTATTCATCCATGGTGAGTTTGGATTCACGTTGTACCAGAATTGCATGCTCCCCCCTCTCACTGTCTCTCTGTCTCTCCGTCTCTGTGCGTGCGTCTCACTCTCTCTGTCTCTGTCTTCCTTTGAGCGCCTTTGGCTTGGTAATTTAGCACCATAATTGGAGGAGGCTGCAGCTGCTTCTCTCTGCATTGTGTGTTCTCCGTCTGAGCTCCATGAGTCAGCTGGGGAGGGGGGAGGCCGCAGAGAAAAACTTTTTATTTGCCACTGCAGTTTGGAAATTTAGGTGACAATTTCTCCAAAAAAGAATCACGGGGACTTTACCAAGGCACTTCCACAAAGGACAGGGAGAAACTTAAACACCCCTCTCACACACACACACCTCCCCCTTCTCCTTCCACTCAGTTTGCCACTCCAGACAGAACCAACAGTAAGTTGTCTGGGCTTTTTCTTGTTTTTCCCTCCCCAGGTCCTTAATTTTCACACCCTGGAGTATCATAGCATTAGATACAGAAAAGCAACAGTAGAAATAACTCCTTCGAACCACGACTCAACTTAAAGGAACGTGGGTTCAGGATGTAATTTCAAATGAGATCCATTTCAATCAAACAGTATTTAAATGATTTAATTCCTCTTGGGGAGGGAGGGGTGACTGGGAACTCAGAGTAGGCAGATTTCTCAGAGCTCCTGGAATTATCAGGTTGTGTGGGGAGCACTTGGTCAGCTGGCTGGGTTGCCAGTGAAGGCAGAAGTTGGTTTGGAACAGGAGCAGCAGCAGAGCAAACAGTATGAAGTTTTATTTGTTATGCTTTGCACCTCTGGAAGAGTTAGAAAAGATAGTTTAAAACACCCAGAAGAGGAAACACTGTACGGGAGGCTCCTATATTTTTAATTAAGGAATTTAGAATTCCCCCCCATACATTCAGTTACTTGACCCTTACCCCTTTTGCCTGCTTTGCACTCCCAACAGAAGGCTCAGATGTTGGTTAAGTGGGTGGTGATTCTACCCACTTTTCCCCTCAAAGCCTCGAGTTTGGAATTGCTGAAATCATGTGCCCTCTGAGTCAACCTGGGAGTATAAGTTTCAGACTCTTGCTTCCCCTGTCCTGGGAAGAATGTACAGAAGCGGGGCTTCTCCATTAGTCGCTTGTATTTTTTTTTCTTTCTCTCTCTCTCTCTCTCTCTCTCTCTCTCTCTCTCTCTCTCTCTCTTTCTGTCTCTCTCTCTCTCTCTCTCTCTCTCTCTCTCTCTCTCTGTCTCTCTGCTTCTGTCTCTCTCTCCTTCTCTCCGCTCCCAGGACCGGCACGATGGCGTCCCGAGCCACAGTTCCAGGCTCTCACAGCTGGGCTCGGTGTCTCAAGGACCTTACTCCAGCGCCCCGCCGCTGTCCCACACCCCGTCGTCAGACTTCCAGCCGCCCTACTTCCCGCCTCCCTACCAGCCGCTCCCCTACCACCAGAGCCAGGACCCCTACTCCCACGTCAACGACCCCTACTCCCTGAACCCACTGCACCAGCCCCAGCAGCATCCCTGGGGGCAACGGCAGCGGCAAGAAGTGGGTTCAGAAGCCGGCTCTCTCCTGCCCCAGCCTCGGGCCGCCTTGCCCCAGCTCTCGGGCCTCGACCCCCGGAGGGACTACCACTCGGTCCGCCGGCCGGACGTGCTGCTGCATTCGGCGCACCACGGCCTGGACGCGGGCATGGGTGACAGCCTCTCGCTGCACGGCCTCGGCCATCCCGGAATGGAAGACGTCCAGGTAACCACAAACAAACAAATGAGAAGGACAATAAATAAATAGTGAGTGCCCCGGGAGATGGGAGGGGTGGGGGAGGGGCACTCTGCATCCTGGTAGGGGGAGAGAGTTTCCATCTTTAAAACAGGACTAGCTGGACACGACTTATATAACTATTTATGTGTTATGCATGTAGTGGCGATTTCTGGAGGTCCAGTTATGAAAGCTGGAACCACTAGAAATGAAATCTTGAAGGAGAAAGAGATGCATGTACGGGCTGATAGTTTAGGGTCATCACAATCAAGGCTAGTTGTTTTTCCTCTTGCCTTAGCTACTTCCTTTTACTCTTGTACTTTGTGCTGGCAAGCTAGGTACCCTCCTAACCACCACTGCCCCCCCCCCGCCCCCGCCATGCACGTTCCATAGTGGGCCTGGCCCCTGACAAGGCAGGTGAAAGCTTGGGCTGCTTAGAGTCTGGGGCTTCAGCATAGAGGTGCAAGGGCCTCTTGGGCTCCAGAGGTTCCTGCTGGATGTTAAGCATGATAATGCACATTGGGCAGAAAAACATGTGCTATGATCATCCAAACCAGGTCCTACTTTGAATGTCCCATAAGCTGCTGAGCCCTTTTTGAAGATAAATGAGTTCCAAAGTCATCTCTGGAGAAATGGAATAATTGTAGGGGTGGGGGTGACCCAGAAAGCCATAATTCTGCTTGGGAGTCCAAGAGGACACATACCATTTTGGAGAATTGTTTTCACCTCTTGGTGCATCAGACGACTATGGAGCAGTATTCTCCACATCCCTCCTCAGTTCTCCCCTCCATTAATACTCTCCTCTCCCCAAAGCCACCATCCCAGTTAGACAGGCATCACGTGTTTGTTTCTTAAAACAAAAGGCTCAAAACACTCCCCCCACCCACTCCCTAACCCATCTGCAACCTACACAATGGAGCCTGATTTGGTTGAGAATACTTGGTTAAACTAAACAAAGAAACATCAAAGAAATGATTTCGAAAAACTGTCTGGGTGATTCTGAGCAGGTCTCCTTTTGCTCCCTAATTTAAATAGTCTGCAGAAAGGATAAATACGGTTGAAAGGTATTTGACACTTTGGTCTCATTGGCATAGTTGTATATATTATGCATCGTTTTAGACGTACCTCTAAGGCAAAGGAAAATGAAATGGGAAAGGGAAAAGTCCTTCTGTTTTACCTTACTGGGGAAAATATACATTTATTTCGGACAGTTAAAATGTGGTGACAGCATCAAATGCTGCCTGTGTGTAGCCTGTGATGGTTTATTGTTTTAGAAGAAATTCAGTTATTTATTATTTCCCAAAATAATGGGATCACATGATTTGTGGCTGGATTTACCCATAGTAACATGAACGATAGTTTTGTTGGTTTAATCAAGCTTGATGATCCCTGTCTGGAGATACTGCTCATTTCAGAATACCATACAAGAAGGAAATATTTAATAGCTTTTTAAAAAATGTATTGAGGTAATATGTGTCTGGGAGGGGGCAAGTTTTTAAATTAACCTTTCTGAGTATGGCTCAAAGTGCTAGATAATGAAAGTGGACCAACTCATCACCACTGCTTTTGGCAATGCTAACGCACTGGCCGTGTCACCACCACCCTGCAGGCCCAGTGACTCAGTCAGTCGAACCCAGGAATTCTCTCAAAACAGGGAATAGATTTCTTTGGTCTCAGTTTAGTTTGGTTTTAGTTTAGTTTAGTTTTTTAGTTTTTTTTTTTTTTTAAGATAGAATTGTGAGGGGTTTTGAGTGTTTGGTCAAATGCAAAGGACGAGGGAAGCACAGGACCAGTTCAGGGTGTATTGGGGAGAACACCCGCATCAAAGCGTCGTCCGGCAGGCTGAGTTGTTGCGTCGAAACAAGGACGGCGGAGGTGCAGAGAGCCCAGAGGAGAGAAGGTGCAGGCCCCGGGCCACGCACGCTCCCCACCTCTACCCAGTTCCTCCCCCAGAGGCTTCCAAACCCGTCATCTGGCGGGGTGGGGTGGCTCGCGGGACTTTCTCTGGACGACCTTCAGTGCACGGGGTCACGGGGGATACATCCTGCGCTTGTCCCAGGCTGCAGGGAGGATCTCTGTCTCCGCGGCGGCGATGACAGGCCTTCTGAGGCAAGGATGCGCTTGACACGACAGGGGGCAGGTGACAAAGAAAGACGGGGGAGAGATGTACCTAGGGGGAGAGATGTACCTAGGACCGGGCCCCGAATGCAGGGGCTTCGCCTCAACTGCTCCATCCCGGAGGATCCACTCCGAGTTGCTTGGGGGGGGGGGGGGGGGGAGCGGGTAGGGGTGAGGAGAGGGGGGAGGTGAAGTTACCCGAGCCGGTGGGGATTTCACCGTTTCCTGCAGCTACGGATTGGGTTGGCTGCGCCTGACCAGTCTTTAAAAAGGGACCAGAGGGTGCCTCGGCCTGGACCTCAGTCACTTGTACGAACTCGAAGACCTAGTGTGTGTTCCGGATCCCTCTCCCTGCCCCCTCCCAGCCGCGGACCTGACAGGTCCCCAGGGCGCCGCTGGGCCAGAGGGCCTCACCGCGAGGGGTACTCACCTGGCCGAGGGTTGGTTTGTGGGTATGTCGTGTGACCCAGACACACGCGGAGGGCCACCGCCCCGACCGACCGTGAGAGAAGAGGAGGGGAGCTAATTAACCAAATGCTTCTAATATTTTTTTAAATGAAACTATAAAACCCTGTCAATTTCTATTTCAATTTACTCACAGGGGCTATTAAACTAGCAAATCGCAGTTTGGGCTCTGGGTATGCTACATTTCACCCATTTGCGTGTATGTGTGTTGGGGGGTGTGCACTGTTAAGAAAAAAAAAAACTCCGGAAAAACAGCATCAGAGAGAAAGATGGAGTGAGATGACACCTACTTTGGAGTTTAGTTGTCGTGAACCCCTCTTTTCTTCTTCCAGTCTTTGCTCCCTAACCTCGCGTCACCTCTACTACCCCTGAATATAAGCATATAAGGACGTTGTCAAACCCCACCACACACACACACACACACACACACACACACACACACACACACCAGTGTCTTAAAGCAACCCCTGGTATCACTTTTAACTAAAGAAGTCTAGTAATTACGAGTCTGAGTTGTTTTTCTGCGCTTCCGCATGCAGTCCTAATTAAATCTTTACGATCCTCCCTGTGACGATTAAGCGCCAGCATGCTGCGTGAATATCCTGTACAAAAACCCAGCAGGCGGCCGTAATTAGATAGAAAATCAGACAAGAGCCTTCTCATTAACTACCACAACTACCCCACGTCGCTGATGAGGCGTATATACATATTTACGTATCGGCGTGAGGGTGAGGTGTGGGGGCGCCCTGGGTCCCGGCCCCCGAGATCCGGGGCCTGCCCGCCCACAGTCACCGACGACTATTTTGGTCTTGAGTGGGCGCCTCGCAGTGTAGACACGTGAGCATGGCAAGGCGTGAATCGTGTGTGTGTGTGCGCGCGCGCACGCGGGTGTGCAAGGTGGGGGTGTCCTGAGGAGTTCCGAGCAAGTTGTATGAAGTATTTGTTAAAGCGTTTTACTGTCTCTTAATATGGACATGGCATGTTGCAACATGGAAAACGGGTCTTACGGGGAATAACAATTTTCCTCACCTTTCCGACAACTGAAGAGTGACTCTTAAAAACGTAAAGAAACAAATTAACATGCTCCTCCCCCGCTCCTCGTGATTAGATCATCTCGTGTCTAATGTGCTGCTTGTTTGGGGTAGACAGTCTCTTCCTTGTGATGAACACACACCCTGTCTGGGGATGAGGTGTGAGTGGGTGGGAGGTGCTGTGAAAACACAACCTCACTCCCAAGCCGTTTGCTTTTTACTTCTCTGTCGAGTGGGGGACAGATTGGTCCGAACGTAGGTTTCTAAGAATCAAGGAAAGCAGCGGTACATTTCAGAAAGACCTAGCATTTATTTTTCATTTGGGGGGTGGGGTGGAGAGAGGAGGGAATACAGTGCTTTTGGATGCCCTGGGACGCACAGCCTGAACTTCTGTATTTGTGCATCCTGACAGTAAGAAACTCATCCCAACAGCCATTTCCCCTCAGAAGTGCTGCCAACACCCAGGGTTGAAACTCCCCTTTAGGATAAGACTGTGGCACAGAAGATAAATGCTCTTTGCCAGAACGTAGGTGCTCACTGGGAGGATTGGGGGCTCTCTGTGTGTCTGTGGTTACCGTGGCCCTAACAGGTGTGCTTCTTGCTGGGAAGTAGCAGCAGCAGGATTGGGAGGGGAAGCAAACTGTGCAGGTTCCTCTGAGGGATTGTCAGGCAGCAAGAAATTCATAGCACACAAGGACGTGTACGGACTGAAGAGTGTGTGCGGTCCTGCCAGCTTGCAAACGTGTTCCTATGTGTTGCTGTTTGCATTCCATTCCAAATTGCTCAGACTTTAATTAAAATCCCATAATGTAAACTATTATGTATTTGTAAAGTGACTCTGGGGTTAAGATGTGCTGGGATAGAACTGAAAACAGGAATTATCCGTACTTATATTGGTGAAAATCTTTCAGCTGTTGCCAAATTTTCACAATTCATAAGAGCAAGTAATATGAAAGTTTATATGTCTGTGTAACATCTATGTTTAATATAATAACTAAACCAATACTGCATCCCAGATGTCTCTCGCAGTTTCCTTTTTCCTCCTCTTCCATTGGAAGAATTTATAATTTGGGTGACTTTCATTTCTATGTTGATTTGGAGGTAATAATGATAATAATAAAACCTCCCTTTGTGAATTAATATAAATGGAAATAACAGAAACTCCAGTTTGGAATGACATGATTTATGTGTGCAATTCTTTAATATCCAGTCAATTTGAATAGTGATGTTTTTATATTCACAGTCAGTTGAAGATGCCAATAACAGCGGCATGAATCTATTGGACCAGTCTGTCATAAAAAAAGGTATGGATTATTCCTCCCAAAAGTAAGCAAAGTTTTCCTGTGCAGTCATGTCTTTATGAGTTTTCGCTTTGGGGGAATTCGTTCTTTTATAAGACAGAAATGTTTGTGCACAATCACAGGACAAAGGTGTAAAAGGCCTGGGTGTAAAAGGCATGTTGGGAAGAAGGAAACGGGGAGGGGCAAAGACAGAAACCCAGATGAGAGAGACAGAGGGACAGAGACTGTTGCCACTTTCTCATGGTACATTTGGCAGCAATTGTAGATACATCTTAAATAACCAAACTACCATCGTGTGTGGAACTGGTTAGGAAACACTGCTTTCAAAAATGTGCTATAATTATTTCATTTATGACTGGAGTTTGCTGAGCTAAACCCTAACCTAAGTCATTGAGACAGGTCCTTCTCTTGTTTTTGTATTTGATTTTTGTGTGTGGTAATTCTGTTCCCAGTTCTCTGTCTTTTATGAGTTCTTTATTATTTAAAAAAAAAAAATCCTTCGAAATGTGTTGCTAAATATGCACATCCCGAGAAGTTGAGACAGCCTATGCACATTTCTAAATCTTCCTACATATGCATTCATGATTTAGTGTGACTGTGGAATCACCCCATACTGTTAAAGGGCATGTGATATTAACAAATGTTTGCAGTCTCTTGTACAGCTGTAAGCAAAATAATTAACTAATTAAACTAATTAAATGTAATTACAATAACTCATTTCGGGCGTATTGCAGCTGCTTAATTTTTCCCCCTCTCTTCTGACAGTCACTGAGAGAATGCCTGGCGATTAGTGTGGCTGCCGAAAGGCCCGAATGTCACTCACATGCCACCAATTTAGGAGCTTGAATGTGTAAACAGTGCAATCTTTAATTATCGCTAGAGCTGGTATTTGGAGATACAGTTTTAACTACTGTAACCCTTTCTTATCGATTCTGGAGAAGGCCCGTCCTTATATTTGATGTCAACAATCCCTAGCTTCCGTCAGTTATGATTAATTTGAACCACATGACAGTCACAAAAAACAATTACAGAAAAGGTGCTTTGGAAAGGAATGCAAAATCAAGCCTGGTACAGTAGAAGGGTTGTGAAGTAAGGATTCCAAACAGGGTGGGGTATTCTAAATTATCTTCCTTTACAAAGACAGAAAAAGTGGCTTTGGAGGTGAAGGATGGGAGCTGGGACAGGGGTGGGGGGAGCTGTACTTGAATAATGCCATTTGGCTTTGGAATGTAATATCCTGAAGAAGAATGGTGAGATTTGGGGCAAAACTATTTATTTTGAGTGTTGCTCCAAACATCTCTCCCTATCTTCTTTAGATAGTGTCATTTCAGTTTTTAATGCCAGCTTTTCGGTTTGCTCGGACACCCAGGCTTGGTGCTTAGATTTGCAACTGTGCTGACAGCTCACTTTCACCATTTCCTCTAGGGTCTTCTCTTTTGGATAACTGCTAGTTGATGGGGGCAAGGCAGGGAGAGTGGGGAGGTACTTCCCCATTGGCTTTTCTGTTTCTTTTTTGTTTTAGCCCCCCCTCCCTTTTCACCGGAGGCTAGAACCCCTTATCTCAGGGTTCTGTATCCTAGAAACAACATTTGGGCTGTCAGTGGGTCATGCCCAACAGATGACCAATCAAAAATGTTATTAATAGGCAGGCCAATAAAAATATTTGGAATTTAGCTTGCTTAACAAAATGGACCTGAAAATATTCTTAGATGTAGGCTGCTTTGGTTTCAGGGCTAGTATAGGTTTGTCAGCAAAATATGAATATTTATGTATAAGGGTATCTCCAGGAATAAGGAGAATATTGACTAAAGTGGCTGGTTCTGTTCGAAAACATGCAATACTTTTTATGGCCTCTAACGCCTTTTTTATTATTTTTTTTTAATGTATAGCTTAAAACATCTAAGTGGCACTCCAGTCACTTTATTGATTTAGGGGGCATGGTATGAATATGAAGTGTTAGGTCAACTCCATTATTTAATACTTCAGGTATTTCCTTTATTACATGAAGAAAAGATCTGAGTATCATATATTTATCTGTAGAGAGTCATGGGTAAAATAGAAATAAGTGGTTGATTTACTTTTCTAGATAACTGTGAATCATTTAAAATAAGGGTATGGATTTACCTGCTTCTTCCTGGCCCTCTGGTCTCTCATTTTTGTCCCCTCCCCAACCCTTATGAAGGATATCTCCCAGAGATTAATTTCATAAAAGAGGAGGTGAGACAGTTTTCAGAACTAAGTTTTCTACATCTCAACAATGGGCAAGGGACTCGGTTGCTTCATTTATTTTCTAATGGGTTTTTAGAGAGATGTTTAATTTTTATTTTTTGTAGAGGGATTTTTAAAAGTCTACCTCACTAATAAAAGTGCAGCCACTGGCCCAGGTTTCGGTGTCTCTGCTATTATATATACTGAAGCCAGAAGACCTAGGCATAAAAGATAAAGGTCTCTATGTCTCTCACTGTCTCTAATTATGGAGGGACTCTCTCCTAAAATTTAACCAATTTTTCACCCGTGTTGATATCACCTCATAGATTATAGGCTAGCTCTCCTGTTATGTTTGCTATCTGGGCTTAGCTGACATTTCTGAAGTAATTTAGTTAAGAGGAAATGAGTTGTTCCCAGTAGAGAGAGCAAACGAGTGGAGTGAAGGTAGCCAGCGTGATAAATGGCTCTTTCATTTGAAGATCTCCAGAGCTCGTTTACGGCTAATTTTCTGTATTGGCCCCCTTTGAGCTATTAATGCAATCGGCAGGGACCGTGGCCCCTCTCCTCTTAGCTGCCCCATTAGAGCTCCCATTAAGCTGCCGAGTCTCAACTCCGTGGCAGGAGTGGAGGGAGTAATGAAAGGTGCTTTTTAAACTCTCCTAATCTAAACCGGCAGAGGGTGGTTAATACGATTTGAAGGGGGCTGGTCAATGAGCAATCAATAAAGTAATAATGAGAAGGATTCGGTACATTAACAGTCTAAAAATCCAACGAGACATTAAAAAATCATTCTTAACTCTCAGTTCCATTAAGATTAGGATTCTGGGCCGGGGAGGGGCTGCGTTGGTGCCCAGCTAATATAAATGATCACTGCCACCATCCTATAGCCTAACTAAAAAAGGCTCACCTAGGCTTTAAGAAGAAGTGTTTGGTGCATTCAGAGGCCAAAATGCAATAGGTTTGACACCTTAGAGAGCAGAAAATATGCTGGGATTTCTTGGAAAGGCTAGTGTGGCTGGAGTCCAAGGTTCAAATGTGACTGTGGGGCATTTTCATTGGTCTTGGGGATATCCTGTTTGGTTAGTTTCAGTTCAACCTCAGTTCTTTCCCACTTTTTTCCCCATTAGTTCTGGCCCCTTCCCCATATAAACACTTTGATTTGGTGTGGATTTTCTTTGGGGGGGGAGGTAGGAAGAAATTGCCAATTTCAATTACAATGTTGGGATTCTTCCTTCTGACCTAGAAGGTAAAAAAGCACCGAGAGTTATGTCAGAGCCTCTGAAAGGGTTTGAGTTTCCCCTCAAAGGAAGAGGTTCACATTTCCAGAGCTGACTTGGATCCCAATAGGTATTTATTCAACTCAAGACTCTGAGATACATTCCAGCCACCCAGGGAGTAATCAGAGTTCACAGAATTTTTTAAAATTTTTATTTATTTTTGAGAGACAGAGAGAGTGAGTAGGGGAAGGGCAGAGAGAGAGGGAGGTACAGAATCCGAAGCAAGCTCCAGGCTCTGAGTTATTAGCACAGAGCCTGACGCGGGGCTCAAACTCACAAACCTGTGAGATCACGACCTGAGCCAAAGTCAGATGCTTAACTGACTGAACCATCCAGGTGCCCCAAGAGTTCACAGAATTTCAAAGTTGGAAAGCTCAGACACTCTTCTCCAACTCCTACCCTCCACCACCAGTGGGGAGGAGGGGGGAACTGAGATCAAGAGAAGATAAATGACTTTCCCAAGGTCCCACACACCAAGTAAGTGATGGGACCCATTCAGTTTATAGCTTCTTAGACTTTGCCCCTAAAGGATGCTAACACTGGATGTTTGTAGTTCTTTATATGCCAGATTTCTTTGTGAGAATCCTTTTATTTTTCTTTCCAGGATTTCAGTGCTCACATTTATAGATGTGCTGTATATCCATGTGAAATAATATTTAGCCCTCAGGTAGATGAGAGACAATGCAAGTATAAAAAGAAAAGGGTGCTCTGCTGGTAAGAAGTACTTATTTCAGGCAGTATTCAACCTCTTGTTGGCTTCCTGGTGTAGCTTACATATTTAAGTCTGAGTACCTTTCAGAGGGACTTACCTTTGAATCCATTAGATGGGTTCATTTCTTCCTTTCTTCCCCACCAGCAGATCAGACCCACAAAGGGTCTGTTTGCAGTCAAACACAGAGATCTCAAGGCTACGGTTTCATAGTTAAGTTTAAAAAATACACATTAAGAGCTAGTCTATTAACACTTTGGTTCTCTATAGTCCACTAATGAATAATATTTTCTGTAATCAGTTTTCCTTCCTCTCTCCTTAAATAAAACTCCAGTCACTCTAATGAAATACTGATTGGGTTTAAACCTTTTTTCTTCTCCCTAATATAATGCCAGGAAAAAAGGAATGGAGCAAGTTTTGTGGATGTTACATGCAGAAGTTGGCCATGATATGCAACTGAGAACTGAATAGGAAAAAAAAAAAAAACAACCAGTTTTAATGTATGCACAGAAAATTGTAAACATGTAAAGAACTGAAAGCTTCACGCTGAGTTTTGCTATGCTCCATTTCCTTACCATTTCCTGCTGTCGCTTTAAACCTATCTTAGTCATCTCTGGGTTCCATGAGCAGGAACAGTGTGCTCATAATTACTAACAAATCAACCGGGTCCTGTTGCTCTCTGGGTTTATTGATAAGCTGGAGGAAAGCAGAAGGGAAAAGACAAAGAGAATAAAATATGGGGTTAATCAGCTGAGCTAAGCAGGTGTGAAAGTGGAGGGGAAGTTAGATAACACTGCTAGGGATTCAAAGGAAAGTTAGGACAAGAAATGTGTAGGGTATAGTCTAAGATACCAAGATTAAGGTCAGAGTGGGAGAGGGTTAGAACCTGAAGATGAGAGAGTAGAGGGTAGGAACATGATTTATACTTAAATTAGAAAATGGAAGGGCACCTGGGTGGTTCAGTTAGTTAAGTGTCCGACTTCAGCTCAAGTTATGATCTCAAGGTTCCTGAGTTCAAGCCCTGTGTTGGGCTCTATGCTGACAGCTCAGAGCCTGGAGCCTGCTTCAGATTCTGTGTCTCCCTCTCTCTCTGCCCTTCTCCCACTCCCACTCTGTCTGTCTCTCTCTCAAAAATAAATAAACATAAAAAAATAAATTAGAAAATGGAACTATAACCTGAAGCATATCTGCTCAAATGGCTTGCATCTTTGGGGGACGGGGGGAACAACAACAAAAGAGGACATCAATGTGTTGACAGAAGCTGACTGGATTGGTGATATTTAGGTGATAATGCATTTGAGGAAAGGTACAGTCCATGGAACGGAAGAGAACACTATACATTCCCCAAAGGAAATGGCTCTTGTCAGGTAAATCAGGCAATTAACAATAGTGAAATTAGAGGGCAGGTTATAAAGTGTCTCTAAAGGCTTGGCTTTTAGAGACATCTAAAACTGGGACTCTGAGAAGCAGGTAAAATTCCAATCCTAAGGGGTATTGGTTGTTCAGTATGGGAAACGGGAAATGAACTTACTATTTTCAACTTAGTAAGGTTTTTTCTTCTGTTAAAATATTCTATAGTGAGGTTTATTTTCTGTTAAAATATTCTTTCCAAATAGTATTTAAATATGAAAATATTGCTGATGTCAAGGATGAGATTTTTTACAACTTATTTCTATAGTTCATACCATGTTAAAATTACAAAATTATATCTATATTTTGGAGAAAAGTTTCTCCAAGGTTACTTGAAGCTAATTCCCATGATTGTAAATTATTTGTTTATAGTTCTTGAATACAAATCTGAAATATGGAAATCAAGAGTGCTGTGAAGAATAAGACAGATCAAATTAGATGTGGATGTTGTGTAAGGGAATTAAATGACAGGGTGTTCTCACCAAAATCACTGTCTTTTAAATGACTTTAACTCCGTATTTTACTCAAATGTAATTAATACTCACACTGTGACTTTTCATTGGTTCACTCTCAAAAGGGAATATGAGAATGTGATGAGGGGAATCAGAAAGAAGAAAACATGGTCTGTAGCCGCCCCCCCTCCCCCCCAACCAGGACAGTGCAGAAGATCCACTCTGTTACCTAACATCACTCACCTGTTCTGAGACAGGGCCTTGAACTCTGCAGATCCAGAAATACTAAAACATCTAAGGAGTAGCAAAAGGAAATGCTCCAGGACCTCCATCCATTCTCCTAGGAAAATCCTTTTCCATGAGATGTTTGTAAAGGGCCAAACTGCAATTCCTAATAAATAAGAGATTTGGGACCAACCTGGCTTTCAGGAGTCTCCAAACAATCATGGAAGTCTGAATGCTGGAATCTGTAGTAGAGAGAATAAGCTGTTACAAAAATACTCACTGTTGGTTATTCTATACAAGAGAAGTTGTACAACTTGTTTGACATGTAGAGTTTTAGGCTCTGGATGGTGGAAAGAGCATGTCTTCCCCTACCAGGATGATAGGATAAGACATAATCTTTATTAAAGAGAAGGAATAGGAGCCTTCTTTTTCATGCCAGATGCATGTTTCAATAAATCCCCTGAACTGGTGATCAACAAATATTGTTTGAAGATTTGGGGGCTTCATATCCCATTGGAAGAAGCTAAGGTGTAAGGCAAGCCAGGAAAAGTCACCTGCCCTGTGGCTTCTAGAGCCTGCAGAAAGAAAATGAGCTTCAGCAGTGTAGAAGTCCAAGGGAGCAAGACTGCCCGGGAATTGGGAGATTGACCATTCATTGTTCCTCATTCCCAGCCCTTTGGTTCTACTGAGCCCCGCCTCTTCCTGAGGTGCAGATGACACTGAAACACAATTAAACAGAAACACAGGCTGGAGAGACTGAATGCGCCTGGGTAGCAGTGGCAACCAGCTGTCAGCTCTTATTAACTTCTGCATAAAACATACCTTGAGTGCGGTTTGTTATCAATTACTTGCCGAAATGAAACAACTGGGGCAAGGCAAGACCTCCGCTCACATGAATTAGAGTGATTGGTTGATTGATCAGGGCACCTGTTGTAAATCATAACTGCTCCAAACAATCACCAGCCGGTGCTTTAGTTAATTTGTAAACAAAATTCATGTCACTGTGGAATTGCTTTCACTGGAGAGGAGCATTTGGGTTCATTTCTAAATGGATATGTTGTTATGATGTAGGAAAGAATGAGATCCACTTTTACAGAAATGAGCAGCTCTTTCGAGCCCAAGCTTAATGGTATTACTTGGCTGTTCTTGAGCACAGTGTCTGAAAGAGCCCACTCTCCAATGCTCTCCAGTGATGACCATAGATTTGAGTCCAATAAGAAAGGAGGGAGGGGTTCTCATACAGAACATTGGTATTACCATTTTATATCATTGATAATGTAATCACTCCCAGGCTTCAGCACCAAATATGATTATTATCCTTAGGGGATGGATGAGGAATCTAGGATTCAGAGAGGTTCACTGAGCTATCTAAGGTCACAAGCTAGCACATGGTGGAATAGGATTTGCCGGGTTTCACAGCATAATTCAAACTCTGGGCTGTCTGTTTTGATTTTGTATAGTAAGCGGGACTGTGGCAAGGGGGCACTCATAGCTACACACATGGGGTAAGTTTCCAGAGGAGTGATGGCTTTTCCATTTGTTTGTACACAGTGCTCTGAACGCACCGCAGCCCCACTGGAACAAACACTTCCTCCTCCAGCTTTCCACTTGGCGCCTGTCCTGTGGCCTCGCCCCTGCGCACGCACCGACACATTCTATCAGCCGGTCACCAGGATCGAAACCCGGTCACCTTTATGGCATATTTTTTTTCTCCCTAGTTCCGGTTCCTCCCAAATCTGTGACTTCTCTGATGATGAATAAAGATGGCTTCCTGGGAGGCATGTCCGTCAACACCGGCGAGGTATTTTGCTCGGTCCCGGGCCGTTTGTCTCTGCTCAGTTCAACTTCAAAGTACAAAGTAACTGTGGGAGAAGTTCAGAGACGGCTTTCGCCCCCCGAATGCCTCAATGCGTCTCTCCTCGGCGGCGTCCTCAGAAGGTAAAACCCCCAAATCGGTTATTATGGGGTGAAGGAAGAGGGCTCTCCCGGAAACCAACATACAGCCCGGCGCAGTTGCCTAGCAACTGGGCGTCCAGAGCGCGGCCCCCTCCCCCCCGGCTGCGCGTGCAGAGAGCTACGGCCGCCACGTGCTGAGGGCAGCGCGCGCAAACGCCGCCGCCCCGGGACCCACGCGCCGCCAGCGCGCGCCGCCTCGCCCTCCCGCTGCGATCGGTGGAGGGAGCCTCCCACTTTCCCTGTCGTGTGCCTGGCGCGGGACTCCTTCCCAGCCCCGGGACACTTCGAGGGCGTTCTGTAGCCTGAGTGAAACTCAGAACCGACACACGCTTATCTAAAACAGACGTTTCATGGAATAAACCACTTTGTAGCAGTATCGTACTGTGATACTTCTCTGTTTTGTTTTAAAGTATGTTTGGCGGCCGACTAAATCGGTCAGTAGCCACCAAAGCATTGTTCCCTCGGCTTGAAAAATTCTGCACTAGACTTGCGACCTCTTGTCTTCAGTAAGAACACCGCCAATAATTACAATGGAATATAAAAGTTATCCCGTGGGGGCATTCAAATGGTCCTCAATATTGGAGGAAGACATTTCATGGATTCCTTGTGAAAAATGGAGGAAGAGGTGGCTTTTATCTTAAGATTTTAAAACCTCTCCCCAGATTCTCTGCCAGTGCCTGGACAGAGGACACTTTGGTAGTGTCTCTGATAGGAAGGTGACGCTGTAGGAGACGAACTTTTCAAGCTGGCCTATTTGGGGGGTTGAAAGTCCCTTTCTTTCCTAAAAGTCGCTGTGTGAACTGTACCACCAGAGAGGTCAGAGTAACTGGGTTTTTTCTTGTATTTTTGCCAAGACTTTAGCACATACAAGGAGAGAAGAGGGAGGAAGTAAGGGGGTGACTCATGGATTTTTCTCACTTTGAATCCTTTTGCTGTGCTCTCCAAGTGAGTCCTTTGAGTCCTGGAGTGTGGAAGTTTCTTTCATTCACCCCCTGGGCATTGAGTGTGTGTGTATAAAACTTGCTATGAGATTAAGTGAGATAATCAATATACAGTGCTTATCGCATAACTAAACTCCCTAAAGTGTTAGTTTAACTGCTATTGCGATTACCATCATCATGTTGGTTTCATGTTTCAGTCTTCCTTCCCCTTTTAACCCAACTCCATCTTACAGCAATTCTTGACCCCTTCCTTCCTCGAAAGGCCCACCTGTTTCAGCTAGTGCCTTCTCTCTGAACCACCCAGTTCTTTCCTTCTTTTCGGCAAGGTAGCGCTTGCCCAGTTTCTGCTTACCAACTGGCTCCATTACAAGGAAAGAGCTTGTGTGTTTGCATGTGCAACTTCTACCTTTTCTGGACCCACAACCTACATCCTAATTATTCCCATCTGGTATCATTTTATTTTCTCATGAGATAAAAAAAAAAAGACTCAATTTTTTTATGCTCTGTATTGCAGAAATTAAGCAAACCTCAGCAGACTATCAGCAAATAACCACAAGGAAAGGGGGAAAATGTGCTAACCTCAAGTTAAAACCTCTTCAAGCTCCACTGGGCTTTAGATTGCTAAGTCTAAACTTTGTTTCAGGAATACTCTGAGGTTAATCAGAATGTTAATTCTTGCAATTTCAGAGCCAAATCGAAAAATGGGGGGAGATCTTTGCGAGAAAGGCTAGAAAAAATCGGTTTGAATTTACCCGCGGGCAGGCGCAAAGCAGCAAATGTCACGTTACTCACCTCCCTGGTGGAAGGTAAGCAAGACGTGTGGCCATTTCACGAAGTGGCTGAGTTTAACTGTTGGCTGAAGGCTGACATTTTACACGTTTCATGATTAACTGGAAATCACTGCAATTGTTGTGCCCTTATGAGTCGAATGTCAAGAGGCTGCCTGAGAGAAGTTCAAAGGTCCTTTTACTTAGAGGGAACTGGCAATTGTAGAGAGGCCAAAGGACATGTGCAAGAGTGCCTAAGCTCTGGAGAGTGCTCAGGTCCAGACTCTAAGGCAGTGCAGAGGTCACTTGTACCACCATGTGCAGGAGACAGTGTGTGAAACTCCCTCTGTATGAATTCTCGCAAGAGTAACTCTGTAAGCAGCAATCCATTTTATATTCCTCTCCTTCCCAGGTTCTACCTCTGAATCGTCAGTAGTAGAAAGCACATTGTCTTTTTTCATAAGGAAACTATTATTGCACTCCTGACCCCTAATGGTTATTTTAAAACTCATGCCACTCCCAGGGTTCTATCTCCTGCTGATTACCTGGGACTTATTATTATTATTGAAATATGGCTTAATAAGGCCAATGACGCCTAGGAGAAAACAGGGTGCAGGGTGGTGCTGAGGAAACATGGAGGGGAGTCACGTATGATCTTCAGTGTAGATTCATCAATTGTGAATTAAAGAGCCATAATTATGACAGGCACATTCTAATTTGCTCATCATTTTGGGGTTGGGGATGATATTTATGGTAATGGTATGTATATTAATGGTATGTAATAAACAGGAACTTCTACACAGTTGAGAACAAGAGGATCTGCAGTTAATTTGTGGGACAGGGAAGGGATAGGAAATACAGCCAGATGGTCTTAATGAAGGAAGTTATAGAATTTTCTCTAGAGTCTAACATGTTGGTCTTGTTTTTTTTTTCTATTTTTATGGATGTGATATTATGACACTCCTGTGGGGAATTGGTTTTTGGAGGAGATCTTAGAATATGTAAGCAGCAACCATAAAGTCATCACATTTACAGGCATTGCACTTTGCCATCTTTAAGGCTGAGTTGCCTGGCCCAAACTTACCCTCTGGGGAAGCAGTCACCAAATTTCCAGATCACACTGATTAGCATTGATTCTCAGCCTGGGGGGTTTAGTTTTTGCCCTTCAGGGATTTGTTAGTATCACAATCCTCATTTTAAAAAGCAGTCAAGGTTATCTCTGCCTAAGACTTGAATTTGGGTGTAGAAGGAAGGAAACTGTAAAACTACTGAAGTTACAATAGTTAGTTGGCAATTTTCAGTTTTATGGATCTGGATCGTTGTAAGCACCATGCCTGAAGTCTTTTGTTGTTACTATGATAATGATGATTAAAAGTAAGTCATGCTCCTTAAAAATCACATAGCTATGGGATAATTCACCATATCTCTTTACCATATTCAGGATCTTCCCTGGAACACCTAAGGCTGTGCATGAAGGGCTATTCGTGTTTTATTTGAAAGGTCTTCCACATAAGCTGAGGACTCAGATGTCCAGGTTTTCTATAGTTGTTATGTCATCTTTCTGCAGTAGAAAGTTCTTGAGTAGGAGAATGATGACAGGAACCTCTGAGGAGAGACCTGAAATCTATCAGGGAACTGACAAAGAATACATATTTCATTGTTGGACAGAAACACTCATTCCTTATATATTTCTTTAATATATGTGGACATGTTCACACGTGGAATTGTTTGTATATATTTGTTATTAATAAGATATTTTTTCCTAATGCAATTATAGGAAATAAAAAAGATAACACAAAAGATAGGAATACTTTTAAACTTTATTTAAAGCAGGTATAACGGGTGCTTTTTAAAAAGGGAAGGGGGAAATCTGGCTTGAATGTCTAGCCAACTGTCTAGGTGCAATTGTAAGGTGGCTCCTGAATATATCTGCCCTTAAGTGAAAGCATGGTGTGTAGGAGACCCAAAGCTTTTCAGGGGATGTCTAGCTAGGACTTGGCTAAAAGGATCATCAGAGAGAGGCTGGAAAGAGCAGCAGGAGCAAAGTTTATTCCATCAACTTTATGGCTTGAGAATCCTTTTTTTTTTAAATTTTTTTTTTCAACGTTTATTTATTTTGGGGACAGAGAGAGACAGAGCATGAACGGGGGAGGGGCAGAGAGAGAGGGAGACACAGAATCAGAAACAGGCTCCAGGCTCTGAGCCATCAGCCCAGAGCCTGATGCGGGGCTGGAACTCACAGACCGCGAGATCGTGACCTGGCTGAAGTCGGACGCTTAACCGACTGCGCCACCCAGGCGCCCCGAGAATCCTTTTTATCTGGGCATCAGTCTCACCCTTGCTTTTGCCCCCAACAGCTGGCCTCTTCTATAAATAACAACAGTTGACCAGGGACTGTCTCCTGTCCTAGATGATCAGGGACTAGGTGCTGATTATTACCTCTACTCTCCTCTTTTCAGGAGAAGCTGTTCACTTAGCTCGGGATTTTGGGTATATTTGCGAAACAGAGTTTCCTGCTAAAGCTGTTTCTGAGTATTTGAACCGGCAGCACACGGACCCCAGTGACCTGCACTCCCGAAAGAATATGCTGCTCGCTACAAAGTGAGTATCCCAGACCCTTAGCCCTCCTCTCTGACTCCCACCCTGCTGCTTCCCCTCGCTTGGGAGGACAATGCAGACCTCATTTGTGGGGCTGGGAAGCAACTCAGTGGTCCAAGTAGCTTTTGCAGCCTGTGGATTGCTGACTAGGATGCCCTCCCAGCTCCACCCTACCCCCCCCCCCCCCCCCCCCCGCGCAAGTTGATTAAGGGCTGTGGGTTTGTCTTGATCTCCTCTATTACCAAGTTTCTTGGGGAGAATGGCTTTATTATTATGAATCCAGGCTTTTTACAGTTCTTATTCCCAACCCTGGGGATCCCAGGCAGGACTTTTCTGGGTCTTTCCTGGATCCAGATCTTCCCTGGATCCCTAGGTGCACATTTCTTCCTGGTTTCACATCTCCAGTCATAGGCACACTCAGGATGTCTATATGTCACCCACGTGTACCCATCTCCACCCGCAGCTCTAATTATTCTCTTTCCAACGTTGCTGTTTGGCATCTTCCACAGACGTAAAATTTACTACAATTCCAGAGGGGAAAATAGTAAATCTCTGGCTAAATTTAGGTCTAGAGCTCATTTGAACTTTTACAGTGGGTTTTCTATTTATTTGATTTACTCCTGTCTTTGGCTTCGGTGTCATATTGTTGGTGTTTTATGGCCGGCTCAGGCCTGCAGTGGGCGGCGCTGTGCGCGTCCGCACGTTTCTCTCCAAGGCTCGGCCCAAACAGCGGCGCTCATTTATTTAGTGCTGGAGGACGCAGTTTGTTCCGTTGACAGCGTAATTTAAAGAAATATATGGAAGGCTGAAAAATCATTTGCTCAAATTTGTCCAGATGTTTTTGAGACGTGATTGGAATTTGATTGCCCCTTTCCGCAGGGTCAAAAAATATTAATGTCCCAGAACTTTAATTGCTTACAGACCCTGCTTTGGGCTTTGAAGATTTAGAATGTTTGACTCTGAGCATTTGTTCCCCCCAGTTCAGAATTTCTTTTTTGGCACTTTGGTAATGAGTACAAACTTAAGGACAGACTTTAACCATCTCTTTCTATGATCAGAACTTGGCTCTCGTCCTGTTTTTCAAAGTTTTTCTTCTGATGTACCAGCTAGCAGTATAATGGATCTGTTGCCCTCCTACCCCTTGCCCTGCTGTCTGGTGGTGGGGGACCTGTTGGTGCTTTATAAAAGAGTAAATGCACTTTGGGGGAAAATAAAACTAAAGTGTATAAATTAGATAATAGGATTTCACCCACCAACTCTTATTTCCCGAAGGAATCCTTGTAACTTCCTCCACCCCATCACTCCTTGAAGCCCTGTGGCTTCACTTAGGACAGCACTTCTTAACCTGGGGTGAGTATCAGAATCATCTGGGGAGCTTTTCCAAGGTATTTACTTGTGGACCTAGCCCCAGGCCCTCTGAATTGGAATCATGGGGTAGAGGCATGGATACATGCATCTGAGCCCCACAGGTGCTTCTGAGGTGCCTAAGAACTGCCCTATTTACTTCAGCACCGTCAGCACCACCGTAACCTATTTCTTCCTGGTTGTGAGGATGTAGGTGTGCATTTTGAATGGAGTAACCAGTAGAGAGAGGGTAGAGAGATGCCTGTCAGTATTATCTAACCACCAGCCTTAAAACTAAAACCTTTTCACCTGCTGCAGGTGGGGGTGGGGGACGTAGTCTCTGTCTTGTTTAGCCATTACTCTTCCTGAGAGTAATCCCCCTGGCAAAGGATGCCCCAGGGTCACTGATAAGGGCCTCTGGGTAACTGCCTTGTTCACCTGTTGGCCAGGCCACGTGTTGCCAAGCGTCAGGCCACACTGGAGGTGAGGGTGGGGGGTGGGGAGGGACTGGGACTGGAGTTGTATAGACCCATGGACTGGTGGAAGCAGGTTGACAGGAGAAGTTTGCCAGTCTGTGAAAGGTCGTGGCCTTTGGGATGCCATGCCATTGGACCTTCTGGGCTAAAACCATCCTATATTAAGCCTCTTGTCCATCTCCTATATTAAAAATTTCTCAAATAAGCTCAATTCGTAGGCACACAGTATTTCTAAGGCTGAGAGTTTCCTCTAAATTGTAGTTGCCCTGAGGAAATAAAAACCTTCAACAAATAAAAGTCTACCCTCCCCAGTGTCTTACCCACCTACCTGTAGGTTTTATTTAAACAATGTAGGAATCCTTTTATATTGACAACAATCCTGTTGTACAAAGATTTTCAGTAGCCTGTACTTAAAAGAAAGGGAAAGGGGGGAAAATACCTTCCTTCCCAAATACTGCAGGTAAACAGATTTTTGCTTTGAATGGAATCAGCATTCTGTCCTGGAATAAACAGTTGCTTGCCCTGGGCCATGCAAGTCTCTGGCAATCTGCTTCTGTGCCAGGGACGGGCTTGTGGTTTAGGGGCCTAAATCTTTCAGGGCTTTTTGAGTCTGATCATCAAGAGGTTAGAGAGGCAGAGGAGAGAAGGGGGAAAGGGCTTAAAAAAAAAAAATCTGCCAGGTAAGAGCCAAAAATGACTGAATAGTAAAGATCAAACACTAAAGCCTAGCAGATTTCCCAAGCAGGGTTTAGGCGGTCCTGGAATGAAGGAGGAAAGACTGGATGTGGGGAGAAAGGCAAGGCTTTGGGCTGTAAGGGGTGCATAACTTCCCCACCCCCGCTTTCCTTCTCGTCCCAGCTGCTCTAGAAGGGAGAGTGCCGTGAAGGGAAACAGAGCGGAATCGTCCGCATTAGCCTCGCTCTCCGGCTCTATGGTGACCCGGCGCCTCTGGGCTAGTGTGCGCGTCTCCTTTCTAATGCCAATGACAACGACACCGATAGTGATTTTTTATTCCTCTCCCACCTCTTTGCAGGCAACTTTGTAAAGAATTTACGGATCTGCTGGCGCAGGACCGGACGCCAATCGGGAACAGCAGACCTAGCCCTATCCTGGAGCCGGGGATCCAGAGCTGCCTCACGCACTTCAGCCTCATCACGCACGGCTTCGGAGCCCCGGCCATTTGCGCCGCACTCACGGCCCTGCAGAACTATCTCACCGAGGCGCTCAAAGGCATGGACAAGATGTTCTTGAACAACACCACCACTAACAGGCACACGTCTGGGGAAGGCCCAGGTAGTAAAACTGGCGACAAGGAGGAGAAACACAGGAAATGAAAAATTAAAAAAAAAAAAGAAAGAAAGAAAGAAAGAAAAATGTTTTAAATACAAAAGGAAAACAGAAAAAAAATTTAATTTTAGCTTTAAAATGTTGGATTGGCTTTGGAAGAATTAATTATATTAGGTAGAATACACATACAATCAAATTTTAAAAAAAAGAGCTAAATAACTTTAAAAAAAAAACTGAGGCTTACAACGGAGCAACAATATCGGTTCTCAGTGTCTATTTCAAGATACACTTGGAGACAAACGTCCGGATTTTCCACTTCGGTTCTTTCGAGCTTAGTAATACTGATAATAAAAGAAAACCATGATTTTCCCCCTTTGGAAAAATAAACATAAGACTAAACATGAGAAAACGCTAACTTATTGGAAGAAAATCGGAGAAACATTGTTGGTGTCAGTGCTTTGAGAGTTGGTTGACTGAGACGCACGAACTTTTTAATTTTTAATATTTTTTTAGGAAACTCTCGCAGTCCCCGCCCTTGCCCCTCACCTCACCCCTCTCCCAACCACCCTTTTCTATGTTGCCCTCCCTCCCTCAAGCTGTCACGGGAATTTTCCGGGATGAACATGAGTGTGGTTAGCCCCTTTGCGTTTGCCCCTCGGTTACCCCCGCCCCGCCCTGCGCCCTGCGTTGTTAACTCACCGGTGCCTAGCTCCCGTTGGCACCCTTCGGGGAGGGCGAGGGCGGGCGGGGCGGGAGGCCCGCCGTGGTGCCGGCGGTGGCTGCCGCTTGTGCGGGCCCGCCGAGCAGAGAGGCTCCTGCGGCTGAGGAAAATCCGGATCAATAAGTTGATTCAGACTCATCATCAGTTCCTTTCAGAAATGTTACTAATTCCCAGCCTTGCCAGCACCTGCATACAGAGAATCTTGCATTTGTTATGTTTGTGTCATCTACCAATTTTAAGAACAATAGTAAAAAAAAAAAAAAAAGCACAATATGAATACGTTGATTAGTATGTAATTCCTTCGGAGGGGTATGTACCATTTCATTCTCTTCTGTTTTCCAAAGCTTTGCCCGCATGGTTTATGAGCTTCTTCAAAGAGGACTTGGGCTTCCTACACAATCTATAAGGTACAGAGAAAAAAAAAATCCGATCCTTTTTTAATCAAAGCCTGTGTGTCAGAATTCTGCAGGTGCACTTCTTTAAAGAAGCTCAAAGGGAATAATTTAGAAAGTGGCCAATAAGAAATTGAAGCAGCTTTGAGTCTAGTTGCTAACAGATACCTCAACACGGAATTCCAGGGGAGGGGGGGAGCTGAAAATGAATTTTAGGGGAGAAAAGTAAGGATTCGTGGAGTCCAATATTTTAGCAATATTGCCCTGCCTTTGAAATAGATTCCATTTCCTTGGGCTCTTTGGTGATTGCTGTTTTAGTGGGTAAGGAAGCAGCTTTTCGAGTGGTCCTGGGCAAGAGGGTGGTGCAAGCTTCCGTGTTTCAGCAACAATTGTTTTCTACAAGATGCTTTCTGAATGAGGCATCACCGCCCCCCCCAAGACGTGCACTCGTTTTGGCATATGATGGCAAAATAATGAATGCAAAGTGAAAGGAGATGTATTTCAGCTTTGAATTTTACCGTCTGTATACCCTGGGACTATTATTCCCAGTGGATAAAGTTTCATGCATTTACTGTGTCTCATTCTGGCAGCCCAGCTCCTTTCTTGGGCTTCATCTGGGCATTATGGTGAAAATAAATCTGGAACCTATTGTCCCCACTCTCCCAAAAGCAGTGGGGAAATCCACCCCCAGTAGTCTAAATTTAGTGTTGATACACGCACCTCTTTATACAAAGTAGACCTTAGGACCTTTGCAACATCCCTGGAAGTTAAAGATCCAGATGTCTGTTCTTCAGGATTCACAGAATCCTCTGGGACTCTCAGTTCTGCCGCCCCAAAGGGCTTTGGCCTGGGGGGGAGGGGTAGGTTGGAGGATTGGGCTTTAGGCACCTGCTGAGAGCTTTGCGCTGACACTTTCATGGGGAAGGGAGTTAGGGAGCAGGTTTTAGGTCACCTGGAAGGTCCAAGCAACGGTTACTGTCACCCCCCAGCCCAGCTACCGCTAGCTCCTTTGGGGACCTTTGGGTGTGCAGGGCTCAGCCCCAGACCGGGTGAAATACAAAGGCCGGGAACTAACCCCTATGGAGGGTGTAGACATTCCATCTCTCCCCAGCTCAGAAGCCTGCGCCTTTGTCCGAGGGCCTGGCCGCTTGCATTGTATGTATTCTGGTTGCAAAAGGCCAGGAGAAACCACACTGAAAACCATCGTCTCCTTTCCTTGCAGGGCAACGCGCCCCACGCGTGTGACGTTCGAGAGACGCGATGGACGCGCCTTGCTCTTACTGTGCAGGTCCTGAGAGCGTGTGGGCCACTGACGCCCAGTCGTGTTGAGGACATAGAATCAGCCGCTGGAGGGGCCGCGGGCCGCGCGGGCCCTTTTCGCTCTCGGTCTCACCCTAAGGGCTAAGGCGACCGAGAAAGCCCCATTCTCCAGTAGGTAATGGGGCGGCGCCACGCGGGCAGCAGGCGGGGAGGGGTCTCAGCGCTGCCTTTGCCCTTTGCTACCAGCGGCCGCTCCGGGCACTTGCTCCCCCGAGGCAAGTGGCCTAGAAATGTCCAGGGAATCGGAAGCTTCCCCCGCCTTTGCCAGGATGAAAACTCTCCCCCTCCTCACGCTCCTAAAGGCGGGTGATGGGATAGGAATCGTGCTATTTGGCTATGCAGACCCCCTTCAACTCCCTTCACCCTCATTCGTGTGTTCCTCTGCGCCCCCGCTAAGTAGAGCCCCTTGCGCGCCTCCCCTGCCCCCCTCCCCGCGTGGAGAGAGCTCACTGCCCCCTCTCCCTCCCTCCCTTCTCCTTTTTAGGTACGACCCCCACCCCTTTGCTTTCGTTAGCCAGGCCCGCTACGTTTATCTGATAATTGAGTTATTAAAAGATTTGGTTTCCTTGGGCCCATAAATCAATAAACAGTAGGATTAACGCAAGAGTTTGCCTTTTAAGTCAAGGGAAACGTTTAAAACAAGCTCTTCTGAGCTTTGTTTTCAAACCAAACAGGTGAGTTGCAGCTCTTCCTCCACCCCTGCACTCTTTAGACAGCCGCGTGCCCCCCTCCCAAACGCTCAGTCCCAAACCAACATAGCTAAAGATAGAAAAAAGGAGTCAGGATGTGGCAGCGTTGCCTTCACACTTTCCACTCTGCAAGTTCCTTTGGAGGTTCCAGAGGTCGCCTGACCATTCTCTGTCCGACCCGGCCTCCCCTTACAGGTATTATGGGTCTCAGGGGAGAAACAAAACAAAACCAACAAAAACAAAAACAAAACAAAACAAAACAAAAAAACGGCGGGGGAGCTGTCCAGGAAAGTATTCCACCATCAAAACGATCTTTAATTTTTCCCCTAAACTGGGAAAGTAACTTTCTCACACCACCCCCACCCCCAAAATTATCTTCCATTTTCTTTCCTTCTCTCTGGCTCCACATCCTTAGCTTTCTCCACCCCCACATAAAGAACCGAAGAGGCTTTCAAAGACCTGGCTGTTTTATTTTCTTTGGCCAAGGAAACCACTTTCTCTCAAGCAATTATTTCATATCCTATGAAAACTTTGGTTGAATGGAAAACCTGAAGCCTCGGACTTATCTACACACTGTTCCTCTGGTACAAAGCCTTACTTAAAAGGGCAACTCCTTACTTAGAGTGTTTATAGAGAATTTGTCATCACACCTGATATCCTGTATGCGTAATACATTATGTGGAAAGGAAATAATAACCTTAAACCATCTGATGTTGCCTCAAGAGCCCAAACAGTGTTTCCCCTCCTGTGCCAATATATGTTAAATTATCGGGGTAAAAAAGAGAAAGAAAGAAAGAAAGAAGAGTAAGAAGAAATATCAAAATTCATTTTTGTTTTCTTTCAAAAGGTGGAATGAACACTATTCTTTAAATGCCAAAATTGACTCCACTGTTGAGTTGGTCTCTAATTCACTAACATTGTTTTTGCCACACAATCGAGAAATATCAATCTATTGGCTCTTCAGAAGAAGAGCTCTGGAGGGTATCCATGTTAAGTTTGTATATATTTATTTATGCTTAATTTAATGGGAATGTGTAAATATGGCAAGTAGTTTGGAATTATTTATCTGTGAATCTATACCTCTGTGAATGGGTGGTTAAAAAAAAAAGTAAAAAAAAAAAACCCAAAAAAATAGCTTGCCCCTAGGTAGAATCCTATCTGAATTTTTCTGTTCTTTATAGACGAGCTGTTATGGTAATGGGTAGAAATTGGTTTATTGTCCAGTGTTGATCTGATTTACACAAATAAAAAGACTGTTGTGTTTTTGTTGTGTTTTCATCTTCAGTTTCTTGAATATGGACATTGTTTAATTCTACAGACAGAAAAAGTATAGCCAAGAATTTTTTTTTCTTTTTGTCCCCTCTCACTTGAAACACAGGCAATGTTTTCGTTACAGCATAAATACAATAAATTTTGCTTCTTAGAAAAACTGACACTTTGTTTTCACTAGGAGGTGTTTTTTATTTTCTTAATTCCAAGTTGACACTCTTCTCTCTTATTTCGAACTAGATTTGCAATAAAAGCTCATGTTAACTGCATCTCTTGGTTTATTTTGCCCTTTAAAAAATGAGGCGTCAAATTTACTTCCCAGGCAACTAAAACACTCTGTGTCCCAGTAACTAAAGGGCTCTGGTTACAAGTCAAAGATGATGCTCCCCTCCCACTGCTAATGGGATAGCATTCTGGCATGGTGTTCCTTGGAGGAAATGGCACAGGAGATGCCCACAGGGCCAGGTATGGGCTCCTGCACCCGACACCTTGGGATTTGGAGGAGTTAACTGTCTTATTTCAGGATTGAACCCAACCCTGACCTCACCAGCTGTGCAAAGCCCTCCATAAACAAATGAGGAACAGCTCCTTTGACCCAGAGGAGGAAAAAGGCATAGTTGTCTTAGGAAGTTAGTTCTTACCTTGGGCTCAGAGGCTGCCTAGAGAAGCCAGAGTTTTTCTCATTTGGGTTAATGGGCTGCAGCCCAGCCCTAATGGGCTGCAGTGATCAAACATCTTCTCAATCTGTATTTCATCCCAAGGCTAGGGTGTCTTCCCTCAGGCAAGGAACGTAAAGTCATCCAAGATGTTACACAGTCTGGACAAGTCACTGTTTCTCTTTGGACCTCAAGGTCTTTATCTGAAAAATGTGGGTCTCCTAGGGTCCTTTCCAACATCAATATTGCCTAGTTTAATTACAAAAAGCAGAAACAGTAATGTGTATATACATTTAAGGATAATCAGCAAAGTCAAATCTTGGTAACTCCAGATTATAACAGTACTTAGCATATAGTTGGTGCTCAGTTAATTAATTAATAATATGCCTCCCATATCAATTTTCTGTTTTTCAGGTGAATCATTCCCAGTTGGACTTCCCTATAGGGAAAGACAGAAGGGACAATGGATCTGCTTTATGTGAGATTTTCCACTTCTTGCCTTCCTTATTAACTAAAGAAAGGTGGGGAGGGTATCATGGCTAGAACTATAAATGACTAAATCAAGACCCCCCCCCCAAAAAAAAGGAAGGGAAGTAGAAGGATGGAAAGAATTTGCAAGGGAAATGTGATTAAGAGGGCATGCAATCCATTTATCTATAATGAAAATAGGTGTATGTATTTGTCTCTGGCTCAACTATATTACAGAGTTTCCTTTTCATTTGCTTTTTGGAGAGCGAGAGCTTGGTTACCACTGGGATTATACAAAGTGGGTGGTGAGTAATTTCCCTTTCCTATAGCAAACTTTCCTACAGAAGTGTTACCTCCAACTCTGGAGAAACAGACCTGCCTGCCATCTATTATCCTATAGGTAAATTCCAAACCCCGCCCCCCCTTCCTACCACCATTTAACAAGGAGAGTATGTATCCCAGACAATCATCTTTGCTAGGTAAAACCCAGGATCTTGAATGTCTCAAATGCGAGAAAAGAATTAGAAGGCATGGAAAGAAGAACTGGAAAGAGAAGGAAAGGAGTAGGAAGCCTGAGACGGCCTTGTCTAACAAAATGGCCTTGTCACAGCTTCCCACTCCCTTTGTTACTGTTTTACCAAGCTGCGGAGGGAGTATGGAAAGCCGCAGCTGGAACCGCTAGGTCCTGGATCCTGACCACAAGCCCAGCACAGGGACCCTAGGTAACTTGGAGAAAGTGTCCCTGTCCACCCCACCCCTCCCTGCCTGCCAGGAGGCAGCCAGCCCATTTGAGCGGCTTAGAGTGCCCCAGAAGCCCACCTGCCCGCCGGTATTAGAGGCTTAAGGGCCCTGATTAAAAATAATGCTAGGAGGAAGACGATTACTTTTTTATGAGGCCACATTCTTTTCCTTCGTTTGCAAATAACAGCCCCGTGGGGTCCCTGCCCTGGGACCCGGGGGCAGCCAGAGCTTAGAGCCACTAGAGAGATGCTGGCCCGAAGGGACGTGTCCCTTCCCGAGGCCGCTTCACGACTCCCGACGCAAGCTGCCTTCCATGCTTGGACTTTGAGGGCGGTTGTCTGTCATGTAGAAGCCTCAGAAATTAAACGCGCAGCTCACAAGTCCATTAATTTTAGCTTCCCATTAATCTATTTATAAGTGAGCCAGCGCTGGCTCTATAAATACAGTCCTATAAAATTGAACTCCTTCCCATAAATCTTCCAAGTTGTTTATTTACATGTATTCCCTCGCCATCTAACGAGCCTCGTTTAAACTGGGGGAAGATTCAGGCTGACTTGACCCGCGATGGGGTGTGCTTCTCCGCCCGCCCCAGCTTCCTCGCTGGAATTGTGGGCTCCCGGGGAAGGAAGGAAATGCATGGAGACGGAGGGGGTGGGGTGGAAAAAGGACGGCGAAAACTCATTTTTCCTTCTTGACTTTGTTTCCTTGTTTCTATCCCAAATTCACGCTCTCCATATTTCCCATCACAAGCTCCACGTTGATTTATATCGTCATAAACAGCATTCTTGAGACTATAGCTTCTTTTATAGCTTGGGGTGAGCTCCTTTTTCACTTCCCTAGCAGCCACTACTTTTAAATCAGGGCTCATAAATAGCCCCGTCGCTTCTTTAGGATGAGGTCAGTCAAACGTCTCCTCCGGTCCACTTTCTTGCTTGGATCCCTCCGTGCCCTCCCCCAGCTCACTCTAGTTGGCACACTCCCACCGCCTTTCAGGCACGTTTGCAGAACGCAGCCGCGCACAGCAACGTGGAGGCTGGGCACCACCAGCGCGGTGACACTGACACCCCAGCAAGGTGTCTGCGTAAGCCTGTACCACGCGTGCGCCGCTCCTGCCTCCGCCGAGCCCACGCACACAGAGCGGCTGGCCGAGTCTAGGCACGCTCTCCCGGTGGCAGGGCAGCGCGTCAAGAAGCGCGCACGCGCGGTTGCACGCGCACGCGCCGCGGCGCCCCAGGGTGCGACTCCAGCCCCAGCTTCTGCCCGGGACAGGGCACAAGCTTGAAGAGGTTTTTGCTGTGATCCTTTGGAACCGAGGCACCGAGTTTGCAAAATCGGCTGCAGTGTGGGCAACGGGGTGTGTGTGTGTGTGTGTGTGTGTGTTTACGTTCATATGGAGGGAGCAGTTTTGTCACAGAAGTTCAATACGTTCCACGTTGGTCACAAGCTATCAAGGTCAGGCGGCGATTTTTGCCCACCTGTTCGAAACTTACTGGTTCTCACCACCCTGCTTCTTTTCGCTTTTTCTCTGCTGTCTGAAGGGCTGCATCCTTCTGGAACTGATTCAGGCGAGAGGCGTCCAGACCCGAGTAGGGGTCACACCTGCTGCTGGGAGAGGCCTCTGCATAAAAATGCTCTTTAAAAATTTTAAAAAGCAGTACAATAGCCAATGGACTTAGCAAAGCGTGACTTGCCCAGACCGCATGGAGGGCAGCTCCAGCAGTCATCTGTGACTCACCCACCAGCTAACGTCCTGGACGTGCCTGTTAGTGGAGATATTAGCCAACATTTCTAGGATGTGGCTGTCGGATGTCATTAGCCAATGCACTTAGCTGGAAGGGGTGTGTGTGTGTGTGTGTGCATCGCCACGGCTTATAAGTGTAGAAAACTTTTGGGAGATCAGTATGCCCTCTGTAACAGTCAAATGTTGCTTCTTGTAGGGAAATTTATCAAATGACCAGAGAAAAGCTGGCACAAAAACAGTGGGGTATAGAGACATGGGAAGGGGAGCTTCTTTGGGAAGGAGACTGGGCCTGAGAATCTTTCTGGGGTGGAAACTTGACCCAGGTCAGACCTGTATACTATGTAGACTGAAGTGAAGGAGGATCAAGTCAACCTAATGAGTTCTAGTGCTCACTATGTGAACCATCGAGTCCTGAGCGCTAGAACCTGGCATCCAGCTGCTCAGTTAGAGCCTGGGCAGCTTGGGAACACCTGATTCCAGAAGGGCTGGTGGCTGTTCAAGTGGGAAAAGCAAGTGCGACCCTAATCTGAGTTTCCAAGGATAGGATTTTAGAGTTTCTACACAGCGGTGGTTTTTACTGCTGAAATGTCGACCATTCTAGGTTTGGAGAGGGGCCAGGAGGGGTTATACAAAATGGCTGGGAAAATCACAGTCAAGACAAAGAAAACAAGCATAAAACTCATCCAAACCTCAGTGTTCTATCAGCACCACTACCACAAACCCCCACCCCCAAAATGAAGGAGAAGGAGAAACAGAAGAAGAATCATCAGCAGCCAGCGCTTTGAGATCAAAGTATTAATCTTGGACCAGGATGGATTTTGTGTAAATGTTAGCTAACTTTATAAATGATTCTGCAAGGAAACTAGGTGAGAGACCTTTCTTGGGTGGGGGGAGGGTAGGGTGGGTTACAGTTAAGACTATTTATAGACACACACACTATTACAATATGGGAATTTCCCAAGAACTGGACTAAAGAAAACAGCCTAAACAAAACAACATTTACCAATGTGAATTTTCTTTGCCATGAGAGTCCCATGTGTTGGAAAGATTTAATCTCATGTCTTAGGTTTTAGGGATGTTGTTTTCAAGATAGAATTTTTTGGTCAGAGATTCCTAAAGATAGGACACTTCCAAAAGTTAAGGCAGAAGCCAATTTATTTTCAATGTGTTGCTTCACACACTTACCCTTTTGTTGTCTTTAAGAAGCAGGGGGCACAGGCCCAAGCCCCATCAACAAAATGGGCCCACTGAGTGATTCATTCACTTTTATGTTCAATGTAAATATTCTTTTCTTTTTCAAAAAATAAGGGCCTTTGGGGCACCTGGGTGGCTCAGTCAGTTGAGTCTCCGACTTCGGCTCAGGTCATGATCTCACAGTTTGAGCCTTGCATTGGACTCTCTCCTGTCAGAGCACAGACTGCTTCTGATCCTCTGTCCCCGTCTCTCTACCCCTCCCCTACTTGGGATCTCTCTCTCAAAAAAAAAAAAAAAAAAAAAAAAAAATAGAAAAAATAAGGCCCCTTCAAGACAATGGGGCCAATTAATACAAAGAAGGATCAAGCTGATCTGGGTCTCTGTGACCTTTTACCCTTCTTCTAATCCTCAATAGTGAACATCTGTGTTTGGCGGCCAATGTCTGAAAGTAATAAAAACAATTAGAACATTTTATTTTTTCTTGGGGGAGAGGGGTTTGGTTGTCAGTGTGAAGAGGTAAAAACCTCGTCTATGACATTGTTTTGCAGGATAAAACAAGGGAAAATATCAGCCACTAGGCCTTACTGCTTGATAGGCCCTGAGGAAGTGAGCATAGTAATTACCGAAACTGAAGTTATAGGTAATTCATATTTCTCCTTTGTTTCTCAGTCTGTGGGCAATTTATTTTTTATTTTAAAAAAATTTTAAAGTTTATTTAGTTTGAGAGAGACAGAAACAGTGTGAGTCAGGGAGGGGCAGAGAGAGAGAAAAGAGAGAATCTCAAGCAGGCTCCACAATGCCAGCGCAGGGCCCGATGCGGGGCTCGAACCCACGAGCCAAGAGATCATGACCTGAGCCGAAACCAAGAATCAGACACTTAACGGACTGAGGCACCCAGGTGCCCCTGTGGGCAATTTTTAAAGATAATCCTATCGTTTGTCGACTTAGCATGAAAAGAAAATAATGTCCACCTGTCTCTAGCCTTGTTGTGAGTTTACTTCCAGTTGTGAGCACAGTTCAGTTAGGTTCCTGAATGTATACATGCTCCCTCTCCCACCCTTTTTGTGAAGACTCTTCTCGCCCTTCCACCTAAGAACAAACTAGCATAAAGCCAAACCCAAACAACTCGACAGAACACAGACACCCGCCACATGTTAATTAGTTGAAAAGCATTTTAGCTTTTGGTGTGTAAAACTGTGAAATCCACCAATCTTGAGGCCATTAGACAGGGTCAGAAAGTTCTGAAAGAATAAGGTATTCTAGAGATAATCAGTTAGAGAAATTTATCTCCAAACAGATGTCAGCGGTGAAAGCAGGTGTTGGTTTTCTTTGTATGAGCTGTTCTCTTGGCATTCTGCTGTGGGTTTTTGATGATCTAAAGGTTGCTTCCTATGAAAGACATATATCTGATCTTGAAGGAGCAAACCTTTTATAGCATCCATGCGTGAAACTACATCACAGTTTAAAACTCTTGGGTGAAGTTGAAGTTCAAGAGTGACTATATTATAGAGTATATTATATATAGACTATTATATATTATATGTCATATACGTGTCTCCTGGAAGCTCAGTTCAGTGAAACTTTTTTTAAATGGAGATCATTTGGAAACATTTTTAATGTTCTAAAATTTGTAAAAGGGTGTGTATTTAAGAACCGGAACATGGAACTTTAAAATGAGGGTAGAGTTTTCCTGCATGGCTTCTCTGCATATCATCACTCTGATGTGTACGCAGAAACATGAGTTTGTGGTTGAATTGTTCTACATTTAATCACATATGTGCATAGGCACACACAGAAGACTGTTTTCATTCACCATTTCTCCTTGATGTTAAACATGTGTTGGGAATTTTGGAACTCTGGCTTCTCTAGATCGTATTTGTGACTTTGTTCTTACACATGCAGTTTAGAAACCTACAAGGTGATAACTAGGTTATTCTTCCTCTCTCTTTTTTTTTGCCGTTAATAACTCCGTCCTTCTTCCTTTTCTCTCCCCCACTGGTTTCACCCCTCCCCAGCATTCTGTCAAGCAATAGGCTGTAAAATAGTTATCCAGACCAGCAGCCAGGCAAGTGCCGTTTGAGAGTAATTTCTGCCCCAAGCATTTAGCCCAGGGCAAAGCAAGCGTGCTCTCTAACTGATCAACCTGGATATTTCATTATTCATTAATTTACTGTTTAACCAAATCCCACTCATTATCAGAGGCAACGCTTGGCAGAGCCCAGCGAACAGTAGCAGTTGGTGTCAGGCGTGGAGAATTGGCCCATTTGATCCTGGGCTGTTTTATTATTCAACACCACTGACTGAGAAAAAGGTCCATGAATAATAAAGAGCCAAAGCGTGTTTGAACTGAGAAGCATGACACAGCCTTACAAAACAGCAGTTAGAAAATTAAAGGCAAGGTGGCCCAGACTTTGCATTTTTTATCTTGGCTGTGGGCACAGACATTTATATCCCTACATTGTTTTCAGTGATTTTTTTTTTTTTTTAAGTCCTTAAGACAGAGGCATTGGTTTCAGTCAGCCTCACCCTTTCAAAACAGACCATTGAAGAACTCAGGAGCAAACTTACACAGCAAGAAACAAACATGCCTCCAGATGGGAACTTGAAAATGTAATTTCTAACCTTATAATCAGTTAAGTCCTTTGTGGCCTTTCCCAGCTATGGGGAAGATTTGGGTGATTTTAATTCTCCTTTGGACCTGCCATGATTCATACCCTGGTTAGTTTAATAATATAATTCATGATGCTGATCAAACACATATTAAATTCCTTTTCTGTCCAACTGGTTCCTTGACAAGACTTTGGTTCCATGAGTACCTGGCCACAAAGATCACATAGCAAGGGTTTTAGAGATCCTATAGGTGATATCTAAATTTTTGTTCATATGGGAGAAGGGCCTATGAAATATATAGGGATGAAAGGAAGAGTTTATGCTCCTCAGAAGCACCCTTTTTGAGCTTACAGAAGCAGTAGTGGTCAAGAATTCTTTCAGGCTCTGTTAGGTCTGTAAATGCACAGTTGAATGCACTTGTTGGATCCATTGGTGGTGGCTTAAAAGTATGACTGCCTTTCTTACTACCTGTCCAGTCATACATGTAATCCTTTTTACTCATTGATTTATAGTCTTTGGAAAAGCATGATGAGATCTAAAACAGTCATGATTATAGTAACTTTTGTATGGTATAGTAGACTAGTAACCCCTTCACTTCACCCACACACAGCCATTCTTATGCAGTGAAATAGAGCACAGGGGGTGTGGCTTTTCCATTTAGATGAGCAATAGTTGTGTAGGAAAAAGTTTCTTGAGATGCGTAAAGTCCATGGTGCTAAGATGACACATAAAAGACTATCCAAAGATGTTGATGGTGAGTCAAACTTCGAGTGATTTTTTTTCTTCTTTAATATTAGAATCAGTAAACAAAGTTTTAAAACACTAGGGGGAGGCTTGGCTTTTTCTTTCCTCAGGATATTCTCTTGCCTGCCTGGGATGCATTTGGGAACTGTTGTTAATATGTTGGATTTAAAGTAGGACAGGATGTTAACATGGAAAAAGTTCTTTTAACATCATCAACCTGAACAATTCATTTTACAGATGTTTAGAGAGTGACTCATCCAATCTTATGTATGTAGCTCCTGGTGGAACCACAATTAGTTCCAAAGTATTTTTCTGGTATAGGAGGTCTTAGGACTTTGGTTTTTTTTTTTTTTTTTTTTTTTTTCTAGATGAGATTGTTGAATTTTTTCTACATGTATTCTAGTACTTTTGAAGAAGAGGCCTTAAAAACATTCTGATCCCATACAACCGAGATATGGTATTTTGAAGAACACATCTCTTACAATGGATGTTCTTTTGGTATTGCAATTTTTGCCATTATTTATAAGAAGAGGGTGAAAATTGTTCTTCCAACTTAGTTGGGATTGGAGGGTCAGGATAATAAGATAAAGAACGACATTGTTTTCCTTCCTAATGTGGTGGACCGGTTGTTCACTTTTAAATGAAAGTGACGTAAGTGTGAACATGATTGAAACTTATGACAAAGTTAATGCCTTGACTTCTCAGATCATACCAGCTCTTGTTAAATCATAAAACCACACACCCTTGAGTCTGACCACATATAAAGGCCTCCCCAAGTGAAGAAATTAGGCAATATCAGGCAATTCATCCACTTGAGAATCACAAGTTTCCTGTTCTCCCTTTTCTTTTCTTTTTTTTTTTTAACGTTTATTTATTTTTGAGACAGAGAGAGACAGAGCATGAACAGGGGAGGGGCAGAGAGAGAGGGAGACACAGAATATGAAACAGGCTCCAGGCTCTGAGCCGTCAGCACAGAGCCTGACGTGGGGCTCGAACTCACGACCGTGAGATCATGACCTGAGCCGAAGTCGGACGCTTAACCGACCAAGCCACCCAGGCGCCCCTCTCCCTTTTCTTTCTTGAGATATTGAATCTTACTCTCTAGTGAATTGTGTTTAGGACACTTAAGACTCACTGATGCCCCTTTAGGTCCTTGGCATTTAGAACTTCAGAGGGTCTGGAAAAGCAGTGTATGGGAGGAGCTGGTCTTCATAGTCCCTGAAGAGGAGACCCTGTTTGAAATTTGGAAACAGAAGAAATCTTAGCGTTTTTCTAGGCTCAATGGATCATAGGGATAAACAGGCCTGGTATGAATATCACCTTATCTAAGAAAAATTTCTTTCCTAACTCCTTTACCTCCTGTTATAGTCTTCAGCTTCTCTTCCCATGGTTGTTGACCCTGGCTGCACATTAAAGTCACCTAGAGAGAGTTTTTAAAAATACTGATGTCCAAGCTCCACCCCCTGATGTATTTGATCTAAGATACTGGCATTGCTTCAGAAGATTTTCAGGTGATTCTAATGTTCAACTAGGATAACAAATCAATGCTTTATGTTCTCAGAGAACTTTCCTCAAAATATGGCACCTACCACATTGTCTTATTATAAAAGTTTCTCTGCCCACCTTATATTATAGCTTTTAAGTGTAAAGACCATGTAATCAACTTACATAAAACATGGTATACAGTAGTTGCTAAATCATCCAATAGGTTTTATTAGGCAGTTATTAAGTTGTAGGATTTGAGGATAAATCAGTAACAAGATAGATCTGGTCTTTTACTTTGTGAAATTTACAGTCTTTTGTTCTTGAAGGCAAGTATGTTGATTCCACATTTGTGAATCTCTCTAGGATTAGCTGATAGCTGGCCAAGAGACATCTTAGTACAGCAGGTTATTGTTGGGTGCCTCCTATGTGCTAGCCATTATGCTAGGTCCTGGCTACATTACAGTAGATGAGCCAGGCTGCAGAGGCTCTTAGTTTAGGCACACTGTTGTATATTCTCTTTATATTGGCCCGTCTTGTGTGTCCTAAACTCTGTATACTTGTAAGATTTTCACTTACCTATATAATGAACCTCAGATTTTTAAAATCTAAAATAATTCTACAAATTGCTAAAATACCTATGGTTTCAATCCCTAATGCTGCACTGTAGATGGTAAATAGAATGAGTAGGTGTTTGCGTCAATTTCCTTTACTGTAGTTTTGCTCCAAGCCAGGACATAGTATATTTTTCAGATAATAATGAATTTGAACTTTATATCTGGATATCTTAATATGGTATGCCTCATCAACATTTCCTTCTAAATCAAAGATAAGTATAATTATGTAGATAAAATATTTGTATTTGCATTTATGCAAATGATTCATTTATGAGGTATTTTCATTAATTTAAGTAACAACATTTAATTTGGGTTTGCAACAAGTCTGAGATGTCAGATAGGTACTAAAACACCTCTCTTTGTTTTACAGGTAGGAAACTTAAGCTCAGGTTGAGAAACCAAGCTCACCTTGCAGGAATGTGGCAGAGTGTAAGTTCCATGCTCTTTCTATCATTTCATACTGCCATACTTAAGGTAAGCATGTATCCATACATGCAACAGAAGTGCACAAATACTTTTTCATAGTATTTAAAATGCAAAAACAATAAAGCTAGCATATATGTATAATAGCATGATATATATTTTAATAGCTTACTAATTTACATCAACTGGACAAAAATGTGCATACATTTGTAAGAAGTTTGAACTACAGAATATTTAAAAGGATGCAGCATTACCTCTTTCAAGTGTATAGAAGTGGACCCGCAATAATTAAATCTTCCTTTTAGAAGTCCTTAGAGTGCTAACTTTGATTAATACATAAGATTGCTTTGTAATTATACTCTCAATTATTTGTATGTAAATGGGTGCTCCCCGAGTGCTTGAGGATACTGAAAACAGTGTATTCTCTTAAACAGTTTATATACTCTCTCTGTAATCTTTATTTACACTAGCAATTTGTTCAGCAAGTCTTTTCTCTATTGATATGATAAAGACAAACTTCACTCAGCCAGATCTTTGTTAGATCAGAAATTCTGATTTAAGCGAGTCTGAATTAATGAGGTTTTACTTTATTTGCAATGTAATAAGTTTTCTACCACGTATCCACCTTTACATACATGTATAACCTTATTAATATGTTTTTATACATTTAAAAATATTCTCAGAGTTAATGACCTGATTTATCAATGAACCTGAGATGTTTCAAATTATTTTATCGCTTCTTAGTATAGATTTGCCTTAGTCCATCTGTAGTAGTGGAGGAAAAATTCTGTTTCCTTAAGTCCTTTTATGAGGGTGCCAAAAGGTATAAAAATATGAAGCCATTTAATAGCCAGCTTCTTTGAAAGTACCAAGCACACACAGTGTGCATGCTAAGTTTAATCATACTGATGGATTTACATGTAATGTCTCAATTCCAGACGCCCTCATTAGTGCAGTCAATCTTGAAGTTCTCCCCGGTGAGTGAGGGGTGAAGGTGACTTCAACACCCTGTGAGAAGTTGGCGGGATGTTGCCAACACCCAGAAAAAGACAGTGGGAAAAAGCTCTACCATATGAGGCTATAATCCTAGCTGTGGTCAATGTGTTGAAAGCTTTATATTTCCTGACCACAGGATCTTTCTATAAAATGAACAGGGAGGAGGGATATTCCCAGGATTAGCCAGCTGGCTATTTCTATATGCTTATTAAAATTTCTGGAAGAAATGGTGGTGCCTTTTAACTCTTTAAAAATATATCTGCTTGGGAAATCATAAGCTTCTCCCTCATCCAAACTATTTAGTACAAGAGGGTTGGATAAAATAGCTTCAAACTTAGATTTTGCAGCAAAAAAAAAAAAAATGAGAATATAGAAAATGGTGGTAAAAACAGCAGTAGTAGCAGAAGCAGGGAGAGAATCCAGATGTCACCTTCATAGGAAATCTTTTTCTGCTCTAAGGACCCGCAGGTCAGGCTTTTTAATTTTGGACAAAACACAGTTTCATTCTGTCCCATGCAGGGTACAGGGATAGCCTCATCTTTTAGAGGCTGCATTTGGAACCTGCTGCCTCTTTGTATTCAATATCCACATGCTATTCCTCTAGCTTGCTGAGCGAATCCCTGCACAATAGTGGCATTAAGGAAAGCAAAGCACAGGCAATGCATTTGGCTCTTTCTTTGGGAAGAAAAACAAGCAACTTAACACTTAACATTCATTAAAAGACACTGCGTCATCATGTATACTATTGAAGTAGCAGGAGAGTTGAGTCCATTGTATAAGAAGTCCTCAGAGTTTTTAGTCAGAACTGTGTGACCAAAGGGTATTCTATATTATAGTTCTTCCTCTTCCTCTTCCTCCTTCTCCTCTTCCTCCTCTTTTCTCCCTCTCCTGCTCCTCCTTCTTCTTTGAGAGAGACTTAGTAAATAAAGCCAAGATGTGCTCTCCCTCTCCCTTTCTTTCCCGTCCTCCCCAACTTTATATATAGATATAAATATACATGAAAATAGATACATAGATACAGGTATATAAAATGCTCTTTTCCATTTCATTCTTCCTCTTCTCCTTTAAATAGAATCACTGAGCTAACTAAATCTTCATTTTCAGTTGTAGGGATCCCAAGATATACATAGAGGAAACCCAATGTACTCTTAGTATCTTGAAATTTTATTACTCCAGTTGAGACACTTTTTCTTCTAACCTTCAGAACCAATGCATAACCATGGCTATTAGATTGGGACTTTAAACAAACTCAAAGACAAATCTTCTGTTGAAAAGAATAATGAAAACAATAGTTATGTTTGTTTAGCTTTTTACACTTTATAGTGGGCCTTCACATACTCTGTTTTACTCGATCTCACCCAATTTCTCTGAAATATTATGGAACTCATAGACTTGGTTGAATAAAGGGAGGTTGGAAAGTTAATACGTTTGTCCAGTAACAAGGAATGAAGAGACTCTCAGCGGATTCTTTGGAAGTCTTCTAACTGGCAACAGATATCCTGCTACACTAGAGTCCTCTAAATTGTAACAGAAAATACACACATAAATTTGACTATAATAATTTAGGTGAATAGTGAAATAATGAATTAGATGACTTGTAAGTGTGTGTGTGTGTGTGTTTGCAGTTATCTAGTCCCTAAGGCGGGCATTATGTTGGGTCAAGAGTAGAAGTACAGGAGAAAAAGAGGCACTGATTTTTGAGAAATATCTTTGCTTTTTGGCATGTAACCATTACAAGTTTGGACCACAGGAAGACAAAGAGTAGATTAAACGATTATCCAGGGAAGGAGTGAATGATGGGTAGAAAGGAAACCAAGATAGAAAGAAAGAAGAAATAAAGAATGGATTAAGGAACGGGCAAGTGAAATGACTACTAATGCCATTGTTCTTTCTTACCAAAAATCTGGATATTTAAGACCCTAAAATGTTATGTGTACATTAGAGTTAGTCAGACATTTATTACGACTGACATGAGAGAAGTCTTCCTTCTTCCTACGTACCTCTTCTACTCGACTTTTGATGCCAGACATTTTCTTTTTTTCTTTAAAAAAAATTTTTTTAATGTTTATTTATTTTTGAGACAGAGACAGAGCATGAACGGGGGAGGGTCAGAGAGAGAGAGACACAGAATCTGAAACAGGCTCCAGGCTCTGAGCTGTCAGCACAGAGCCCGACACGGGGCTCGAACTCACGGACCACGAGATCATGACCTGAGCCGAAGTCAAACACTTAACCAACTGAGCCACCCAGGCGCCCCTGCCAGAAATTTTCTTAACAAAGTTTTTCAATTCTCTATTATAAATTAAAGATTTTAAAACAAATACACCGGTAAAACAGTTCATAGCATGAGTGGTTTTTAATCAAAGTATAAAGGATGATTTCAACTTATTTACTGTTTGGATACAGGAGTATTCTCTTTTTTTATGTCTATTTTGGGGGAGAAAGATAGAGTGTGTGAGCGAGGGAGGGTCGGAGAGAGAGAGAGAGAGAGAGAGAGAGAGAGGATCTGAAGCAGCTCTATGCTGAGAGCCAAGAGCCTGATGTGGGCCTCTAACTCAGGAACCACGAGATCATGACCCGAACTGAAGTTGGACACTTAACACTTAAACTACTGAGCCACCCAGATGCCCCTAGGAGAAGTATTCTTAATAATATATTCTTTGTGCCTTGGACAATGAGATAGAGCTGTCGTTGAACTGAAAAATAAATGGAGAAAGTCAGTGGAGACTAGTCACATATCAGTGGAGAAACCTGGTTAGCACCATCTTAAACCAGTGCTATGTGCCTCCTAATGTGATACACTTAGAAATGTCACTTACATTGTCACTATGCCTTTGACATCCAGCAAAAAAAAATGTGCACAATCTGAATTTGATAACAAGGAGACATCATATGAATCCAAATGTAGGGGTCATGCATATAAGAAGTGGTATGTGCTCTTCAAAAGTATCAGTGTCAGGAAAGATAAGGAATGGCCAAGGACCTCTTTCAGATTGGAGAAGACTAAAGAGACATGCAACCAAATGCAAATTATGATCCCATATTAGGATGTGGATCAAAGAAAAGTTTGCTACAAGGATTTATTGAGGAAACTGATGAAATATAAACATGGTTACTATATTAGAAAATAGTATTGTATCAATGTTAAGTTTTGTGACTTTGTAATTGTACTATGAGATTGGGTTGTGGTATGTGCAACTCATTCGCAAATAGTTCAGGAGAGAAAGAGAGAAGGGGAGAGGGAGGGAGGAAGGTAACAAATACAGTAAAACTGAATCTAGGTGAATACAGAAGTTCTTTGTTCTATTTTTGCAATATTAGTGTAAGTTTGATAATATTTCTACATAAAATTTTTTAAAGTAGAGAAGGCATTTTCTTTTCAGAGAAGGCTCCTTCTGTTGGTGAGGAAACTAAATTTTGCATTTGGGCTGTGTTTCTACAACTAACAACTTAGCAGCTCTCACTGGTGAATAAGAGCAACACACTTAGATATTGTCATATTTCTGGGGGTAAAGCTCAGTGGTACAGCATTTGACTGCAGATAATGTCATATTTCTTCACGTTAAATGCAAATAGACAATTTTGAAGATTCAGGTTGGTCAGACAACATAGCTCACACATTTGTAATATGTTAACTAATAATATGTCCTCTGCATAAAGTTGTAAGATATATTCACACAGAGCTAGACCTGGATCAGACATCATTTTGTTTAAAATGGTTACCTGGATATAAAGAGCTTGATTGAAAACCTAATTTGGGATATTTTAGTAGAGTTTACTCTCTTTAAAATGATGCAATGTTTATAGCAACACTATCTACAATAGCCAAATTATGGAAAAAGCCCAAATGTCCATTGACTGACAGATGAATAAAGAAGATGTGGTAATATAATGGAATATTACTCAGCAATCAAAAAGCATGAAATCTTGCCATTTGCAACAACATGGATGGAACTAGAGTGTACTATACTAAGCAAAATAAGTCAGATAAAGATAAATATCATATGATTTCACTCATATGTCGCATTTAAGAAACAAAACAGATGAACATAGGACAAGGGAAGAAAAAAAAAGATAAACACAGAGAGGGAGGCAAACCATAAGAGACTCTTATATACAGAGAACAAACTGAGGGTTGCTGGAGGGGAGTTGGGTGTGGGGATGGGCTAAATGGGTGATGCGCATTAAGGAGGGCACTGGTTGGGATGAGCACTGGGTGTCATATGTAACTGATGAATCACTAGATTCTACTCCTGAAACCATTATTACACTATATGTTAGCTAACTTGGATTTAAATAAAATTAAAAAAAATTAAATATGACCAAATGGAGTTAAAGTATTTTAAAATATTTTATGTTTTATTTTTTATATTTGAGAGAGAAAGAGAGACAGAGAGACAGAGAGTGAGCAGGGAGGGGTAGAGATGCAGAGACAGAATCTGAAGCAGGCTCCAGGCTCTGAACTGTCAGCACAGAGCCTGATGCGGGGCTCGAACTCACGAACAGTGAGATCATGACCTGAGCCAAGGTTGGACACTTGACGGACTAAGCCATCCTGGCACCCCTATTCAAAGTATTTATAAAGATTGTTTGTAAGGATTATGATAATTAAGGCAATTCATTGCTCATAATAGAATGAAATAGATGTGTTTACTAAGTCATGAATATAAATATGACCTGTAGATAAAAACAAACTCTGTTATATTTGGAAAGATATTGTACTTTTGTGTTATCTCTCAATTTCTTCTCACCAAATCCATGAGAAGCAGCAGACATGCTAGGAAAACATCTCTGACCTGGTTTAGGTCCAGCCATTATTTTGTTTTTGTTTTTGTCTTTGTTTTTGTGTTTTGTTTTGTTTTATTTTTTTAATCACCTGCTGTCCCATTGATTCTCGGTGATGTATTCCATTTTATAGTTGCCAATATAGACACAATATATATGTGTCAGGGCTGATATACAAATTATAGAAAATTCTTAGTCTCTCAATCTGCCACGACAAAGTTTTGTATTACTATTTGTTTTAGTATTTGAAGTGCAAACTCCTTATGTACTGATTTTCATGACTTTAGCTAATTACTTCCTATCTCTCACTATATGGATTCATGTTAATGCTGGAAATGTGATCATCTTCTGCTTTGGTACTTGTTTAGTTATTTCACAGCTGCCTGGGCAAAAATATCTAACCTTTGTAATAGCAAGGAAGAGGTTTTGAGGGGTGGGAAATAGAACAAGCTGCAGGATGAGCACTAGTTAAAAAATCATCTCCACCACCACTTAGAAGTCATTTCCTTTATTGTTGCTTCTTGTGTTTTGCTATCAACGACCACCACCCTCCCTCCCCCTACTCCCCCCCCCCCCCCTCCGCCCCATGACATCAGCAGCCTTTGATTAAAAGCTGTTCACTGGCTGCCTTCACAGGCTTTTGCTGTTTAACTGTTTCATGGCTACTTAAATATGTCATATATACATGCTTCCCAGTGATTTCAGTGGGTTTCCCATGACATAGGTCCTAGGTCTGGATTAAAATCTGTAAAGACATGGATGGTTTTTTTTGTTTTTTTTTTTTTAATTTTTTTTTTCAACGTTTATTTATTTTTTGGGGGACAGAGAGACAGAGCATGAACGGGGGAGGGGCAGAGAGAGAGGGAGACACAGAATCGGAAACAGGCTCCAGGCTCCGAGCCACAGCCCAGAGCCTGACGCGGGGCTCAAACTCACGGACCGCGAGATCGTGACCTGGCTGAAGTCGGACGCTTAACCGACTGCGCCACCCAGGCGCCCCAAGACATGGATGTTTTTAAAACTAGGAGGTTTTGAGTTGAGTTATAGGAAAAAAAGTAGCAAATGCACAGAATCTGTGGGACTCTCACAGTAAATTTTTTACCGTCAAATTTCCATCATAATATGGGACACAGCTGGATAGTCCAATGACAGTGGGGATTTGGGGTCTGGGAAAGGGGAAAATGGGGTGTTTCTGCTTCTGTATACCCATCCCAATCCCTGCTTTGTACCTGGAGAATTAAAGGTTGTACAACTATCCAAGCCTCTACCCAAGAATGATTTCCACTGTATATGAGTTAGCTTTGTACCAGCATCAGTCAGAACACAGCCATTAGCAGGAGCTGTCACAAATGTGGGGGCAGCAACACAGTGAGAGAGATTCTCCCTTTAGCAGTAGCAGTTCCTTGGGGTCTCTACAAACATAACCTCCTATCAGGTTGGCTTACAGATTGCTATAGTGTTTACAGATTGTCCTGAAAATGAGATGTCATGTGAGGGGATCCCGGGGTGCAGGTCTTGAAATGAATTCAATATGAAAAATTAAAGTGATGTGGGATCTTATTATGAGTCAAAAAACCTATGCAGAATTGTAGATGAAAGGAGGTTAGTACTGTAAATTATGTTATCATGGATGGGGAACATTTATATCAATCATCAGGGCTGGAGGATGTATTAATATAAGGGTAATTGATGAGTCACATTAAAAAAAAAAACTAATGTAGATAATAAGTGAGTAGAGAATAATACCCCTGGTGTTTGGGCCTGAAGCTGTCCTTTGGGTCACAGTAGCTAACAGTCAAGAAATTATTTTTAACTGTGTATATAAGAAAATGCTGAGTACCTTTTCCTTTAGACATCCCTGAACATCCTCAGTCATTACAGGTGCCAGAGCCATGTAAGGATTTTAAAGCATTACTTCCAGATTCCACAAGAGAAGTCCTGTGTGGTCTGTTTTACTGCAAGCACAGTAAAAATTAGTGGGCCCTATTTATTCATTACTAATCTGGTGGCAGAGATGTATCTTAATTCCTCATGTGCTTTAAGTGCTGCTGTTATTATTTGCTGGGAAATTTTCCCTTTTTTTTCCCCTATTAAATCTTCATCCCAGGAGTTGTGTTTATTTGGCACTAAGTTAAAAGGAGAGGATGTTGTTAAAGGAAGGGACCACTTTACTGTTCCTATTAACACAGCATCTCACTCCCTACTGCTACTAAAATCCAATTGATTCAGTCTCTGAAGTCTATCATCAAAGGGTAATTTGCAAACTATTAGAATTCACAGATATCATTTTTAATTTAAATATCGTGGTAAAATTTGTACAACATATTTTTTTCTAGGTTTTGGGAATATGATATTAGCCATATCATATTTAATTTTATTGTTTTGCTATGGTATTCATAGAATACTTTAGAATTTCTGTCCTAGAGGTACAAATGAGGTAAAACAAGAGAGAAAGAAGAACTTTTATTGATAAAGAGTTCTAGCTACACTGACATGTACAAGTAAGAGTATTTCAAATTGAACAGATGATGGGTAACGTCTGAAGTGTCAAAAGGTTAAAGAGGCTAATAAGGATGTATCTGGCCATGTTTTAAAACAGAAGTAAACAGCATGAACAAACATTTAATGAAATCCAAAGAAATACTAAATAGTACATTTTCTTCCCAAAGAGTGATTATTTATTTCCTGAAATTCCCCTTTCAAAGAACTTAAGTGACTACTCAGGTTATGTTTATTTGTAGTACTTTAAACTTCATATGACATAGGCATAAGTGAGGGAACTCTCCCTCCAGATTCATATGTTGAAACATGACCCGCCTCCCTAGATGATATTATCAGGAGGTGGAGTGTTGGGGAGGTAATTAGGATTCAAGGCGGTCATGAGAGTGGAGCCCTTTTGAACTGGGGGATTAGCACCCTTGTGAGAGTCATGAGAAAGATTGCTTTCCCTTTCTGCTCTCTGACGTGTGAGGCTATAAGGAAGAGTCAGCAGTCTGCACCCTGGAAGAGAGTCTCATCAGAACCTGACTGTGCTGCTATCATGATCTTGGATTTCCAGTCTCCAGAACTGTGAGAAATGAATTTCTGTTGTTTGTAAGCCATGCAGTCCATGCTATTTTTGTTATGGCAGGCCGACCTAACACAGTCCCTGAGATAACCCTACTTTTACTTTTTAAACCTAGAGTGCAAATTGATGTTCCCTTCTACTACGGGCAAATTTACACCTAGAACATTGTATCTCACCAGTCCCTACCTAACTCCCCTGCTCAATTAAGGGTCTCAGAAAGACCCCTTATAGTACTGGCCTATTTTGTTTTGTTTTGTTTTTTATTATAATTTATTGTCAAATTGGTTTCCATACAACACCGAGTGCTCATCCCAACAAGTGCCCTCCTCCATGCCCATCACCCACTTTCCCCTCTCCCCCACCCCCCATCAACCCTCAGTTTGTTCTCTCTTAAGAGTCTCTTATGGTTTGCCTCCCTTCTTCTCTGTAACTTTTTTCCCGCCTTCCTGTCCCCCATGGTATTCTGTTAAGTTTCCCAAGATCCACATATGAGTGAAAATGTATCGTATTTGTCTCTGACTTATTTCACTTAGCCTAATACCCTCCAGTTCCATCCACATTGCTGCAAATGGCCAGATTTCATTCTTTCTCATTGCCAAGTAGCATTCCATTGTATATGTAAACCACATCTTTATCCATTTGTCAGTTGATGGACACTTAGGCTCTTTCCATAATTTGACTATTGTTGAAAGTGCTGCTATAAACATTGGGGTACAAGTGCCCCTATGCATCAGCACTCCTGTATCCCTTGGGTAAATTCCTAGCAGCGCTATTGCTGGGTCATAGGGTAGATCTATTTTTAATTTTTTGAGGAACCTCCACACTGTTTTCCAGAGTGAATGCACAAGTTTGCATTCACACCAAGAGTGCAAGAGAGTTCCCGTTTCTCCACATCCTCTCCAGCATCTATAGTCTCCTGATTTGTTCATTTTAGCCACTCTGACTGGTGTGAGGTGGTATCTCAGTGTGATTTTGATTTGTATTTCCCTGATGAGGAGTGATGTTGAACATCTTTTCATGTGTCTGTTGAGTACTGGCCTACTGTGATCTCAACCTGAGTTTCATCTGAAGTGATAATAACCACGTAACTGTATAAACTATATAAAAATAGAAACTATTATAAAACTATATAACCAGTTTCAACTGGTACTATTTTTTTTTAAATTTTTTTTCAACGTTTATTTATTTTTGGGACAGAGAGAGACAGAGCATGAACGGGGGATGGGCAGAGAGAGAGGGAGACACAGAATCAGAAACAGGCTCCAGGCTCTGAGCCATCAGCCCAGAGCCTGACGTGGGGCTCGAACTCACGGACCACGAGATCGTGACCTGGCTGACGTTGGACGCTTAACCAACTGCGCCACCCAGGCGCCCCACAAGTGGTACTATTTTTGAAGGTACTTGACAGAGTCAGGTGAGTACGGGGGGTTGTTGGCTTCTCCCTCTGGTCACAGGCCTTCTGGAGGTAGGGAGCAATGGCCACTCAATGTGCCCTGGAAAACTCAGGGTAAGGAGCCATTTTATGTTTATCTAGGGTAAAACGTTATTTCTGACTTGTGTTGGGGATGCAATATACATTGATTTGGCTTGCCAGCCCTTTCCTTTTCCTTGCAAGGGCTTTCAATGACCGTGCGAAACAGTATAACTTGTCCCAAATAGTAGTTTTCCTTTCACTTAACCATCTTCATTTTGTTTTTTTCCTGGTTCATATGAAATGGGCTCCCCAACTTGGGCTGCTCTGAGGCTTGATGTAGAGGCTGCTGAACTCTCATGGCTACTCCAAAGACTTTCATGGCACTGTGTCTTCCCCCTCCTATCTATTCTGATGTTCATACATTCAAGAGATGTTCAGACATTCTTGGATATAAGTCTTTATTTTTTGTTGCTCAGCAAGGAAGTCTTGTATAAGAATTCAATTTATTTTAATAGGAAAGGAATGCCTGTTACAGGTCAAGGATTATGCACAAAAATGAAGACATGATAAAAGAGGAAACATGCTGCATCCATGAGATAATAAAAGAGCAATATGAAGCAATGAAAACTAGTGCTGTTATGGTCCAATATGTAGTTTCATTTCCTTAATGTGCAAATTGGGGAGAGAGCATAGACTAAGCCTTATGATTACGATGCCAGCATTTCCTCATCAAGAAAATGGGCCAGTTGTCCCATTGCTTTCTGGCAGTGATGACCTACCCAGGAGAATATCCTTCTCACAGAGGATCTCCTTCACCTTCTTTCAGAAAAGAAGAGGAAACACAGGAAGTGCCTAGCGCAGAACACCGATTCCTACTTCATGGATGTGAAACACCCACGATGCCATAGAATCACCACTCCGTAGCCATGCACAAGTAGCAGTTTTGTGTGTTTCCTGCCCCACCATCCTCTGCCAGCCTACAGAAGGAAATGCAAGATGTAGAGAAGAACAGTACTTGTAGAAGCAGCACTAAAAGCCCCCTGTATGACGATGACTGGGAAACCATCCCAATAAGTACTTTTCAAATAAAGTAAAGAAAATAAAATAAAGAAAATAAATAGAAAATAAAAGAAAATAAATAAAAAAAGAAAAAAAGGGAATGGGACCATACACAAATATTTTAGTGACATTACAGTTGCTTCAGTGGATATCTGAAAGACCAATGATATGTGATCAACTGGCATAACTAAGCTCTTGAGAAAAAATAATTCACTATGTTAAATTTAAAAACTATGAGAATAATGGAATAGCATATTAGAGATTACTTTTGTCAGTGTGAGAAGAAACCTAGATCAGTGGTCAAGATACTTGAGCACCGGTGCCGGCTCCATCATTATGTAGCCACATGACCTGTACAGCTCCCCTGACTTCCGTGGGCCTTAGTTTCTCCACCTGTAAAAGGAGAGAGCTAAGGGAGACCAATTGGATTTCATAGGCCCTTTTAGTTCTCTGACTCTATGCCTTACAAAGGCATTTTAAGAAATAATGATCATTTGGCCTTCTTTTATTTTTTTATTCTCCTGTTGGGGTATGTACCCAGGTGACAGCTGGGGGCTCTGTTCAGTCAACTTATTAATGAAAATATTACTGAGTTTGTTCAGGAGATCTACAGATATGCTAATTGGCAGCTGCTCCAATCTTCTCAGGGAGTGATTCCAAGTGAAATATTTGGAATTGGGTTTGAAATACTTCTTCCTTATTTCTGCCTGGGGGATTTATGTAAAAGAATAAAAAATTTACCCTAAGTCAGAAGATTCTCTGGTCTGATCCACCTCTTCTAGGACTTTATGAGCAGGAGGGAAGGTTATGGCAGTTTTTCATTTTCTACGAGAATGTCAGAGCTTGGAACAATAATGGAGTCTGGAATTGCTCTTCATAAAAGTGTATGAAATTATCAGCAGAATGGAAGGGAAATGCGGCAGGTGAGATCAGAGATATAAAAATAATTTTCCTATTACAAAGTAGTTTTCTTTCTTTAAATGGCATGCAGGGCTAATCCACCCTGATATCCACGCTGGGTATTTATCTGGTAATATATTTCTTTGCAAATAACTTCATACTATATTATTATTGTGATAAATTCTCCACTATCTGGAGTTTTCCCAAGTGGTGTAACACCCTAAGCAAAGTTGCTTCTGTCAATGAGGCAGGTAACTATGTACATTCTAGAACTCCAGAGCAAGAATGAGTACTCTGTGAAACACAACATCCAAAAGGCTAATAAAAATCATGAACTTTGAAAGTCTTGACTAAGTTTGCAAGAGGAATGGGGATAAAGGAACTCATGTATGCCAGGACAAGCCAACCACAATGCCCAAGAGGAACTGGCACTCATGTAACCCTAAGAATGTAAATTGAATAATAATTTTGTAGATTTTCAAGCCACAGAAGATGCCTGGGGTCAATATTAAATGCAGGAAAAAAGATTCTGTGCTTAAAATTCTGTTATAGAAACTTGAAGACTTTGTTAGATTTTCAAGTTTTCCTCTATACGGAAAAAACATTCTGTTGAGCACACGCATGATACATTATACATGCAGACATTCTAGGGGTTTGTGGGTGGTGGTTGAGGGAGCAGTTATGGACTACTGTTCAGAGAAAAGGAAAGGGGAAAGGCAGAACTGCATTTTAATGTCACAAATATTTCAAAGACAAGCTGAGACATTTTTAGAAAGGGAAGAAGCTGAGCAGGAAGATGCAGACCTGTGTCCAAAGAGATTTTCTCAGAGTAGAGAGCCCTCCAGATCACTCTCTGGAGAGTGGTCTTATAGTTAGAAAGAATCACTGAAAACCTTGGGCTTAAATTTAATTCCCTGCTCAGTCTCTGTCTGGAAATGATGCTTTTCTTTTTGTGTTTTCTTTCTTTCTTTCTCTCTCTTTCTTCCTTTCTTTTTCTTTCTTTCTCTTTCTTTCTTTCTTTCTTTCTTTCTTTCTTTCTTTCTTTCTTTCTTTCTTTCAAACATACCAGCCCTGCTTATTGTTTCCTCTTCAAAGCATTTAATTTATAAAATTAAAAGTTTAATTCTCTAATTCCAAATTCTTTGTATTCAAAAATTGGTAAGTCAGGCCTGTTCCAGTCAATTTCTATACAATTCAATTCAATTCAGAAACACAGCTACATTTCTAAATGTAGGTGTCAATATTGGAACATAGATTTGTTCTTGGTACCTAGCTAGTTAGCGAGCTAGGTAGCTGCCACATGTAACACGCCTGGGATTCTTGTAGAGAAAACAGTTTACTTCACCATGGATGAAAATTGTGAGGCAGTTGAGAAGTTTGGCAATAATTTGCTCTGATGCAAACAAAAAGAAAGATGAGCAGCCTTGTACAGTGAAAAAGAACTGCAACTCTAGAGCTAGACAGGCCTATTTTGCTCTAAGCCTTACGAATTGCTTTGTCTTGGTGAAAGCTGCTTAAGACCTAAGCCTCAGCTTTCGCACCTGCAGAATGGGTTTATAATATTTATAGCAGTATTTTGAATGGTCAGATGATTAGGGAGTATAAATCACTTAGCACAATGCTTGGCAAGTTACATAATTCAAGTCAATATTTGTTTAGGAAATCCCCCCTACTCCAATCCTTCCCAATAAAAACTGCGCTCACATTAAAGGAGATGTGTTCTAGGAATTATGTGCTTAGCAATGGTTGAGTTGAGGAGTGTATTAGCAGTGCACTGTATTGGGCTCCAATTTGTGGAGCCTTTTTGTTTCTTTTTAGCACCTGCCCCTTCTGGTTTTCTTCCTCAGGCCGCAGATCTCTGCCCTGAGCAGTGTAAACTAATTCAACTCCTGTTGGTTATGGCTTATAAATACTTTTTCCAAGGGGCCTTCAGTTAGTGGTTCAGAGGTAACACAGAGCCCACTACCTGCTGAACTTTATCCTTTTGTGTATTTTTTCTGTATTTAAACTTCAAGATTACTTCTTCACTCTGTTGTCTAACTCATTTAATTAAAGACTTTATTAGTCTTTTACACAATTTTGATATTAATTATAACAATATAAAACTATATGCAAACTATTATATTTATAGAATCATATTGCTATCATTTTTTTTCCAGTTACATATCTTGTTTACTCCATTTAAACATAGGCCCCTGGCTGGGGATTTTGTTTGATAATAGGAGGAAAGATGACACCTCACTGAGGCCAAACTAATGCCACTTATGATAAGACTTTTCACTTTGGTCAACAGGTTAACCCTAACATAACTGAAAACTGGAGGCCTTCAGTATACATCTGGCTTATGTAACTCGATTATAAAATGAAACAGTTTGAGTGTGGCACCAATGCTGTGCTTGGAATGTAAGTGTGATGTTTGCTATCTGTGGCATCTTGCTATATATTTTAAAAGAATTGTGACACTTGATGGGCCTGGTCATTTTAGAGCTCCATCCAATTGTCTAACAGGCCGACCCTCTGGTACAGTCTGAGGCCAAGACCTGTGTTTGTTGTAGTCCAATCTGCTGACAGGCATTTTCTTAGTCTAGATTCCCCCATAAAGAGGCTGAGTGAGAAAAGGGCTTGGTTGGGTCATTTATCCCGGGAAGCAAATCCAAGGAAAAGGAGTGAGGAACTGCAGGTGCGAAACCAGGAAGGAGGGAAGGCCAATGGAAAGGTGCGTTATGGAATCGATCACACATGTGCACAATGAAGAAGAGCCAGGGAGCGCGCATCCTCCTGCTCCCGACCTCACAGTTCCTGAGAGGCTATCACCTGGTCCCTCCAGGTGTGCGCGTGCGTGGGCGTGGGCGTGGCTGCGTGCCTCCCGGGCGGGCGCCCCGGGGTGGAAGCCGCCTGGCCTGGCGGAAAGGGAACAGAGCGCATGCTGCGGAAGCGGCTCTTCTGGCCGCCTGGGGCGCGCCGGGAGGCCACAACATGTCCCCAAAGGTATAAGAAGTATCAAATCCAGAAGTGCTTTTTCCCTTCCAGCCTGTGGAAGAAGGACCTAGTTTTCTTGGGGACCACCTGTCTGCTTTGGTGAGAAACCGGAAACTTTTTACTTTACTCTGTAGTTAGGGTCCACAGGCTTCAACCACTTTAGGGCATGGTCTTAGCTGGGTTCCCCAGAGAGAAGAGCCAGTGACAGAGTTTGGATGGAGGTAGTTTATTTGGAGTTTTCATCTGAGGGACCCGGAATTCGGGAGAGGGGTTGACACTAGGAACCGGGACAGCCAAAGATGCAATGGGCCGCAGTATTGTTTGGCCACACGGGGGGCGACTGGGGCTTGATCCTGCCAAGACTTTTCAGGAGCTGTGTGAAACATGCCTGTTTCATTGCCCCCTAGGCTTAGGGAAGTTAAGTACATCTCTTTTGATCACAGGGCCAATAAATGGCAAAAGATGGATTTTCATCCATGTCTGTGTGATTCCCAAGGCCTTCTACTTAACTACCAGGCTGTAGTATTTGCCTACATTGCATATTTTCTTTGCGATAGTCTCATGCCTATTCAAAACCACCAATCTAGAAGATAGAAGAAGGTAGGTGAAAGCAAAATCATCACAGGTGCTTGGTTGTCAGACATGGGTTTGATCTCTGGTGGAACTTTTTGTAAACATGGTCATATCACTGTCTATTCAGTTCTATCCATCATTAGACTGTTACCAGAATTTAAGATGATGAGAAATAGATTTTCCTGCCACTGGTCATTCCCAGACTAGTAGACATCAGATTTAACAGTTAAGGACTTTTGAAGAAAGCATTACTTGTTATACCCATTGTCATTGTTTTCATTTGGTTGCTTTGAAAGCAACCAGGGAATCTGTTCCTTAGGGATATATGTGTCACTAAAATAACTTACCAGCATATGAGATATTATACACCTTTATGTTTTTTTGGTAATGAGAATGAATACAGCTGTCAAAATAATATTTCAGTCAGGCATAACTTTGCTGATATTTTTGAGCTTGTCCGAATGTGTCTGTGGCTTCGTTGTTTATGTTGTAGGCAAGCTTAATCATCTGTAGATGGTATTTTTTGATGTTAGTGGGGAAGTTGTTTATCTGTCTCTACAATTGGTTAGGACCCTCCTAACCAAAATTACAAAGGAGCAATGTGTGTCTTTAATGTCTTAAGCTTCTTTTTGGGTGCTGGCTTTCCCTTTCTCCACACACTGAGATATCAAGTTCATCTATTCTGTCAAGAAAGGCTTTGTTATTCCATATGTATAGTTTGGTATGGGCTTAAATCCATGTGTTGGTGGTACTCTGTTGTCCTTGTCTCCTTATTCTCCAACAACCTCGAGTTATCTATAGTAGCTTAAACACAGCATGCGTGCTCTGCTTTTTGCTTTACTTACAAGGCCCCCTTTGTAAGGCTGTCCTCCCTTTTGCTGGATTGTCTTCTGCTCATGCTTTGGGACTCAGCTCAGGGATGACCACTTTAAGAAGTCACCCCTGACACTCTTGTCCTTTCTAGAAGTTTGGGAAACCCTCTTTTCTGGTCCTATAATGTTCTGTATAGAACTCTATTGCTATACTTATCACAATGTTTTGTAGCTGTTGTTTCTATTACATAGTGATCGTCTTGAGGGCAATAATTGTGTTTTATTCATATTTGTCAACTCAGCACCTGGTAAGTAGTAGGCACTTCATGTATATTTGCTAAATTGAATTTGAACTAAATTTAATATTTTGCGGGCAGGAGTTCTTTCTCTCAAAATAATAAAATAAAAAAAATGACTTCTTCCACTTTTCCTGGTGGAATATCAATATTTCCATTCTATAACGTCTTGCATTCAGGATTTATAATTTGGTGAAAAGTTAAACTTGATCTACCTAGTTTAATTTGATTAAAATAATTTTACATAATAGTGTGTGTGTGTGTGGGGGGGGGTAGAATGAGGTTGGCATGGAGTAGCAAATATGTTTCTGAATTTTAACTGACACAAGAAACCAATTTTCAAACCAAAAGCATATCCTTTGGTTTTAGTGATGTTGGCCTCAGAATAGCTATGCAATTCTGAGTCATTGCATAGCTAACCAGAAGCTTTCAACTATTTTCAAAAATGTACATGCTGTGTAGATGGTGGAATGTCCAGAGTGTTATAACCTTGAACTTCTGTACTCAACTGCTTCTTTCCCTGCTCCTTGCAATTCTTTCATATATAGGATGATTACCATATATATGTAATCGTTTATATTTGAATGTTTGAATCTAGTGCTTAGGCAACCTACATAATTCTAAATTTTAAAGACTGCATAAATACATGCTCATGGATATTAAGGGAATTTTCAATTCCCATTTCATACATAATCATGCTATGCATTCTAAAAGCATAGTGTTGGGGGAAAATCACAAACCAAAGTCATTTATATCTAATACCATTAGTGAGAAAACTTTAATATTAAAATGGTAAACATCAATTATTGCTATCATTGTGACAGTGTGGAAGAGTGAACTAAAAGATTGGGAACCTAGACAGATGCATGTTTTGTAGCATTTTAATTATTTGGAACTCTGTTCAGATATATATGTGGATATACATATAGTAGTACACTGTTTACTTGTCCTGCCACTATTTCAGAAGTATTTTTCTCATTTTGTTTTGCACTGTTATCACTACCAGTCTACATTCAAAATTCACTTAATGATGTTATTTCAAAATTTTTTCTTTCCACAAGTCCATGACTTCTAGTGGCTCACTTTTATACTTTTTCACCTCTATAATTCGGCATTTGTTTATCCAGTTTATCCTGCATATATTCCTATGCATATAATACATTGTCTTAGTTTTAATGTCTTAGGTTTATTCATTGGTATTAACTAGGCACCCAAATGTGAGTTTATATGTATGTGTGGGTATGTTATATCTGATCTAGTTTCAAAAAGAAGAGATGGTTCTTTCTACTTACTGTGTGAATTGGTCAGGTTCAACCAGAGAAGTAAAATTAGTAGGATGGGTAGATGTGTGTATGTGTGTAAAACAAAGACTGACATGATTGTGAGGGGTTGTCTTAAGCAAGTTCAAAATCTGCAGGGCAGGCTAGAACTCCCTTTCCTGGGCACTTGCCAAGGTGGTTGTCCACAGGCAGAATCCCTCTGACTCTTTCTCTGAATCTTCATTTCTTCTTCTTTTTTTTTAATTTAAAATGTTTTTGTTTTATTTTTGAGAGTGAGACAGTGTGCGAGTGGGGGAGGGGCAGAGAGGAAGACAGAATCCAAAGCAGGCTCCAGGCTCTAAGCTGTTAGTGCAGAACCTGATGTGGGGACTGAACTCACAGACTGCGATATCATGACCTGAGCCAAAGTCAGCTGCCTAACCACTAAGCCACGCAGGTGCCCCAGTTCTTTTAAGCCCTCCCAGTTGAGTTAATTCAGGATCATCTCAATTATCCAGGACACTTTCCTGTACCTAAACTCAATTGATTAGGGCCTCCAGATTCATCTGCAGGATCCCTTTACAGCAACTCCTAGATTAGCATTTGAATAACTGGAAACTGTAGCCTAGTAAAATTGACACCTCAAAAAGCAATCACATGACTTTTAGACTTTGATGGGTGTAGTTGGGGGTGGGGAGGGTAGATAAGGTATGCATTAATGAGGCAACTGAGCCAGAGGATAATTCCCAACTTGCAAGTGCTGTTGGAATTCAGAGGATTTGAAAGTTTATTGTTTACTGAAGTTAATCTGGGAATGCTTCAAGCTAGGTCTTGAGCTAGACTTGAGTATCTTAGTTGATTTGGAAAAGAGACTATGGATAATGTTTCACATTGAGAAGGATAAGTACAGGCAGATAGTAAGGGACAGGAATGAGATTAGGCTAACTGGCAGAAGTTGTAAACTCAAATGTCTATGAGCTAGATGGGTGATATAAATGAAGTTGGCAGGAATGGAAGGAGTGGTGGGACTGACTTGAAGAGTTGTGCCCAGTTTAAAGTTATTCACATTAAAACAAACATTAAAAAATGCTGTTTGAAATATACTGGGGGCATTGCTATAGAGTGGAAGCTTGTACTCCCCTCAAAATTCATATGTTGATACCTACTCCCCAGTGTGATGGTATTTGGAAGTGGAGCCTTTGAGAGGTGTTTTGGTCATGAGGGTGGAACCTAAATGAGTGGGATTCGCACTCTTCTAAAAGAGACTCCGGAGAACTCCCTTGTCCTCTTCTGCCTTGGGAGCTTACAGCTGGAAGACAGCCATCTATGAATCAGGAATCCAGTTATCACCAGACAGTGAATTTGCCAGTACCTTGATCTTGGACTTCCCAACCTCCAGAACTGTGAGAAATAAATTTCTGTTGTTTATAAGCCACGCTGTCTATGGTTGAAATATTGTGATTTATAAAACACGTATATCTGGTCATTCAGATGACCAGATGTGTATTTCTAATATATATTTGGTCTTTGTCCACAGTTCTGGGTTCACAGCTCTCAAAATTCTTGAAATTTCCTGTCATAAGAGCAATAAACGTGTCCTTTGTTATGTTAATGAGGTGACTTTTGGAAGTCCCTTTGGTAACCAAAAGATGGGGGCTGGTTGCCAAGGGAACCAACCTTGTGATTGAAACTTGCAATCCTACCCTTGACTTCCAGAGAGGGGCTGGAGACTAGATCAGTTGCCAATGGCCTTGGATTTTATCAGTCACTGTAATGAAGCCTCCATAAAAACGCAAAAGGATTGGGTTCAGAGAGCTTCCTGGTTGGTGAACACATGAAGATGTGAGGAAAGTGGGGTGCCTGGAGAGGGCATGGAAAGACTGTGCCCTTTCCCTATACCTTGCCCTATACAGCTCTTCCAATCTGGCTATTCCTGAGTTGTATCATTCTATAATAAAATGCTAATCTAGTAAGTAAAATATTTCTCTTAGTTCTGTGAGTTGCTCTAGCAAATTAATTGAACCCAAGGAGGAGGTTGTGGGAACCTCCATTCTGTAGCAGTTTGGTCAGAAGCACAGGTAACAACTTGGGCTTATGACTGGTATCTGAAGTAGGGGTTTGGGGGAGCAGTCTTATAGGACTGAGCCTATAACCTGTGGAATCTGATGCTAATGTCAGAACTGAGTGGAATTGAGTGGAGTTCTTGGACACCCTACTGTTGTCTGTTGAATTGCTTGTTGGTGTGGAACCCCGCCCCCTGCTTTGCCCCCACTGAAATTAGTCTCAGAATCTATGTAATGGTATTTTATTACTGCAGCCTGAGCTGATTAATACAGGTATCAATTAGAGATATTTACATAGAGAATGTGACTTACTAGCTCTGTGACCTTGTGTAAATTATTTCATTTCTCTGTTCCTCAGTTTTCTCATTTGTAAACTAGGAATAGCAGTAGTACTAACCTGATAGGGCAAAAAAAAAAAAAAAAGGCATATAAAAGTTCTCCAAAAAAGAACATGGCACATGCATGGTATGCATTAGTTGTTATTGATCTTAATGTATACATCTATAATGAACTAATTTCATAAACCAAGTTTAATTGGTAGGAATATGAATAGAAAATGTTTCTTCACCCTCCACCATTGTCTTCAAACAGGCTTTGATAAATCTCACTCCTTTATACCTTATCTGCATCTCCAGTGGATCCCATTCCTTTCCCAGTTATTCACATATATTAAAGCATCCTAATATTCAGGTACTGAAGAGTGTAGTCCAGTCCAGAACATCAGCCTCTCATCCAGTTCAGACTTTCCCTGCCTCCCAATTCAGGGCCTGATCCATGTATACGGACCAGAAATTGAGTTTTCTTCTACTGTTGCTCTCCCTTACTTACCCATTTCTGTTCCCCTCTCATTAAGCTGCTTTCTGACTTTTGCAGAGCAGCGAGAAAAATGCTAGGAAGGGGGCAAATGTCTTTTAATTCACTTGTGTGTTTACAGATTCTCTTGGCTGCTGAATACCCTCTGGCACTTTAAGAGTCTAATGCAGTCATTCTCATATGGGGGGCCTGTAGGTCCACTGAAGAGTCCCTGCAGGGTCACTCTGTTGGTTCCCCTTTAAGACTGACCTTACCCTACAGCTACATACCTCTGTAGTCTACTAGATAGCCATCTTGGGCAGAGTTCTTTCAAGATGTTTCAGGTCTTTTACTTTCAGCAGCATTAAAGACTCTGGCTAGATTAGGAATTAGAATTAGTTTCTACTTCCAGATGTATTTAGAATTGAATCTTTCTCACCACCACTGCTGATATTACTTTGGTCCCAGGCACAGCATCTTTTACCTGAATTACTGCAATGGCCTTCTCTGGCTGCCTACATTTACCCTTGTTGCTCTAAGGTTTGTTTTCAGCACAGCAGTCAGAGTAGCTCTTTTGAAATATAAGTCAGATAATGATCCTTCTCTGCTCTAAATTTTCAGTGGCTCTATTTCATAGTGAAGGACAAAATTCTTAGAGTGGCTTGCAAAGCATTACAGTTGACCTTTGAACAACATGGGGATGGGGGTGCTAGCCCTCAGCACACTCAAAAATCCATCTGTGACTTTTTGACCTCCCCAGAGCCTAACTACTCATAGTCTGCTGTTGACTAGAAGAAGCCTTACCAACAACAGCCAATTAACACATGTTTTACATGTTATGTATATTATATACTATACGCTTACAATAAAGTAATCTAGGGAAAAATGTAGCTAAGAAAAGCATAAGAGAAAAATATATTTACAATACTTTATTTCAGAGAAAGAGAGCATGTGTGAGTGGGGAGAGGGATGGGGAGAGGGAGAGAGGGAGAGGGAGAGAGAGAGAATATCAATCCCAAGCAAATGTGGGACTCAGTCCCATGACCGTGGCATCGTAACCTGCTCAACCACCTGAGCCACCCAGGCACCCTGTATTGTGTTTATTAAAAACAAATCTGCATGTAAGTGAACTTGCACAGTTCAAACCCATGTTTTTTTTAAGGGTCATGTGCACATGGTTGGCTTCCCCTTTCTTTGCCCTTCTGAATTCATCTCTTTCTACTTCTTTAATCACCTGATCCCTCCTTTTTGTGGAATCAATCATGACAGGCAAGTAGCCTCCTTAGGACCTTTGCACTGGCTCTTCGCTGCCAGGGATGATCATGCCCCCACCCCCATTTATCCATGTGACTAACCCCCTTTTCCTCTTCAGGAGTTTTCTAAAAGGCCATCTTCCCAATGAAGACTGCTCTGATCACCCCTTTAAAATTACTAACCTGTGGACTCCTGTCACTCCTTAATCTTAATGCTGCTGTCATTTTCTTCTTTTATTTTTCTCTAATGCTTTTACCCCATGTAATATATTATGTAATTTTTTTAATCATGTTTATTTTTATTATCTGTCTTCTTATGGTTGGAAGCTCTGCAAGGGCCATGGTCTTTGTTTTGTTCACATATGTATCTGGAGTGTTAAACAGTGCTTCACATCTGAATGAATGATTCATGGTCAGTTAGGTCATCCGTTGCCTCCAGCTTACAGCCTCAGCAGAAACTTCCAAATTCCTAGAGAACAGGAAAAGTCTCATTTAATATCTTGATATACAAAGTGTTTGTGATGCTTTCATAAACACTGTCTCATCTGGTGTGATGAAAAATGCAACTTTCCTTTCACTTGGTTCCCCTTCCCTACCCTTTCTTTTTCTTTCTTCTGCATGTATCTATTTGAGTGCTTAGTCCTTGCCAAGTTTGCAAAGGTTTTCAGCGAGGATGAGATGGGGTTTTAGTATAGGGAACACTGTGATAGAGGTAGAGAGGAGGTGCATGCTGGCCAATACCAGGACATTAGGATGTCTTCCTGGATGAAGTAATGTATAATTTGAGACATGAATCTTGAAAAGACATTGGCTAAGTGGGTGAGGTGGAGTGGGAAGGGTACAGAATGCCTTTCTGGCAATGGAGATAGTAGATGCAAAACCAAAGTAGAGCATGGTGCTTTCTGAGAACTACAAGTAGTTCACTGTGGCTAGAAGAACAGTGAAGAGAGTTGAGGGAGAGGAATGGAGAGAAATAGGGCATGGCACAAGCTTTAAAAATAAAGAAGGGGTGCCTGTGTGGTTCAATTGGTTGAGCATCTGACTCTTGATTTTGGCTCAGGTCATGATCCCAGGGTCGTGGGGTCGAGTCCTGCATCGAACTCTGTGCTGAGCATGGAGCTTAAGATTCTCTCACTCCCTCTGCCCCCCTCCCCTGCTAGCACACTTGCTTGCTCTCTCTCTCTCTGTCTCTCAAAAAAAAAAAAAAAAAAAAAAGGAGTCTCAGAGTTTTACCAAAATCCCTTTCCTGTGGTCATGTGAGTAGGACAGCTAGACCCCGGTCCTACTGTGCCTCTTCCCTGCTTTGTTGAGCTCACACCATGCCACACTTCAGAGTCAGCTTGCGTCCTCTTTACCAGTATTAAGGAGAGAGAAAGGCAAAGACTGATTCCGTTCATCTCTTTACCCAGAGACTCTTGGGGGAAATAACATTTATTTTCCTAAACAGTAGCCCTCTGAGGGAATGTTCTGCAGACAGAGGCCATTCAGAGGAAAATATTTTGGCTGTGTGGACGTAATCTAATCTATACTCTTTTTGGTCTTCCATGGCATTTTGTATTATTTAACATTTTTGATGATTGGATTCTTTTGTTTCTTTGTACATTTATGAGTTTTGCTTTTTAGGCCTTCACCATAGTGAAAAGCAGCCTAGCTGGTGGAGAATTCTTGTTCCAGGCTGGGTTGTCCACACCTGTGGTCTTTAGTGCGGGCATTCTTAATTTTTTTTTTTTCAACATTTATTTATTTTTGGGACAGAGAGAGACAGAGCATGAACGGGGGAGGGTCAGAGAGAGAGGGAGACACAGAATCGGAAACAGGCTCCAGGCTCTGAGCCATCAGCCCAGAGCCTGACGCGGGGCTCGAACTCACGGGCCGCGAGATCGAGATCGTGACCTGGCTGAAGTCGGACGCTTAACCGACTGCGCCACCCAGGCGCCCCAAGTGCAGGCATTCTTGCAGGAGTCTGGAGCCTGATGCACTGTGGCCCATGGTGAGCTTGCTGCATTTCCTTTTCAGTTTCTGTAACATGATAGCATTGGTTCATTCAAAAACTTGTTCACTGTATTGTATTTTTATATGCCTGGTATATACTTTGCTAGAGGTTTAAAATATATGGTGATAACTAATAATGAGGTGACATGTTCCAAATTTGTGTCCTGGTCCAAACTGCCTTCATATACTAAAAATAGAAATGTTCTAGTCATAAAACAATATTTTCCAGCTGACAAAAGAAGCCAGTTCCTTGTTTGTTTTTTCCTTTCTTCTTTAAAATTTTTAATGTTTATTTATATTTGAGAGAGAGAGAGAGAGAGAGAGAGAGAGAGACAGAGAGAGACAGAGACAGAGAGAAATAGTGCACAAGTGGGGGAGGGGCAGAGAGAGAGGGAGACAGAATCTGAAGCAGGCTCCAGACTCTGAGCTGTCAGCACAGAGCCCAATGTGGGGCTCAAACCTACAGCTGTGAGATGATGACCTGAGCTGAAGTTGGATGCTCAACCGCTGGAGCCACCCAGGTGCCCTGAGAAGCCAGTTCCTTGTAATATGGGTATGGGTTCAGCTGTAGAGTTTGTATATTGCTGAAAGGTTGACTTAAGCAGTTCTGGAGAGATGTCATATTTACACAAAGCTTGTAGTATATCCTATGATTTGCCTTGTGCTATTTTACTCATAAGTGAAACTTGGAGGCAGTATCAGGGAAACTAAAGACACAATCAAGAGAAATGGAGTTTTAGGCACTTTATTTAGATTATTATAATGAAAAAAACATCACAACTGCCAACTATAATCACAAACATACTAAAATATTAAAAATATTAATATATTAAAATGCATAGGAAGAAAATCTAGAGTGAAAACTATCAAAACATGGAATAATGGACAATTAAAAAGAAGCTCTTCTTTACTTTCCAAAATTTCTACCATGAATATGAATTGCTTTTATAATACAGAAAAATAAAATGAGCAGAAACAGATATCTGTGCTGTAGAAGTAATTTTCTTGGATGGGAGAGATCCAGCTAGGTTGTCCATATTGATAGCATTTATGAGCCCACTACCCCATTCATAGTATCACTTACCAGTAAGTTAGCTTATTGGGCCAGTTATTTACCTCTTGAAGAGAAACAGTATAATAATGGATAGACATTTTAGTGCAAACTCTTTGTAAGAAGGAATTTTGTTGCCTATCAGGACTGCTCTGTTTTGAAGACTAAAAATAACTAGGGGACTTGTACCTTTTCATGCATTAGAAATGAATATGGAAGGAGTCCAAAATTTTGATTAATGCTTATTGATGGTGAACACTTAGAATAATTTATTAATAGTCTTTATTTTTTAGGGGAGCTTTAAATTTAGAGAAAAAGGGAGTGAAAAGTACAGAGAATTCTTATATAACCCCTCATGGCTCCACACATACAGTATCCCCTCGTAATTTCTTGCATTATATAATACCTTTGTTACAAGTGATGAGCCAGTATTGTTACAGTGTTATTAACAAAGATCTGTAGTTTGTATTAGGGTTTGCTATTTGTGTTGTACCTGCTGTGGATTACACAGAATGATACAGTTATAATGTATCATGTATAATGATACATGTGTAATGACATATATCCACCATTACAGTACCATACAGAATAATTCCACTTTTTTAAAAAAAACAAAACAAAACTTAAAAAATTTTTTTTTGAGAAAGGGAGTGTATGCATGAGCGAGCCGGACAGAGAGAGAGAGAGAGAGAGAGAGAATCCCAAGCAGACTTCGTACTGTCAGCACAGAGCCTGACATAAGGATTGAGATCATGACCTGAGCCAAAACCAAGAGTTGGATGCTTAACTGACTGAGCTACTGTGTGCTTACATACTCCATATGTACTCCATGCATGACCCAGTAGGAGAAGTAAAGCACTGAAACAATTATTTCACTGTAATGGAAAGTTCTAGGTTTTGAAACATGGATGGATCCAGGAACTGTTCATGGAAAAGTAACCTCTCCAGATGACACTCTTCATAGAAATGTAGCCTCCCAAACTTTCTGATTTCAACCATGCAGTTTTTCTTGTGTGTTACTCTCCCTTCTGCCTATCCTAATTCTATCCATCCTGTTGTTAAAATCATGTTTCTTGATTCCCTGAAGCCTTCTCAGAATCGTTAGACCATTTCACTCTTTTGGTATTTATGTAGCAGTTGACAGTCTGTAGTTCTCAATGTATTATTTCATTATATACTGTCTATTACTGTTTGCTGATGTTTAAAGTAATTTGATCTTGTCTCAATAATTGGAATGTAAGTTTCCAGAGGGTAGTGATAAGACGGATTGGGGCAATTAATGTTTATATTTCTTTGGTAATTCCTACATATACTAGAATCTTCAAAAGCATTCTTTTTTTTTATAAAAAATTTTAAGTTTGTTTTTAGTTAGAGAGAACGAGTGAGGGGGGGCAAAAAGAGGGGGGTGGAGAGAATCCCAGGCAGACTCCACGATGTCGGTGCAGAGCCCAGTGTGGGGGCTTAAACCCACAAACTGTGAGATCATGACCTGAGCCGAACCACAAGTTGGACGCTTAACCAACTGAGCCACCCATGTGCCCCTCCAAAGCATTCTTAATGCATTAATGGCCATACGATCTCGGACCAGATGGTCAGTAGAGACATGACCTGCATTACTTGGAACAGTTATTTGCATCTTCATATTCACTCACAAATCGTCAGCTCTTTCATTTGCCAGAATCTTTCAGACCTAGGTATTTAAAATCTATAGAATGGGCATTTTGTAGGACTTAGCATAATGTAGAGCTTCATTAAATATTGGCTACATTGAATTTATCAGAAGTGATGTGAAACACCAGTAGTTCTATGTTTAGAAAGAAACAGCAGGGAAATAGTTATGAAGTGTGGAAGGAAAAGTAGGCTGATGAAAATTATGCCTTTATTTTAACTTTTATAAATATATGGTAAGTATAAATAGTAAAAATTTCTCCAGAATATTACATATGTTCATAGTGCAAATAAAAGAAAATAAGTATATTTACTTATAAATGTCCTAGAGTTCTATAAACTTGGACAAGCCCCATTTGCATTGAGCCCCAGAACCTCTTCTGTAAAATAGGGCTAATAACTTTCTTAAAAGATTATTCTAGATAATTTCTTGTGACCTGTCTTGGCTCTAAAATGTTAGATTTGGGGATATTTTTATGTTCTCTGCATTGAACAGATATTCAAAGATTGTGTGTGTGTGTGTGTGTGTGTGTGTGTGTGTGTGTGTGTGTGGTGTTTTCCTGTTAAGATCTTATTCTAAGTGAGATTGTACAACCAAAGTATAACCCTCCAAGGAATCTGTGGAAATACAGATTTAGCAGCAGGAATAAATTCTAGGGGTTCATCTTGGAGTTCAGATGAAGACATTGGAAACCCTGGGGCAACTTTGAAAGAGATTATACTATTAAAGGAATTTGGATAGAATATAAAGTGTTGCAAAGCAGCATCTCCCTGTACAGAGGGAGTTATTGATGATATAATGAGGAATGTACAGATGTGGGTGTGTCACTGGGGAGTGCTCTTTGAGTGAGAGGGACTTGGGAGGGCCCAGGGTAGAATCATGAACCAGCCAATAGAGGTGTGCAGTGCATATATATATGATGTATGTATATGTATACGTATGTATACATATGTATATGGCCTTTTGTTTGTGGCACTGTTGTTTTGGTATTTTCCACAGTACTCAGCATGGAGCACATACTTAGGTGCCCAGTAAGCTACTTGTGGAGTGATGGTGTGAACAATGGCTTCAAATCATCAAGGAGGCCATATCTCTTGACCTGCAGCAGTTAGAAATAAGAGGGAAGTGGAAAGTCCATAAAGACAAGGGCTAAGCTATTAATAGAGTTAGGCTATGTGAACAGACACTGTAGCTGTGAATTAAAGAATTCACAGCCTGAGAAGAATCAAAATGTGTCCCACACAGGTAGGTAATACAGGCAGCTGCTGTTTTCTACCTGAGGGGCAAATCAGAGAGCTAGAAGAAACCGCTCTCCAGTCATTTGCTTTACTCTTTATGGAGCTGAAAGCTCATTAATAATTGTATTAGAAACTCACATAACAAACCTGGATCATTTTGAAAAGGAAGATAAATATTCTTAAGTTTTTAGAAAAATGGACCGAAGCTAAAATGCACTGCTTTAATGCCAATGATTAAATTAGACATTGTATTTTAATTTTTTTTTTCAACGTTTTTTATTTTTATTTTTGGGACAGAGAGAGACAGCATGAACGGGGGAAGGGCAGAGAGAGAGGGAGACACAGAATCGGAAACAGGCTCCAGGCTCCGAGCCATCAGCCCAGAGCCTGACGTGGGGCTTGAACTCACGAACCGCGAGATCGTGACCTGGCTGAAGTCGGACGCTTAACCTACTGCACCACCCAGGCGCCCCTAGACATTGTATTTTATAAAGGGGCTTGGCTGTCATTGATATTGACCTCTAGGGATGGCTTACCTTGAGTGACCAGGAATTGAATGGTCTTGAGTCCTTCTTGGTCCATTGAATGGTATTAGTCCTTCTTGGTCCATTATTTCTGAATGCTTTGAGGTTGCTACTTAGGAACAAATGTTATGCCTCTTTTCAGTGGTGTGTCTATTCAGAAGTGATTTTCCTGTAAAATCAAGGAAAAAACAAAGTATTCACAGAATACTCTGTTCCTGTCTGATGAAATAGTTCTTTCTTTGAAAGAAAGAGCCATCAGAGATGGTAGAACCATCCATTTACACATTCATTTCTAACGAAATTAGAAACATTGAAACAAATACGGCACTTCAGCCCTCTAGAATCCTATCCTATTATGTTTGAAATAATAATAGTGTCTGGAACGTAGTAGGTGTTTGTAAAGTACTCATTAAATGATAGAATGACTGTATTCTTCAACCACGTCTTTAAAAGCTTAATAATTCTCCCTCAGTGTTTATAAACTAGAAAGCCTTAATTTATACAACGAGAGGAAAGTCTTTGAGTATCTATGGAGGACTTATTAGTGCCAGAAACTTTGCTGAGCACTTTAAATTATTTCATTTAGTCCATGTTGTAACACATGAGGCAGGTGTTGTAACCATATTTTACAACGAACAATTAAAGCTCAGCCTGCTCACATACTGCAGAGACCCAGAATGGTGGGATTAGGATTTGGTCTGTGTGCTGTACAGAGCTGTTTCAATTCATGTTGCAGTCTTTTGGTTTTTTTCTTACTGCAGCTACATGAATTAAGATGATAAATAATAAGAACAGGTCCTCCATTTCCTTTTTCTGCAAAATCATCTTCTTCCATTATTCTCCAGTTTCTAAAAATCAATCTAGCAAAAGTTGCATGAGAACTTTTTATAGATTTGGAGAAAGACTATAAACTATTTTTGAGAAACAACGGCACTTTTCTCAGGATATTGTCTCAAATATTTGAAAGAGAGTCGTGAGAAAGCATGACTCCAGGACTGATGACATCAGGTTCAGTAAATTAAGTGATGCTTTCAGTTTTAATTAGAAATGAAATGCTTTTCATTTTCACATTAATATATTGATATTTTCATAATCTTGTTGAGAGTTAAGACTATAGACTCTGGAGCCATACTGCCTGAGTTTGAATCCTAGCTCCTCCTCTTAAAAAATAGTCGACTTTCAGAAAGTTACTTTATTTTTTATTTTATTTTTTTTTTATTATTTTTGCGACAGAGAGAGACAGAGCATGAACGGGGGAGGGGCAGAGAGAGAGGGAGACACAGAATTGGAAACAGGCTCCAGGCTCTGAGCCATCAGCCCAGAGCCCGACGCGGGGCTCGAACTCCCGGACCGCGAGATCGTGACCTGGCTGAAGTCGGACGCTTAACCGACTGCGCCACCCAGGTGCCCCCAGAAAGTTACTTTAATCTCTGTTTCTCAGTCTCTTTATTCGTAAAATGGGGATAATTATAAATTATTATGAGGATTAAGTAAGTTAAATTTTATAAAGCACTTGGAAGAGTATCCTGCACATAGTAAACTCTATACAATATTTGTTATGTAATTACATATAATTTTGTGTTCATAAAAGTGAGTACTTCTTGAAAAAACTCCTTTGGGGTGCCTGGGTGGTTCAGTCAGTTGAGCATCTGACTCCTGATTTCAGCTAAGGTCATGATCTCAGGGTCCTGGGATTGAATCTCATGTTGGGCTCCATGCTGAGTATGGAGCCTGCTTAAGATTCACATTCTCTCTCTCTCTTTCTCTCTCTCTCTCTCTCTCTCTACCCCCCCCCCGCCCCTCTCCCCTGCTCATGCTCCTTTTCTCTCTAAACAACAACCAAGATTCTCTCTCCCTCTGCTCCTCTCCCCTACTGAAACTCTTTTTCTGTCTAAACAACAACAAACAGCAACCACAATAACAACTCCTTTAATACAAGCAAACCTCAAAATTTTGTTTTATGTTTTTGGAATGTAGCATATTTCAAATGAAGTTTCTATATGCTTTCAACATAAAAGAATTAATATATTTTGTTGCCTACATGCCTTATTTTGTTCACTGGAGAAAAATTGGAATGGAGAGAGTTTATTATTTTGAATTTACTTATTAGTTGACTGACTCCATTTGCAGACAGACATCACAGTGACCAGTACCAAGTTTTAATCTTATTTAGCACAGATTAGGAGGTGGAGATTTGGCAAGATCAAAAGCAATGGATCACAAAATATAAAATAGTCTCTACATTTGATATGTGACATAACTGCCGTTGAAAATATGTTTAAAAAATAGAACTTCTAAATGCTGGGCAGACACCTTTTCGAGATGACTGAATTCTAACTCAGGGAAAAAGTGATTATGAAAAGACTGAGTTGATACCTGGGCAGGATATAAAAAAATATATTGTATTCAACCATCATATCTTACTTACAGGCTAATATAACATTTATCAGAAATCTGTTCCTGGTGCAAATTTTAACTGATGGTGTGCACTCCGAACATGTGCAGAAGATAGGACGGAGGCAAGTGATTTGCAAAATGTGCCAAGTTACCTATGTTAACCTCTTTGGATTCTAAGGTCACTCCAAGAACTAGAGATTTGGATTCTGTGGTCACAAAACCATGACATTTAAAACAATTCTGAGCTTTCTCAGTGTTCCACCGATGGCTAGAGACCCTGCAAGTTAGGACTACGCACATTCATCTTTAGGAAGACACATAGTTGCTTTGCCAGCCAGTTCAGGGAAACATCCAAGCACTTAGACCAAATGGTGATGTTGATACATTTAGCATTCAGAGGAGAGGAAAGAGGAGCTAATATTTAGATACCTCTGGCCTAGCTTTCCTATCTGCCACTGGTGACTATCACCATCAAATATAAAGACTGGAACATCAATCTGTGCCTTCTGTGTGGCCCGTTTGGTGCTCTAATGAACAACCTAATTCCTTTGTTTTGTTTTGTTTTGTTTTTTTAATTTTTTAAAATGTTTTTATTTATTTTTGAAGGAGAGAGTGCGAGACAGAGCATGAGCCGGGGAGGAACAGAGAGAGAGAGAGAGGGAGACACAGAATCTGAAACAGGCTCTAGGCTCTGAGCTGTCAGCACAGAGCCTGATGTGGGGCTCGAACCCACAAACTGTGAGATCATGACCTGAGCCAAAGTCAGATGCTTAACTGACTGAGCCACCCAGGCGCCCCCAACCTAATTCCTTTAATCATGCATTTTTGGCCCATGAAACTACTTTATGTCAGAAAGCCAAGTATAGTTAGTGTTTTACCAAGTCTTATTGAGGGTCAGATTGTTAACTGAATCAGAGGAAATTTTGAAAAATTGCATCTTTTTCCTGTGGAATGTTTTGGTTTCTTATTTAAAATTTGAGAAATAGGGATTTGGTTCCATATTCTTCTGCTGAGTCACCGTGTATTCTTGGAAAAGTGAATCTCTCTGGGATTCAGAATTTTTATTTCAGAAAAGTGGAGTATATGATATTTCTTGGGTCATTTTCATATGTTCGAATGGTGTATGAAGCCTTACCTAAGAATGTTCTTCATGGACTTTGGATAAATGAAGCATGTGAAACATTAAAAGAACAAAAAGCTCATCTAATTTATTTTAAAATTATGAGTATTGGAGTTGACATAAGTGTTAGGGGATCATCTAGTCCATGCCTCTTCCATTTAGAAATGAGAGAATTGTGTTCTGAGGGGACTGATGATTGTTTCGGATCTGTAGCAGAAATAGAACTAGAACCCAGGGCTTCTGCCCAGCCACACACTGCCTTAATTCTGCTTCATAAAGGGCACTGCTTAAAATATTTGATCCACGCTTTAAAAATGTCGCTGTGGAATCTGGAAACAAGCCAGTTGTTTTATGATTTTTATCCTTTTTGGTATGAATTATTAGCTCTAATTTTGCACAGGTCGCAGTGTTACAGAAGGGGGCTATTGGAAGACAGCAAGATTCATGGGTTTCAGACCTTATGCTGCAGTAAGGCAGTGCAAGAAGAGGAGGGGATTTGGGGGGCACATGATGACAAATGCAATACATCACAACACAAACTTCTACCAGCCCCAGCAGCAAAATGTGGGGAGACCAAAGCCTCTGAAAGCAAGTGTAAGAGGAGAGTGTCTGCTATGAAGCTTAGTCCAGAGAATCGTTCACTGGTTCCCAATTTACTTGCAGTATTGAGCTTTGAGCAGCTAAGAAAGGAATAAAACATAATATATTATTAATGGGAAAACAACAAGGGTAACTTTCATATGAGGAGGACAATAAAGCAATTTTAACTTTTGATAACAAGTTGAAAAGCTCTTTTAAAAACATAATTAAATTTTACACTTTTTTTTTACATTCTCTGCTCTGCACTCCCATAGAACCTCATATTAGTCGTTTTTTCAAAGCATGATCACAATGTATCATATTAACTTTAAGTGCAGTGCAGCCCCTAACTTCTGGCGTCAGCACATAGCAGGTGCCTGATAAATATTTGTGGAAATAATGATTGAACTGGTGACACTCCCCTTCCTGCAGTCCCTAGTTTAATAATGGCCAAGAATAAGATTAAGCTAGGAAATGGTGATGTATAAGATACAGAGTTATTTGCATAAATTAATCAGTGTTTTTGAGGCTCTGATAAACTAATGTCAGGTCATTTATATGTAACTTTTTCTGATAGCATGTTTTGAAGACTGTTCCTCCATTAGCTGTCCTCTCCACAATTCATAAGTGCTTATAACACTGCAGAGCAGATTGAAGCTCCTCCATAATCTTAATAGGCAATTAATGTCTTCTGCATCTAAGACATTGAATCATGGCCCCAGTGAAATTTCTCCAAGGTGGGTTTGGTTGATCTCAGGAAATACAGTGATTGTACACTGTGAAGGAATATCACTGGGTGACAATGGACAAGACTAAAATTGGGAAAAATGAAGTTGCTCAGCTTGCTAAAACAGTTATCCTGGGCCTTTGGTAGATAAGAGGGTCAAGTCAGTGGCGGGTAAGGGAGATCATTGATCTGCAAAACTCAGTCTATGATCCCAAAGAAAGAAAATTAAACACCCCAAACTTAATTTCTGTCAGAGTATCGAACCCTTCATTATAGCTAACCATTCGAAGAATGAATTTCTTACAAGCTCTCGAAACATGGCAATCCTAGCCACCCCTACCAGCCCAAGGAGTAGGCCAATAAACTAAAATCAATGGTTTGAAGCTGTCCTCCATTCTGAAACATAACAGTATCTTTACAGTAATTTGAATAGAATTAAACACTAAGAAGGAAAAAAGATAAGTTAAATCATATCAACTCTATTACTTTCAGCATTACCGAGACTCTTTCATATCATGCTGTGATACGGCTTGCAAGTTTTCTGATTGTATTTTATTTTTACTACCCCTCCCCCGCTTTGGGTTACATGAATACCAAATGGATGATCTGAATATATATTTCCTAGTTATTCTCTTGCTATCTGTCTTTGTCTCTGTCTCTGTCTCTGTCTCTTTCTGTAATACTGCAGCTAATGAGGCAAAAGGCAATCCTACTGATCTAAACATGGTAATTTGGCACTTCTGTTTCTGCAGTTCAGCCAATTTTGTTATTCTCATACATTTTTATAATTGCTATTTTTCAGCTATCAAGTTAACATAGGTAGAAGGAAAACTAGTTTGCATCTGAACCTGATGCTAGAGGTCACAGAAAGATTATATAACAAGACTGAGAAGCTCTGCAAAGTGTTTAAATAGCAGAGCATTTCTAGTGGAGTGCAAGAACATAAAAGTGAAACCACAAACCCAAAACATTTTGCAATTACTGACAAAACTGTGCCTTGTCAGATAATGCTGGGGAATAGTTCAAGCAGAGGAGAGAGTTCCTAAAATGGTAATAAAGAGCAAAATTCTGATTCTGTAACGACTGATTGCTTGTGTCCGATTTCTTGCTGTAATGGTTCCCCTTGAAATTTAGTAGGATTGGTAAATAAGACAAAAGAGAAAAAAATTGTGTTCTCTGTGTGAATGAAGTGATAGAGACTATGGGTTATTTTTGGAAGCAAACTCTGAAAATCTTAGTTCAGAAGCTTAAATGTGGACCGAGGGACTGTGTCCTGTTTCTCCCTGCTGGGTTCATTTAGGATTAATCCCAGGCTGTCCTGCGTTTTAGTTGGAGACTCTCACAGTGGGGGTGATTGGACTTTCTCTGCCCTAGGCACAACATATGCTACTTCCCATCCCTTTAATAGGCATTAGTTCTGCAGACAGCACTGGTCAAATGTACATTATTCACAATCACTTTCATGCAAATATGCAAGGCTGAGGGAGAAAATATGTCACAAAGAGGCAGTCATCCATTTCTTCTCTTTTCCGGTTCCCTTTTTCACAGGCTCTCTTCTATATGTTTGATTTTAAAACAAATACAGTATAAAAATAAATGAAGGAATAGGTAGCATTCACTGTGAGAACCATAATATACCTCTCTGAAAATTCCCTAGAAATGCCTTTTGTTAAATGCCAGTAACTAGAACCCTATAAATTGTTTTGTCTTTATTGTTTCTTTTTCTTTTCTCTCTCTTTTGTGACTGTATTTTGTAAATTAAGTGGAATCCCTTTGTGTATACTAACACTGTTGCATTTGTAAGAAACAGAAGAGGCATCAAAAGCAAAGGGTAGAACTGTATTTAATCTGTTAAATGAAAATAAAACACACAATTAGTTTTGTACTGCAAAAATTAGCTTCTGCCTCATTTTCAACCTCTATTTAAAGAACTGTTTGATTTCTCAATAACAAGGCATCTGATCTGTAGCAGAACATTCCTAAGACAGATTTGCAAATGTATATTACGAAGGCATGCATTTTAAATCTGAGCAGAGATTATGTGGTATTTGTCTGGCTAAACCATGAAGATATAACTTGCTTTGCTAGTAGTGAACCCGTCTTTCAAAATTATCTGCCAAATATGGGAAAGACTCCTGGATTTCTGATACCTTGTCTCTGGGAAGTTAAACGTTTCTGTTTTGTTTTAGAGTATATCCGGCGAATTTATTTACGTACAACTATTTGTCACACAAGAGAGCTTGACATGCTAAACCTTGCTTTACATTAAGCACATGAAAGTTCTTATATGTGGGGAATGAAAAACTAAAATGTAACCATCTGCACATGATATTTCGAGATACATAAAGTTGTGCCAGGGACCCTGAAAAACCCATATGCATGAACAGCAATACAGAATTAAAATAAATATGCAGAGTAATAGAACATTTGGAAGACATTGTACTTCTTAAAATAATACAATTAAAATGTTAAGCAAATCCTGTGTTAGTCTAAGGTACAAGTGTAGCACATTTGCCATATGAAGGGAACAATATGCTTTTATTGTGACTCCATTCTGTTAATTTAATGATCTATGTCAGTGTGCTTACATATCATGTAATGCACTTTTCCTATCTTTTTAAAAGCAGTCACTCTAATCTACCTCTGTGCTTGCTTTCTTATTGTTATGCTTATGTTTAATTTAGGAAATAGGGAAAATAAAAGCCAAATGAAGTGTCAGGTCACCCATTATTCTTTACTATGTCATTTTAATGTAGTCTTACCCTAAGATAATTACATGAAGAACATAACTTTTTTTTTCTTTCCCCCAAAATTATTTTTTAACTGAAATAGCCAATTACCCAATAGAAGGGGGAAGGTCTCTTCAGCTATTGGTGCCTTGTGATTTACGTGGACCTCTATTAATGCTAATGGAAGGTATGTACATAAATCTGCCCACTCCAGAAGGATAATGGCCTCCTATTAGTCTCCTATAAAAGGGGCATAAGCAAAGTCTGTCTTTATAAATGACCTAGGTAGTGAATTACTTAAGGGAGATTTATATCACATCTAATTAAATAGTTGTAACGATTTCAGTAGCATTTTGTTTACATTGTTATAAATTAAAAAAAATGCCAAATATGTCTTTGACTATGTAAACTGCCAAAATTAATTCAAGGCAATGTAATTATTAGTTAAATACCTGCCTTTTCATAGAAAATATATTGTGATGGTGAAAATAGATCTCTCATTGTCCCTAGGAAAGAGAATACATGAAACTTTTGTTTTATTTCATTGTAAGTTGTTAAAAAAAACATTGTCACGTGCCCAATCCTAATGAAAGAACCAAAAAGTTTTTTCAGATTGTATTGTATCCACTTACTGTTAAATTTAAAAGGAATGAAGAATAACTAGATTTTCAAATAAGAATGAAATGACTTCATTTAAGTAAATAACACATCCAGCATTAGAAAAAAGATTCTGCAAAATTGAGATGACTAAGAAGGAAGAGGTGAGTGTGAGGTCTTATCCTGAAGACTCACCTGATAGTCCTTAAATAATTCCTGGGCCTTAGTGAGGGTCAACAGTATTTAGCCAGGCACCTGCGAGATGCTCAAAGTAACATTTGCCTCTAGGGGAATTTGCATTTTAAACCTCATTTCTAATAGTTTTCTTTTAGAATGTTTTGTCTCTTATTAAAAGATCCAGAGTCAATGAAATCATATTAATATGCTACTGCCTGAATTGGCTCTGGCTTATGGCCTCATCTGAATTTTGCCAGAGAGAGTGCAGAACAGGGGAAAGATAGGTTTGGGAATCCTGGAAATAGGCTAAATGGTTTGCCATTTGGGGATTTGCCAATTGGGGGTTGTCCCATTTGGGACACAAATATGGTTGTTTTAGTCTAAATTTAAACGGCCTTTACTCCTTCCACTTAAGTTCATGTAAGCCCTTGAAGTCAATATTCAGAGTTAGTGTTAGGCTCCTTGATTTGGGGCCTAAATTAAATACATGAAATCAGATCCAGAGGTTCTGCTTACTATGTACAATCTTTTGCCCTAAAAAAATAGGGTTTTTTACGTTATCTGTTTGTTTTCTTCTTGAATAAAATTTGATACTGTGTATCATTCAAGGAATTTTTTATATTGTCTTGTTAATTGTTTTTGCATGAAGTCGTTTATGATAATCCTTTCTTATTCTTTTAATGTCTGTAGAACATACAGTGATGCTACCACTTTTATTTCTCATATTGGTGATTTTGTTTCCTTTTTTTCCAGATTAATCTGGCTAGAGATTTATAACATGTATGAATTTTTTCAAAGAAGCAGATTTTGGGTATGATTTTTACTATCATTTTCCTTTTTTCCATTTTTTCCCTCCTCTTATTTTTATTTTTTTCTCCTTTCAGTCATTTTGCATTTGAAATGCAAAAATTTTTTTAATTTCTTCATATTACTAATTTGAGTTCTCTCTTTTCGAATATAAGAACTTTAAAGCTATCAATTTCCCTCTAAGTTTTGCTTTAGCTGCATACTACAAAATTTTATATGTGTTTTAATTTGCTTTAAAACATTTTCTAATTCTTGTTGTGATTCCTTCTTGGATACAATTTCTTCTCAGATATAATGTGTCTTTTTCTTTGATTGCGTTTTCTATTTGTCATTGATATTCAGCAGATTGATCATGAGGAAGCTTAGTGTGATTTTTTGTTTGTTTGTTCTGCTTAGGGTTTGTTGAAGTTCTTAGATCTGTGGATTTATATAGTTTAGGAAAATGTGGAAGATTTTCAATTATTTTTATTTTTTATCATTCCTCTCTCTTCATCTGGTACTTTAATTACATGTATGTTAGACTATTTGTTATTATCCTACAGCTCACACTCTGTTCATGTTTTCTTATTTCCCCCCAGGTTATTTCTTTATTATTTTTAGTCCCTTTGTTTCTCTTTGTTTTTGGACAGTTTCTGGTTTCCTGTGGTCAAGTTCACGATTTACATTTCTGCAGCACTTAACCAGCTGATAATCCCTTCCAGTGTGTTTTTCCTTTCAGATATTGTGTTTCTCTTCTCCTGGATTGCCATTTGAGTCTTTTCTTAATATCTTGCATCTCTGTGCTTCCTCTATGTTTTTTAACATACGCAATATGTTCAATAGACTGAGTATGTATGTTGTAACTGTTACAACCTCTTTTTTGATAATTTTGTTATGTATGCAATCTCTTTCTTTCACCTGATTGATTGTTCTTTGAGTTGCAGTTCATCTTTTCCTCTGCTGGACCTCAGACAATAGCTGTCCCCGGTGGTGGTGTGGCAGTGCCTGTGTTTCTCTTCTGGGTAGGCCTTTCGTCTCTAGGGGCCGTAGTAATCGTATATTATTAGCACCTGTCTTCTCAATCCCTCACCTTTCCCCAAGGAGTGTGTTGTTTTCTCTCTTTAAAAAGTTACAAAAGTAAATCTTAAAGTTAGTTTTTAAGTTTCAGTAGGGTAGATCAAGAGGAGCTTTTACTAGAAGGCTAATTTAATCCTACTACTAAAATGATATTCCTCTGAGGACTTTAATTAATGACCTATGACTTAGGAAACACTTTTTCTGTGACTGGTGGAAATAAAAACTCCTCTCAGCTGTATGTGGGCTTTAAGCATTATACAGCATATTATTTTCTGGTGATTCTTTTCCTGGCCTCTCAATGCACAATAGATCAGTATTCAGCTAAAGACTCAAGTATACCTCTGTGTATTTCCAGATTTGGGCTCCTGGCCTCTAGAACTGTAAGAGAATAAATTTCTGTTATTATAAGCCACCAGATTTGTGGTAATTGCTTACAGCAATGATAGGAGGCTAATACAAATTTTATAGTTTTAGCTCATATATTTAGGACTATCATATATGTATGTACGTAAATCAGTCAATAAGTAATCTCTACACCTAATGTGGGGGTTGAACTCACAAACCTGATATCAATTTGGGGGAATGTTGTTATCTTAATATTAAATCTTTTAATCCATTAACATCGAGTGACCCTTCATTTACTTAGGTCTTATAAAATTTCTTAATGAAGTTTTGTAATTTTCAAAGTGTAAGTCTTATATTCTTTTTCTTAGATTTATTCCTAAGTATTTTTCTTTGCTATTATAAATGGATTATTTTCTTAATTCAATTTTCTGACTCTGTTACTAGTGTATAGAAATACAATAGATCTTTAAAATGTTTATCTTGTATCTTGCAATCTGTCTGAACTTGTTTATTAATTCTAACATGTTTTGGTGGATTCCTTAGGATTTTGTATATTCAAGATCATGTCATTTGCAAATAGTGATAGTTTTACTTCCTTTTTCCAATCTGGATTCCTTTTATTTCTTTTTCCTGCCTAATTTCCCTGACTAGAATTTCTAGCACAATGTTGAAGAGAAGTAGTAAGAATAGATATCTCTACCTTGCTCCTAATCTCAGGAGGAAACATTCACTCTTTCACCATTAAGTGGGTATTTCACAGATAGATTTTTGTGTCATTTATTTTTTTTATATTAATAGGCTTAAATTTTTTTAATGTTTATTTTTGAGGGGGGGGGGAGGGAGGCAGGAGAGAGAGACACAGAATTTGAAGCAGGCTCCAGGCTCTGAGCTGTCAGCACAGAGCCTGATGTGGGGCTCGAACCCATGAACCGTGAGATCATGACCTGAGCCGAAGTCAGACGCTTAACTGACGGAGCCACCCAGATGCCACAGAAGGCTTTTTTTTAAAGAGTAGTTTTAGGTTTGTAAAAAAAAACTGGGCAGAAAGTACAGAGAGTGCTTATGTATTCTGTCCCATATACAGTTTCCTCTGTTAACATTTTGCATTATTATAATACCTTTATTACAATTAATGAATCAATATTGCTACACTATTTTTTATGCACAAAAATGTTTATTTGAATTTTGAAAGATTATATAATATTAGTAACATTTTAATTTTGAAGTTTATAGAATATTCTTATACTCAAGGTTTAATTTACTAAAATGGCACATAATAAGTATAAAACGATATTTTATATGTGACTGTTTGCATTGGAAGGGCATTCCAAAACATTTTTTTCTATTTTAACACATATTACTTTATTTATATTTACTTTTTAATTTACAACCAAATTAGTTAGTATATAGTACAATAATGATTTCAGGAGTAGAATCCAGTGATTCATCCCCTACATATAACACCCAGTGCTCATCCCAACGAATGTCTTCCGTAATGCCCTGTGCCCATTTAACCCATCCCTCCACCCACGTCCCCTCCAGCAACCCTCAGTTTGTTCTCTGTATTTATGAGTCTGCTGTGTTTTGTCTCCCTCCCTGTTTTTATATTGTTTTTTGAAAATTTTTTATTAACTTGTTCTATTTTTTATTTTTTAAAATTTACATCCAAATTAGTTAGCATATAGTGCAACAATGATTTCAGGAATAGATTCCTTAGTGCCCCTTACCCATTTAGCCCATCCTCCCTCCCACAATCCCTCCAGTAACCCTCACTTTGTTCTCCATATTTATGAGTCTCTTCTGTTTTGTCCCCCCTCCCTGTTTTTATATTATTTTTGTTTCCCTTCCTTATGCTCATCTGTTTTGTCTCTTAAAGTCCTCATATGAGTGAAGTCATATGATTTTTGTCTTTCTCTGACTAATTTCATTTAGCATAATACCCTCCAGTTCTGTCCACGTAGTTGCATGGCAAGATTTCATTCTTTTTGATTGCCGAGTAATACTCCATCGTATATATATACATCTTTTTTATTTTTTTTAATGTTTGTTTATTTTTGAGAGACATGGAGCATGAGCAGGAGAGGGGCAGAGAGAGAGATTGGGAGACACAAAATCTGAATCAGGCTCCAGGCTCTGAGATGTCAGCACAGAGCCCGACACGGGGCTCAAACCCACAAACTGCAAGATCATGACCTGAGCTGAAGTCGGATGCTTAACCGACTGACCTACCCAGGTGCTCCAATTGTTTTTGCTTCCCTTCCCTTATGTTCATCTGTTTTGTATCTTAAATTCCACATGAGCAAAGTCATATGATATTTGTCATTCTCTGACTAATTTCACTTAATATAATATACTCTGGTTCCATCCATGTTGTCGCAAATGGCAAGATTTCGTTCTTTGTGATTGTTGAATGATACTCCATCGTATATATATGCCACATCTTTATCCATTCATCTGTTGATGGGCTCTCTCCATACTTGGCTATTGTCAATAGCACTCCTTTAAACATTGGGGTGCATGTGCCCCTTTGAAACAGCATACCTATATCCTTTGGATAAATACCTAGTAGTGAAATTGCTGTATCGCAGGGTAGTTCTATTTTTAATTTTTTGAGGAATCTCCATACTGTTTTCCATAGTGGCTGTACCAGTTTGTATTCCCACCAGCAGTTCAATATTGCTACATTATTAATTAAAATCCATAGTTTACATTAGGGTTTAGTCTTTGTGTTGTATAATACAATGGGTTGGCAAATGTCATAATGTAACATACCCACTATTACAGTATCATACAGAATAATTTTACTGCCCTAAAAATCTCTTGTCTTCCAACTTTTGCTCCCTTCACTCTCTTGAGTCCCTGGCCACTACTTATCTTGTAACTATCTCTACTTTTTCCTTTTCCAGAATGTCACATGATTGGGATCATATAGTATATAGCCTTTTCAGACTTGCTTCTTTCACTTATCAGTATGCATTTAAGTTTCTTCCATATCTTTTCAAGCCAGATTGCTCATTATTTATTTATTTTAAATTTTATGTATTATTTAAAAAAAAATTGAAGTATAGCTGACACTGGATGCTTTTTTTTTTTTTAAATGCTGAATAATATTCCATTGTCTGGATGTGCCACAGTTTGTTTACCAAAAGACATCTTGGCTTCTTCTAAGTTTTGGGAATTGTGAATAAACTTGCCCTGAACATCCATGTGGAAGTTTTTGTGTAGACATAACTTTTCAACAACTTTGGGTAAATATAAGGGAGCATGATTGCTAGATTGAATGGTAAGAGTATGTTTAGTTTTGTCAGAAATCACAAAACTGTCTCTAAAGGCTTTCAAAAGAGTCTTTCATTTTGCATTCCTACCAGAAATGACTGCAAGCTCCACATCCTTACTGGCATTTGGGGGAACTGGTGCTTTTTGAGGTATAAAAGGAAATAGAATGTTTTCCCTTATACATGTACCATTTCCATTATTATTTTAAACTGGAAGATGAGGGATAAAACACAATAGGCACAATTAAACAATACATTATATAGTCAGACATAAAACCATCTCTGTTTATCTCTGTCATTTTGTCACTTGGAGTAAGTCTTTTACTTATTAGGCCTTTAAGTTGCTTAAATCTAAGACATGGGGGATGATGGGAAGTTTTGTTAAGATTAACTATGATACCTATGTATGTGAAGTACATTCTGACACTTTTATCCATCTAGTCTTGAAACGTATGGAGTATCCATTGTGTATCTTGAGCTGCAACAGGCACTAGGAGCACATAGTTGGAGCTGGAGGAGACAGAGAAGCTAGCCAAGATACTTCTGTGTGGTAAGTGCTCCTGTGAAGATGTATCCCAGGAGCTTTGAAGGCATGCAGAAAGGTTTTCTAGAACAAGTCACTTTGGTTTCAGAGCACAAGAGCTACCAAGTATAACAATTTTGGAGATGTGGGGGAAAGGGAAAGAAGTCTCTGCGGGTAAAGGGAATGGGGTAGCAAACACTGTTAAGGGTATATCAGCCCCCACTTCCTTTTCCTTCTAGGCACAAGGGAGGAAACTATATTTCTTGTCTCACTGCAGTTGCGTGGGGTTATGTGTGTTCTCACCAGTGGACCGTGGACAGAAGTGATTCACACTAGACTCATCTCATAGGAAGACCTCCTGTGATTTTCCATGGGTTCTCTTTCATTCTCTCTCACCTGCATCTTTGGTGGGCTGGGTGTAGCGGTCTAGCTAAACACTCTGAGGCCTTATATCATTGGCTTTTCTAACATGCAGTGGGGTTGAAGACCATGCCCTGGAATAGTCTTCCTCAAAGGATTCAGAGAATCAAACCCTATGGAAAAATAATTATAGTGACTATCTTCTCCATTCCTGCAAGGAAGGTACTTATTATCCATCATTATGGATTAATAGGAAATGGGTAATTCATCACATGTAGTAGATGTCTAAGGGGATTAGGGCTTAAGTCTTTCATGGAACCTTATTGAGAAGGCTGCCCTGGAGGATATTGGAGCTACTGAATGGAAAGAACTTGGGTTCCTGAATAACTGAGTAGAGCAGAGAACAACTGCTGACCTGCACTGGATTGTGACTTGAGTGACAAAGAAACCTTAATGTGTTAAGTGACCAAAATGTCAGGGTTATTTGTTATATCAGCCCACCATAACTAATACAAATAGCAAATGCTAATATATTGTGGCTGCAGAAGGCCCAGGGAACTGAGGAGGTCAAATAATTTATTCTAGTTTGAATAATGATTCCATATTTACCTGAGGTTGGGTTGAGTTGAGGAAGAAGATGCTGTGGTTAACATTGAGGTTGGCCAGCTGTGCAGTGGCCATATGATCAAGAGTCTTGTATGAATTTTTAGGCAATTTCAGTTTTACTCTGAACGTAACAGGATTCCATTTATTCTGAGGTTTTTCACTGAATAGTTTAACAGTTTCCCAACTTTTGAATACTACTTCCAAGTAAATCTGTAATCCAAGTGAAACCAAGGCCCTTAATGTGATCGGAAACCAAAAAAGGATGACCACATTGTAGTTTTCGATATGGAATGATGAAAGCAGGATTAAGAAAACTGGATGAAGGCCTCCCTCACCTCCCAGAAAATCAGATTATATTTGCCATTCATTCCAACTGACCACTAGCCCTAGAGATGTGCAGAGAAGGAAGCCAAGAAGCCAGTGCTTAAACTTACATGATTTTATATTTCCTTTTCTATTCTACACAATTAATGCATCAGCTTACTGAACCAAGCAGAGCGATGAAACAATACAATTAGGAATAGTAAGCCTAGGGCAACAATAGCTACTCACGCTTTATGTAGATACCTCAGTACTTAACTCTGTAGTGGAATCCTGAGTAAGCACCATCCCCTGGATGTTGATTCAGTTAAGAATATTAGTGCAAAGGCAAGTAATCAGGAGGCACTGCTAACCTTCACCTTCACTTCAAAGTACTAGCAATGGTACTTGAACCTCATGTGCCTGGTTTTGCTTGGCTTTTGTTTTTAGTGGTTGATTTAGTTTTGATGTCTGAAAAGTCGGGATGATTCTATAAATCTACAGACATGCACATAAACACATGGTTTCTCAAGCTTATGTTATTCTCTTGGGTTGAAAGACAGGAAAGAAAAAAAAAACTGCTTTAGGAAATGCTGGAGTACTACCTTTTAGGAAGCTTAAACACTGTTCAGAAGGAAACCTGAGAAATTAGGGTCCACGTCTTTCTGGATGTTTGTCTGAGTCATATTTTCCAATCTATTATGAGAAACCTGAATAGGGCAATCATTTTGAAGATGGCTTTGACCTTTACCAAGAAGAAGGAGGCAATTACATTCAATGCTATCTAGTCCACAATCAGTCATTGTGCTGACTGGGCCTGCTTTCCTTGAGAAAGCATATTTTTCTTCTTTCTTGTTGCTCATGGGCCTTGTCACTGATGATTCTTCTACTGCAGGAAGTCTCATTTGCGAAGAATCATAGACTGTACCAGGCTCCCATCCTCAGGAACAGGATGGATGGAGAAGACAAGACTTACCAGCTGTCACATTTGGTGATGCTGAATTCATAGTGCCCTTTTCAGGATCTGTTGTCTGTCAAGTAATCTGTGTGGTGTGGATAAGTCACTGAACAGCTCTGGGTCTCTCTGTTTTCACCTGTCTCTTGGCACTCAGAAATGTTTATAAAATTGATTAGGTCATATTCTTGAAGTTTATCACCTATCTCTCCTAAAGGGAACTGTGGGACTATTAATTCTTCAGTCATTCTAAAGTGGTTAGTAATTAAAAAGGCATTTTAAACTTGTTTCTAGGGGGAAATTCTCCCACAAAAATACTGATTTTGCTGGTGGGATGGTACCTGCCGTATAGGTAAAATTTCTCTCCGGGCTCTGTAGGAAAGCCAGAAGAGTTCAAAGATTAAACTTATTTCCAAACAGAAGCATCTCCAAGGAAAAATATGCAACACAGTGAAATGATTACAAGGGTGGTTTTGGGGCCAAGCAGTCTGGGTTCAAAACGCAATTCTGCTACTTAGTATCCATATGAGCTTGGGCAAGTCTTTCAACCTTGCTCAGTTTTCTCATCCCACTGCTATGGGAGACCATAGCCGAATCTTCATTTTAGGGTTGTTTTGGGATTAGTTTAGACGGTAGTATTTGTAAAATGCTTATAACTATGCCTGGCATATATTTATTGCTATGTGTTTAATGAAATAAATATATTTTGTTGGTGCTTCTTATTCTACCTCTCCTAGTAGAATTATGTATTTATTTGTATTTGTATTTTACTTTAAATGGAACGGACATCCACCTACCTTTCAAATCTTCAGTGGAATAGATCCTGTGATAAAGGCGTAAATTTTTCAAGCTCTCAGCTTATCTGCCAATATGGGAAATCGCAGAGATATTCCTCAAACTTCCCGGAGAGGAAAAAAAAATCTGTGTCTGTGTCTGCATCTATATCTATCTCTATTGATGCTCTATTGTGGGAAACAAATGCCATTGGAAATAAGGCCTTAATTATGGTTAGAGCTCTTTCCTTATTTTCTCATGGACTGTTCAGGATATATTGAAGCTACTCATAGTAATAAGCTTCTTGGATTATTAATACACCTTCTTACATGTTTGTTGTCTTCTTGATAACTGAATTTTCAGGTCTGTCCAGAAAATGTTTCATATGTAAGATCAAATGCCTCTTTTCTTGTATTAAAGGGATTTATATCACTTATTGTTCTCTTAAGAAAAATTTGCTTCTGCTAGAACTGACTGGTCTCTATGGGAACTCCTAAAATATTTGATCAGCAGAGCTTCCAGAGGTCATATGGGCTGGGAGTGGAAATACAAGGATAGAACCTGGAGAGAAAAATGGAGGACGATATACATCAATACAGTTACAATAAACTGTTTTGTAAACTTGTAGTTCTGCAAACATGTAAATATTGAACAGCACATCAGTGCCTTACTAGGCATATAGTTAGCCATCCCAGAGCAAATAAATCCCATTACTTTTTCTGATCTACTCAATCTCCTTGCCTTCAGGCTGGATTGTAACTCATCATACCGAACAGATGAATGTCTGTTCAGTTTTTGTTGTGGCTGTTCTCAACTTATGTTTAATTTTCAACCACACAATGGTTTTGGGAGGTATGGTGATCTTCTCTGTCTGAGAATCCTGAAAATTAAATCACATAGTTGTGTGCAGCAAGTTGCAAATGGGTTTTTATTTGCTTTTTGGTTGGTTGGTTCAAGACATTTTTGTTTGTTGTATTATTGGCCTGAAAAATGTGAGGTTTCAACCAGATATCCTTTACAGAAATATGATTGTATGTAACTTGGAAAGGAATTTTTTTACATCATAAAACTTTAAATCCTGATGAGACTATTACGTATTTTTTTTTTTAATAGTCAAAGACACACGGCTGGAGGAAGAATCTGTAAAGTCTGTTTTATTTTTTCATCTCAAATGAGAAGGACTGAATTATCAAGCATGAAATTGCCATCTGTGCTACCCCTCCCTGCCCTCCACATTTTAAATAATTTTTTAGCAGACCAGGTGAAATCAGAAATTTGTTTTAGAAAGGATTATGTCATTGTACAACTGAATGTATATATCCATTCATCTACTTGGGTCAACAACTTCTCAGTATAAAAATAGGAATGAGATAAAATTTTCTTTCTCCCTTTGCTCCTCTAGCCTCAGACTAATAATAAATGCAACTGGTTTTGCAAGCATTTGGCATAGCCAGGCACAGTGCTGAGTGCTTTGCGTTCATTATTTCTCTCTTAGTCCTTTCAAGAACCTCCTTAGTTGGACATAAATAGTGTAATTATTCCCACACCATAGTTGAAGGCACTGGAACTGGGAGAGATTAAATAACTCCTCAAATACCAGCATTTGGGGTCATTGTTGGATGTATATCCATCTCATTAGACTACTCTTGAGCCCAAGAACATTATTCTGACTTTTCTCGCACTCACTGCTTTGTTTGTGATGTTTCTCTGCCTAGAGTGTTCTTCTTCCACCTCTGCCCATTGAAAATCAACACATTTTTCAAAGCCCAATTGAAAGCTGTGTCTTCTCTGTGAACTTCTGTTGGCCTTGTCAGAATTAAACCTCCCCTTTCCAGTGCTCTTTCCTATAAAACATATTTATATTTTGACTTTAAGTGTATTAATACCCTTATGGTATTCACAAATCAAATCTTGTAGCATAATTATTGGTGCACATGTATGTTCTCTTCACTAGGATGTGAGGTACCTGAAGAGAATGACTGACTATCCTTTGCTGCACATTCCTTGAGGGCAAGTATGTTTGAGTCACTTATATAATTATTTATATTTATTTATATCTCATCCTATTTTAGAGGGAATTCAAAGAGGATCTAAGAAAACAGAAAACGTAATTAGATATCCTAAGAAAGGAACTTGGGCAGGGACATAGAGTGGAACCAGAAAAATGGATTTAACAATGCTTACCATATGATCTACATATAAATTTATTTTGAATATAAGCTTTCTAGCAACCCACATATTCTTTTTTTGTATTCTTGTTGTTAAATGCAGGGTCAGGGATATAGGAGGGTCAGAGAATACTTATTGATTTGAATGCCTGCCTGCCAGATAAGGGGGGATAGTGGAGAAAAGAATGGAATTTGAAGTTAGACCACTTTTTAAAGGACAGTAAGAATAAGATACTGATAATACAGTGAACTGCGCGTATTTAAAGTGTACAATTCAATCAATTTCGACACATAGAGACATTTTTGAAACCATTGCCAAAAACAAGATAATGAAAATAATCATCACTCTCCAAAGTTACCTTGTATTCCTTTGTAATCCCTCTTTCCCACTCTTCCCCACCTACTCAGACAACCACATTTCTCTCACTATAGGTTAGTTTGCAATTCTTAGAAGTTATATAAATGGAATCAAATAGTATGTACACGTTTTGTCTGGCTTTTTTCACTCATCGTAATTTTGAGAGTCATCCATATTGCAGTGTGCACGAATATTCATTATTTTTTATTACTGATTGCTAGTCCATGGTTTGGATATGCTACAAGTCGTTTATCCATCTACCTGTTGATGAGTATTTGGTTGTTTTATGGTTTGACTATTCCAAATAAAGTGGTTCCTATGAACCTTTAGGTACAAGTATCTGTATGGACATAGCTTTCATTTTTTCTTGGGTAGATTCTTAAGAGTGAAATGGCTAGATTATATTAGATGTGTGTTTAACTTTTAAAGAAACTGCTAAAATGTTTTCCAAAGCAGTAATGACATTTTATATATCTATCAGTAATGTATGAGAGTTCTAGTTCCTCTGTCTCCTTGCTAAAACTTGGTATGAGCAATTTAAAAAATTTTAGCTGCTCTAATAAATGTTTGTGTTCTATTTCTATAATGACTAATGATATTGAACATCTTTTTCTGTGCTTATTTTCCATCATCTATCCTCTTTGGCAAAGTGTCTATTCATATCTTTTCTATAATTTTCCACACATTCACTGAATTTTTTCTTATTAGTGAGCTTTGAGAATTCTTCATATATTCTAGATAGATATCCTTTAACAGATACATGATTTTCAAATTTTTATCACATTCTATAGCTTTTATTTTCATCCCCTTAATATAGTATCTTTCTAAGACACTGTTGAAGAAGATTTTTACATCCAAGTTAGTTAGCATATAGCACAACAATGATTTCAGGAGTAGATTCTTTAATGCCCCTTACCCATTTAGCTCATCTCCCCTCCCACAACTTCTCCAGTAACCCTCTGTTCTCCATATTTAAGAGTCTCTTATGTTTTGTCCCCTCCTTGTTTTTATATTATTTTTGCTTCCCTTCCCTTATGGTCATCTGTTTTGTCTCTTAAAGTCCTCATATGAGTGAAATCATATGATATTTGTCTTTTCTGACGAATTTCATTTAGCATAATACCCTCCAGTTCTATCCATGTAGTTGCAAATGGCAAGATTTTATTCTTTTCGATTGCCGAGTAATACTCTATTGTGTGTGTGTGTGTGTGTGTGTGTGTATATAGTGTATATATATAGTGTATATATATAGTGTGTATATATATAATATAAAATATAAAATATATATACCACATATAAAAATATATACCACATCTTTATCCATTCATCCATCGACGGACATTTGGGCTGTTTCCATACTTTGGCTATTGTTGATAGTGCTGCTATAAACATTGGGGTACATGTGCCCCTTTGAAGCAGCATACCTGTATCCCTTGGATAAATACATGGTAGTGCAATTGCTGGGTCATAGGGTAGTTCTGTTTTTAATTTTTTGAGGAACCTCCATACTGTTTTCCAGAGTGGCTACACCAGTCTGCATTCCTACCAGCAGTACAAAAGAGATCCTCTTTCTCCGCATCCTCGCCAACATCTGTTGCCTGAGTTGTTAATGTTAGCCATTCTGACAAGTGTGAGGTGGTATCTCATTGTAGTTTTGATTTGTGTTTCCCTGATGATGAGTGATGTTGAGCATTTATTCATGGGTCGGTTGGCCATCTGGATGTCTTCTTTGGAGAAGTGTCTATTCATGTCTTTTGCTCATTTCTTCACTGGATTATTTGTTTTTTGGGTGTTGAGTTGGTAAGTTCTTTATAGATTTTGGATACTAACCCTTTATCTGATATGTCATTAGCAAATATATTTTCCCATTCTGTCAGTTGCCTTTTAGTTTTGATGATGTTGAAGATTTTTTTTTGATGAAGTTCAGTTTATCACTTTGTTCTTTCATGGATTGTGCCTTCAGTGTTGTAGCTAACAATTTTTGCCTAATCCAAGGTTGCAAAGGTTTTTAATCTGTTTTTCCTCTAAAAATTTTTATAATGTTTTAGGTTTTGCATTTAGGTTTATGAACTATTTTGAGGTAATTCTTGTATATGGTATGAGGTATGGATTGGAGTTTCATTGTTCTTTGTTTTTAGGTTTGTTTTTGCATATGGATGTCCAGTTGTTCCAACATCATTTTTTTTCAGTTTGTTTACTTTTGAGAGAGAGAGTGAGGGAGAACACATAGTCATGGGAGAGGCAGAGCGAGAAAGGATCCTGTAGAGCAGAGCCTAAGCCTGACCTGAGCCGAGACCAAGAGTTAGATGCTTAATCAGCTAAGCCACCCAGATTCCCCATCCTGTATCATTTTTTTTTTAAATTTCAATTCAAGTTAGTTAACATACAGTGTAGTCTTGGCTTCGGGAATAGAACCCAGTGATTCATCTGTTACATATGGCACCCAGTGCTCATCCCAAAAAGTACCCTCCTAATGCCCATCACCCATTTAACCCATGCCTCTACTCACCACCCCTTCAGCAACCCTCAGTTTGTTCTCTGTATTTAATATCTGTTATTAATCTGTTAATAACAGATCTGTTGTGTTTCTCAAATTCCACATATGAGTGCAATCATATATCTGTCTTTCTCTGACTTATTTCACTTGCCATAATACCCTTCAGTTCCATCCACATTGTTGCAAATGGCAAGATTTCATTCTTTTTCATCACCAAGTAGTATTCCATTGTGTGTGTGTATGTATGTATGTGTGTGTGTATATATATGCACATACATACCACATCTTCTTTATCCATCCATTAGTCAATGGAAATTTGAGCTCTTTCCTTAGTTTGACTATTGTTGATAGTGTTGCTATAAATATTGGGGTGCATGTGCCCCGTGGAATCAGCATTTTCGTATCCTTGGGATAAATTCCTAGTAGTGCAATTGCTGGGTTGTAGGGTAGTTCTATTTTTAAATATCTGAGGGACCTCCATACTGTTTTCCAGAGTGGCTGCACCAGTTTGCATTCCCACCAGCAGTGCAAAAGGGTTCCTCTTTCTCTGCATCCTCGCCAACATCCTGAGTTGTAAATTTTAGCCACTCTGACCTGTGTGAGGTGGTATCTCAGTGTGGTTTTGATTTGTATTTCCCTAATAATGAGCGATGTTGAGCATATTTTCATGTGTCTGTTTGCCATCTGGATGTCTTCTTTGGAAAAGTGTCTATTCTTGTCTTTGGCCCATTTCTTCACTGGATTATTTGTTTTTTGATGGTTGAGTTTGAAAGTTCTTTATAGATTTTGGATATTAACCCTTTATCCAATATGTCATTTGCAAATATCTTCTCCCATTCTGTTGTTTGCCCTTTAGTTTTATTGATTGTTTCCTTTGCCATGTAGAAGCTTTTTTTCTTGATGAGGTCCCAATGTTCATTTTTGCTTTTGTTTCCCTTGCCTCTGGAGACATGTGAAGTAAGAAGTTGCTGCGGCCTAAGTTGAAGAGGTTGCTGCCTGTTTTCTCCTGTAGGATTTTGATGGTTCTCTGTCTTACGTTTAGGTCTTTCATCCATTTTGAATTTATTTTTGTGTATGATGTAACAAAGTGGTCCAGGTTCATTCTTCTGCATGACTCTGTCTAGTTCTCCCAGCACCATTTGCTGAAGAAATGGTCTTTTTTTTCTATTGGATACTCTTTCCTCTTTGTCAAAGATTCATTTGCCGTATATTTGAGAGTCCATTTCTAGGTTCTCTATTCTATTCATTGATCTATGTGTCTGTTTTTGTGCCAATACCATACTGTCTTGATGATTACAGCTTTGTAATAGACCTTGAAGTCTGGAATTGTGATGCCTCCAGGTTTGGTTTTCTTTTTCAACATTACTTTGGCTATGTGGGGTCTTTTCTGCTTCCATAAAAATTTTAGGACTATTCTAGCTCAATTTTTGAAGAGACTTTCCTATTTCTACAAAATTGCATTTGTACTGTGTTAAAAATCAGTTCTCCATATATGTGTGTATCTGTATTTGAACACTTACTCTGTTTCATTGATCAGCTGGTTTATCTTTATGCCAGTACTACACTATTTTGATTGCTATAGATTTATAAGGAGCCTTGAAATCAGGTAGTGTTAGTACTCTAAATTTATTCTTATATGAAGGTATTTGGCCATTATAAGTCATTTTCATTTTTATATGAATTTAGAATCAGTTTGTCATTTTCTACAAAGAAAAACTGCTGGGATTTTGAATGAGAGTTCATATATTTATAGACACTTTGGGGAGAAATGATATCTTAGCAATATTGAGTCATTTGACTCATGAATATTGTGTGTGTGTGTATGTGTGTTGTGTGTGTGTGTGCGCATTTCCATTTATTTAGGTCTTCTCTCAACAATGTTGTAACATTTTTATTATTTACCACTTTCACATGTTTTGCCAAATTTATTCCTCATTGTTTTGGGTTCTGTTGCAAATGATGTTATTTTAAAATGTAAATTTCCAACTTTTCATTGCTAGCATATAAAAATACAATTGATTATTGTATTTTGATCTTATATTCTAAGACTTTTCTAAACAGTTATAAGTTCTGTGGCTTTTTTTTGTATGCGTAAATTTTATCAAATTTTCTGCATATACTTTTGTGAATCATGTCTTGCAAATACAATTTCACTTATGTCTTTTATTTCTTGTCTGATTGTGCCAGCTAGAAACTCCAGTACAGTGTTGCATAAGTGATGATAATAGATATCCATCTATTTTCCTGATCTTTGGGGGAAAGTTTTCAACCTTTCACCAAAAGTTGAATGCTAGCTGTAGGTTTTTTATAGATGTCTATTATCAAATTGAGGGAGTTTTCTTCTTTTTCTAGTTTGTGGAGAGTTTTATCAGAAATGGATATAGGATTTTGTCAAGTGCTTTGTATGTCTATTGAGATGATCATATAATTTGCTTTTTTAGATTGTTAGTATGGTGAATTACCTTGATTGGTTTGTAAATGCTAAACTTACCTGATATTCTTCATAAAAGCACCACTTTGTCATGGTGTATTATTCTTTTTATACATTATTAGATTTACTACAATTTTGTTTAGAATTTTTGCATCTGCATTAATAAAATACATTAGTCTGTAGTTTTCTTTTATTGTAATAACTTTGTCAGGATTTTGATATCAGCATAATTAATGCTGGCTTTAAGAATAAATTGGAGCATACTCTTCCCTTTACAGTTTTCTGGAAAAGTTTGTTTGGAATTTGTGTTATTTCTTTGTTAGGTATTCAGTGGAATTCACCAGTGAATCCATCTAGTTCTGGAACATTCTTGTAATAAAAATAATAAAAGATTATTGAGATTACTTCTGCTTAGGTGAGCTTTGATAAGTTGTGTTTTTTGTCCATTTCATATAAGTGGTGAAATTTATTGGTCTAAAGTTATCCATCATAGTCTATTTTTTTCTTTTAATATTTGTGGAGTCTGTAATTATCTCATCTCTCATTTATGATACTTTATTCTTTTTATATTTTAAAATATTTGTTTATTTTTGAGAGAGAGAGAGAGAGAGAGAGAGCAAGCAAGCGAGCATGAGAGCAGGGTAGGGGCACAGAGAGAGGGAGACAGAGGATCCAAACTAGGATCTGTGCTGACAGCAGAGAGCCATTGTGATGCAGGGCTCAAACTCACAAACCATGAGATCAGGACCTGAGCTGAACTTGGATGCTTAACTGACTGAGCCACCCAAGCACCCCTTCTTCCTGATACTTTAAATTTGTGTCTTCACTGTTTTTTGCTTTTCGTGATAAGTCTGGGTAGAGGTTTTTTCATTTTATTCACTTTTTTTCAAAGAATGAGATTCTAATATTTTTGTGTTGTTTGCATTGATTGCTTTTCTTTATTATTATAATATTCTTAGTTCTACTAACTTTGTTAATTTACTCTTCTTTTCCTAGTTTCCTAACTTGGAAGTTGAGGTCATTGATTTGAGAGGCAGCTTCTTTTTTTAATATAGATATTTAATGGTATAAATTTCTCCATAGGTACTACTTCAGTGGTGTCTTATAAATTTTAACCTGTTGTCCTTTATATTTCATTTGGTTCAAAATGTGTTCCACTTTTCCTTTTGGTATCTTCTTTGATGCATGTATTATTTAGATGCATGTTGGTTAGATTCCAGTTATTTGGGAATATTTTTAGATGTCTTTCTGTTACCGATTTCTAATTTAATCCTTTTTGCTCAGAGAATGAATTTTCCATGACTTGAGTGCTGCCAAATTTATTGATACTTATTTTATGTCATAGAATACCATCCATTTTGGAAAACAATATGTATGCACTCTAAAAGAATGTGTGGGGGCGCCTGGGTGGCACAGTCGGTTAAGTGTCCGACTTCAGCCAGGTCACGATCTCGCGTGAGTTCGAGCCCCGCGTCGGGCTCTGGTATGATGGCTCAGAGCCTGGAGCCTGTTTCCGATTCTGTGTCTCCCTCTCTCTCTGCCCCTCCCCCGTTCATGCTCTGTCTCTCTCTGTCCCAAAAATAAATAAGCATTGAAAAAAAAAATAAAAAAAAAATAAAAAAAATAAAAGAATGTGTGTGTTAGCAATATTTGGGCGGAGTGGTTTAGGTCTAGTTGACTGATAGTGTTCAAATCTTTTATATCCTTATTGACTTCTAATTGTCTGCCATATATTGAGAAGATTTTGAAATCTCTGGCTATAATGAGAGAGTTGTCTATCTTTTTACTTTTGCCTCATTTATTTTGAATTGTGTTTTTTAGATTTAGGATTGTTATGCCTTTTTGATAAATTGATCCCTTTATCATTGTGGAATGACCATCTTTATTGCTGGTAATATTGTCTGCTCTCAAATTTTTATTGTCAGACAAAGCCATTCTTACTTTGTATTACTATTAGTATGTCACATCTTTTATTTAGTGTATTTCTTTTTTGACTTTTACCTTATTTGTGTCTTTAGATTTCAGGTGTGTTTTTGTAGTTGGGTCTTAATTATTTTGTCTTTACTTAAAATTCTTTTTAATGAGGTATGTGGGCCATTTATATTTAATATGATTAGTGATATGCTTAGGTATAAATATATCAACTTGCTACTCATTTTATATTTGTTTCATCATATATAATTATCCATTTTGATTTCCTGTTTTTTTGGCTTATTTATTAGAAGTTTTTAAAAAAAAAGATTCTTGGGGCGCCTGGGTGGCTCAGTCGGTTAAGCGGCCGACTTCGGCCCAGGTCATGATCTCGCGGTCCGTGGGTTTGAGCCCCGCGTCGGGTTCTGTGCTGACAGCTCAGAGCCTGGAGCCTGTTTCAGATTCTGTGTCTCCCTCTCTCTGGCCCTCCCCCATTCATGCTTTGTCTCTCTGTGTCTCAAAAATAAATAAACGCTAAAAAAAAAAAAAAATTAAAAAAAATTAAAAAATAAATAAATAAAAAAAAGATTCTTTTTTATCTCCTTTCTTGGCCTATTAACTATATTTTTTATTTTGCTTTAATGTTCATAATATATGTCTATTAATATAATATATTGAAGATTACCTTTAATTGATATTATACTACTTTACATATAGTTTAAGAACATTAAAATAGTATATTTCCATCTCTACTCCAACTTTGTGTTACTTTGTCATTTTTTTACTTCTATATGTATTATAAACCTAACACTAGATTATTATTTTTATTTAAAGTCAGTTCTTTTTTAAAGAGCTTAAATAACAAGAAAAATGATGTTTACTGATGTAGTTACCATTTCTGGTGTTCTTTGTTCCTTTGTGTAGATCTATATTTCCATCTGTTATAATTTCCTTCTGTTTGAAAGACTACCCTTTATAGTAGTTTTGGTTTACTAGTGATGGATTCTTTTAACTTTAGTATTTCTGAAAGAGTCTTGATTTGCCTTCAGTTTGTTTTTCAAACCTCCTCAATTTATCTATCTATAATTTATTTAAGCAGTCTGTACACCTGACATGGACTTGAACTCATGACCCCAAGATCAAGAGTTGTATGCTCTACAGACTGAACCAGCCAGTACTCCATATTATTATTTTTTAAATTTTAATTTCAGGATAGTTAACATACAGTGTTATATTAGTTTCAGGTGTGCAATGTAGTGATTGAACAATTCTGTGCTTTAGTGCTCATCAAGATTAGTGTACTCTTAATCCCCTTCACCTATTTTACCTATCACCCCATCTACCTTCTCTCTGGTAACTATCAGTTTGTTCTCTGTAGTTAAGAGTCTGTGTTTTGGTTTGTCTTTTTCCTTTGTTTGTTTCTTAAATTACACATATTAGTGAAATCATTGTATTTGTCTTTCTCTGACTGACTGGCTTATTTTCCTTAGTATTATACTCTCTAGCTCCATCCATGTTGTTGCAAATGGCAAGATTTCACTCTTTTTATGGGTGAATTATATTCCATTGTGTATATATACCACATCTTCTTTATCCATTCATCTATTGATACACTTCAGCTGCTTCCATAATTTGGCTATTGTAAATACTGCTTCAGTAAGCAGAGGGTGCATGCATTTCTTTGAATTAGTGTTTTTGTATTTCTTGGGTAAATACCTAGTAGTATGATTACTGGATCATAGGTATTTCCATTTTTAACTTTCTGAGGAAACTCCATACTGTTTTTCAGAGTGGCTGCACCAGTTTGTATTCCTACCAACAGTGCAGGAGGGTTCCTGTTTTTCCACATCCTCGCTAACACCTGTTGTTTCTTGTGTTGTTGATTTTAGCTATTCTGACAGTTGTGAGGGGGATATCTCATTGTAGTTTTGCTTTGGATTTCATTGATGATGAGTGATGTTGAACATCTTTTCATGGGTCTATTGGTCATCTGTATTCCTTATTTGGAGAAACATCTGTTCATGTCTTCTGCCCATTTTTTAATTGTATTATTTGCTTTTTTTGTGTTGGGTTGTATTTCTTTGTATATTTTGGATACAACGATTTATCAAAGATGTCATTTGCAAATATCTCCTCCTATTCAGCAAGTTGTCTTCTTGTTGTGTTGATTGTTTTCTTTGTGCAGAAGCTTTTTTTTTTTTTTTTTGAGGGGAGGGGCAGAGAGAGAGGGAGAGAGAGAGTCTTAAGTAGGTTCCATGCTCAGCATGGATCCAGACATGGGGCTTGATCTCATGACCTTGAGATCATGACCCAAGTCAAAGTTGGATGCTTAATTGACTGACCCACCTAGGTGCTCCAGAAGCTTTTTGTTCTGATATAGTCCCAATAGTTTATTTTTGCTTCTGTTTCCCTTGCCTCAGGAGATTTATCTAGAAAAATATTGCTATGTTTGGTGTCAGTGAAATTACTACCTGTGTTCTCATCTAAGATATTTATGGTTTCAGGTCTCACAATTGGGTCCTTATTCCATTTTGAATTTATCTTTGTATATGGTCTAAGCCGGTGGTTCAATTTCATTGTTTTGCACAGAGTCATCCAGTTCTCCCAATACCATTTGTCAAAGAGGCTGTCTTTTTTTCCACTGCATTTTCTTTCTTCTTTTGTTGAAGAATAATTCACCGTGTAAACATGGGTTTATTTCTGGGCTTTCTATTTCCATTCCATTGATTTATATTTCTGTTTTGGTGCTTGTTCCTTACTGTTTTGATTACTACAGCTTTGGAGTATAACATGAAATCTGGAATTGTGATACTTCCAGCTTTTTCTTTTTCAAGATTGTTTTGGCTATTTGGGGTCTTCTCTGGTTCTGTACAAATTTTAAGATTGTTTTTTCTAGTTTGGTGGAAAATGTTGTTGATATTTTGATAGGGGTTGCATTAAATTTTTAGATGCATTGAGGAATATGGGCATTTTAACAATATTTGTTTTTTCAGTCCCTGATCATGGAATATCTTTCCCCTTGTTTATGTCATCTTCAGTATCTTTCCTCAGTGTTTTATAGTTTTTAGAGTACAGGTCTTTCACCCCTTTGGTATTTGTTATCTTTGGTGCAGTTGTAAATGGGATTACTTTCTTAATTTCTCTTTCTGTTGCTTCATTATTAGTATATAAAAATGTCACAATTTCTGTACATTGTGTATCTTGCGACATTTCTGAAAGCATTGATCAGTTCTAGTGGTTTTTGGTGGAGTCTTTAGGGCTTTCTATATATAGTATCATGTCATCTGTAAATAGTGAAATTTAACTTCTTCCTTGCCAATTTGGATACCTTTTTTTCCTTTTGTGTGATTGTTGTGGCTAGGATTTCCAGTACTATGTTAAATAATAGTAGTGAGAATGCACATCCCTGTCTTGATCCTGACCTTAGGGGAAACACTCTCAGTTGTTCACTATTGAGTATGATGTCAGCTGTGGATTTTCATATATGGCCTTTATTGCATTGAGGTATTTTCCCTCTAATCCTATTTTGTTGAGAGTTTTTATCATGAATAGATATTGTACTTTGCCAAATGTTATTTTGCATCTATTGAAATGATCATAGGGTTTTTATGCCTTCTTTTGTTGATGTGATGTATCACATTGGTTGACTTGTGAATATTGAACCACTCTTCCATCCTAGAGATAAATCCCACTTGATTGTGGTGAGTGATTTTTAAAAATGTATTGTTGGGTTTGGTTTGCTAGTATTTTGTTGGAGATTTTTGCGTTTATGTTCATCAGAGATATTAACCTGTAGTTATGTTTTTTGGCAGTGTCCTTATCTGGTTTTGGGATCAGGGCAATGCTGTCCTCATGGAATGAATTAGGAAGCTTTCCTTCCTCTTCTATTTTTTGGAATAGTTTGAGAAGATTAGGTATTAACTCTTCTTTAAATGTTTGGTAGAGTTCACCTGTGAAGCTGTCCGGCCCTGGACTTTTGTTTGCTGGGCATTTTTTGATTACTGATTCAATTTTATTTCTGGTAATCAGTCTGTTCAAATTTTCTGTTTTTTTCTGATACAATTTTGGTATATGTGCTGCTGAAGCAAGCACTTTCTGATACAATTTTGGGAGGTTATATGTTTCTAGGAATTTATCCATTTCTTATAGGTTGTCCAATTTATTGCCACACAATTTTTCATAATATTCTTTTACAATTTTTCATATTTTTGTGGTGTCAGTTGTTATTTCTCCCCTTTCATTTCTGATTTGATTTATTTGATACCAGTGCTCTCTGTCTCTTTTTCGATGAGTCTGGCTAAAGGCTTATTGATTTTGTTCATCTTTTCAAAGAACCACCTCCTGGTTTCATTGATCTGCTCTATTGTGTTTTAGTTTCTATTTTGTTTATTTCTGCCCTAATCTTTATTATCTCCTTCTTTCTATTGTTTTTGGGTTTTATTTATATTACAATATTATTGACTTTGTTTCACATGCTGTGCATTTTATTCCAATGACTTATTTATTTCATAACTGGAAGTTTATACCTCTTAATCCCCTTCATCTAGTTTGTCCATCCCCTCCAATCCCCTCCCCTCTGGCAAGCACAGTTCTTTGTGTTTATGAGTGTATTTTTGTTTGTGTGTTCATTTTTTTTATATTCCATATATAAGCAAAATCATATGATATTTGTCTTTGTCTCTTTTATTTTACATAGCACAATATTCTGTAGGTCTGTCCATGTTGTTACAAATGGCAAGGTCTCCTTTTTTTTTTATGGCTGAATAACATTCCATTGCATTTATATACCACTTCTTCTTTACCCATTGATCTATCAATGGACACTTGGGTTGTTTCCATATCTTGGCTATTGTAAATAATACTGCAGTAAACATAGGAGTGCATACATCTTTTTGAATTAGTATTTTTGTTTTCTTTGGGTAAATGCTCAGTATTGTAATTATTGGATCATGTGGTATTTCTATTTTTAACTTTTTGAGGGAATTTCTTATTATTTTCCACAGTGGCTGCACCAATTTACACTCCTACCAACAGTGTACAAGGATTGCCTTTCCTTCACATCCTTGCCAACACTTGTTATTTCTTGTCTTTTTACTACTAGCCATTCTGACTGGTATGTGGTGACATCTCATTGTGGTTTTTGATTTGCATTTCCCTGATAGTGATGTTGAACATCTTTTCATGTTTCTGTTGACCATCTGCATGTTCTTTGGAAAAATGTCTATTTAAGTTCTCTGCCCACTTTTAATTGGATTATTTGGCTTTTTTGGTGTTGAGTTGTATCAATTCTTTAAATATTTTGGATATTAACTCATTATAAGACATCATTTGCAAATATTTTTTTTCCATTCGGTAGGTTGACTTTTTGTTTCATTGAAAATTTCCTTTGTTATGCAAAAGCTTTTTATTTTGATATAGTCCCAGTAGTTTATTTTTGCTTTTGTTTCCTTTGCCTGAGGAGACATATCCATAAATATGTTGCTAACAGTTACTGCCTATGTTTTCTGTTAGGAATTTTGTGGTTTCATGTCTCACATTTAGGTCTTCAATCCATTTTCAGTTTATTTTTATGTATCGTGTATCATTTTTTTGCATGTAGCTGTCCAGTTTTTGCCAATGCCATTTATTGAAGACTTTTTTATTTCGTTGTATATTCTTGCCTTCTGTGTCATATGTTGGCCAAAGAAGAGTGGGTTTGTACATGGTAATGCCCCTTGAATCTTGAGATTTACTAGGAACTATACCTGGCTCTGTGCAAGTGTTGGGCACTTGTACCTCTTACTCATTCCTGTGGTACTGTTCCTGTAGTTTCCTCCCATGCATGTGCTTATCAGTACTCAGCTGAATATTGAAGGGGATCCTCTATATATTATCAAGTTTTCTCTGTGCAGTGTTCTCCTCTTTGAGACTATGTCCTGTGAACTCTAGTTGTCTTAGTTTCCCCAGGGTCTCAGCTCTGGTTTCTACCTTCCTATGCTGTAGTCTGGAAACGCTCAATTCAGTAAGCTGGGG